>NW_016107406.1:1506468-1509525 GCF_001604975.1 Cebus imitator
AAAAAAAAAAAAAAAAAAAGAAAGAAAGAAGGAAATAAATAAATAAATAAATCAAGGATCACTGTGTTTTTCCTTGAAATTTAGAATAGCCCGGAACACCCTTTGAATTTGCTGCAGCACACCCTGGGAGGCTTGTCTTCCGGTTAAGGACCTTCAGGGGTAAGCACTGGGAAGTGTTTGCCCTTCCTCTGTTCTGCTCTTCTTCATCCTCTCTTTTCCTCCCTCCTCACCTCATTTCCACTCCTTACCCCCTTTCCTTCCGCTTCCTCTCCTTTGCTCTGGTAACTACCAACTACTAGAGGCTACATCAGTCTCCTCCTATGTCTCCAGCGCCCAGCACAGGCTGAAGCAGAAGGCAGGTTTTCTAACTGCCAAAAGGAAATGAACTGAATGAAAACACTGTTTGTCTCCTTCCTTAGTGACCATCATTTTCAATGTATCACTCCTTTCCCTGGACTAAGTAAATACCTTCCAGAGAACACTGAACTGAATCTTGCACGTCTAAGTCATGACCTGACCATTTGACTTGCAAAATTTGACACAAGCATTCCCAATCGTGAGCTCATTTTCTTATTAATTTCTCCTTCCTTGCCTACAGGAATAATTCCATGTGACAATTATATTAGAACTAGCTGTGTTTCAATTAATAGAACTTTCAAATAGAGCAGCGTTTCTCAAGGTGGAGTCCCCAGACCAACCTGCTTTCTGTTTACCTGGTGTCTGTCCAAAGGCACCAGCTCAGAGCAGCTGACTTTTTTCTTTATGTTTCTTTACATTTCCATTTCTTCAGGCCGTTCTTCTGCCCACTACCTTTGGCATTTAATTTGGAGAATTAATATTGAGCATCTGTTGTGCAAATCAATATCATTCAATATCTGGCTCAACACAGGCCTGGAGGAGCCAATGTTTTCAGAGGACAATGCTTTTAGGATGATGCTATCTGAAGGCAGAACCTGTTGGTTAAATCCTCTGGGGGTTGTTGGCCTTCCACAAAAGGTCTTAACCCAGGAACTTTCTAGAAAGAGACCCACTGCCATCATCCAAATATCCAGGATCTCCCATGTCTGTGTGCAGGCTTTTAATAAGCTGAGCTCTATTTCTGAGTCTGCAGCCTCTTCTTCTCCCTGAACCTCAGTAATGTCCTCTGCCAAGTGGGCAGAAGAGCCTACATAAGTTGTCCTTTATGACCCCTAGAACATAGGTAAGTATTTCACGTACTTTTTTGAGACAATGGGGAACTATTAGAACTTTCGCAGAAAGGTAACATGATAATTTCATTTATTTTGCCTTTGACTCAGAGAAGAAATTTTTTTTTTCTTTTCTTTTTTTTTTTTTTTTTTAGACAGTCTCCTTCTGTAGCCCAGGCTGTGAGAGGAAATATTTTACAAACCCTCAAAAGAGTTGTGACAACTTACTCCTCAGCCCAATCCTGACGTCCTTATCCCCTTTACGCATGCCAAGAGAACTGGATATTCCTCCCAAATAGCCACACCCGGGTTTCCTGAGACCTCCATACCAACCCGACTCCACCTCGATTCGTTCTCATAGTACGCTGAGACTATCATGCAAATAGACTAATAAAAAATATGTTACCAGAGTTACATAAAACATGAAAATGACGCTTTTTAAAATATTTCAAGCTTTTGAGAAAATCACATAGATAAGAAATCTCAAAACACTTGGTAAATGAAGGTACTGTTCATCCAACCTTCCTCCTAAAGAGCTCGCAAAAGCATTCCCCCTCCTGGAGTCTCAAAAGGTTCACCTTCCTTCCAGTCTTATCATTTTTCTTCAGCACTATTACGTATCCCCTCACCCAATCTCTTCTCTTCTAGCCTTTCTGCATTCTGCCAGAATGATGCTTCTTAAAAAGAATTTGATCACATTACTGTCCTTAAAAACCACTTCCCAAGGGCCTCCAAGGGGCTGTCCAAGCAGGGCAGCAAAATGTTCTGGGGCCTCCCAGACAGCCCAGTTGCCCACTCGGCTGCCTTACCCTTGTCTTCTTGCACTGAACACTCATGTTCCCGGGTGGCTGCCTCCACACACCAGCTTGCCATGTCTGGATACAGGCTGTGTTCCCTCCTGGGGATCCTCTTCTCTCACATCCTTCAAGGGTCAGGGATCCACCTGAGCCACCCGAAAACCTGCTAGGAAATCCTCCCTGCCCTGCTCAGCTGTCATCGGTTGTTGACAAGAGTCACACACACTTGCTGTTTCTTGGAAAGGCAACGTGAAAATATCTCAAAATTGCTGGGGTGGGTATGGTGACTAATGTCTGTAATCCTAGTGCTTTGGGAGGCCAGGGCAGGAAGATTGCTTGAGGACAGTAGATCCAGACCAGCCTGGGCACTACAGTGAGATCCCAACTCTACAAAAAAAAATAAAATAAATTGTTCATGCATACATATTTTACTCCAGCCAATTCTACTTCTGGGAATTTTCTACGTATTTCTATGCACTCTTCACATAAATGCTCTAAGAAATTATTCATTGAAGCATGATTGGTTACAGCAGGGAAAAAAAAAAGCAGGAAATGGTCATTCTGTCTCTATCAATGAAATCTGCTTATGTACAGTTAATTGTAATAATAACAGTAAAGGAGATACATGTAGACCGATTAAAAAAAAAAAAATCCCTGACTGGGTGTGGTGGCTCACGCCTGTAATCCCAGCACTTTGGGAGGCTGAGGTGGGTGGGTCACCTGACGTCAGGAGCTCAAGACCAGCCTTACCAACATGGAGAAACCCTGTCTCTACTAAAAATACAAAATTAGCTGGGCGTGGTGGCACATGCCAGTAATCCCAGCTACTCGGGAGGCTGAGGCAAGAGAACGGCTTGAACCCAGGAAGCAGAGGTTGCAGTGAGCCAAGATCGCACCATTGCACTCCAGGCTGGCAAACAAGAGCAAAACTCTGTCTCAAAACAAAAAATTCCCAAGTTATAAATGTAGTGAAAGCATGTAGTGTGCTGGGGGAGAGGTTTTTTTTTTTTTTTTTTTTTTTTTTTTTTTTTTTTTTTTTTTTTTTTTTTTTTTTTTTTTTTTTTTTTTTTTTT
>NW_016107406.1:1509770-1534189 GCF_001604975.1 Cebus imitator
TGGTTTCCAGGTTCATCCATGTCCCTACAAAGGACACGAACTCATCATTTTTGATGACTGCATAATATTCCATGGTGTATATGTGCCACATTTTCCCTGTCCAGTCTATCATGGATGGGCATTTGGGTTGGTTCCAGGTCTTTGCTATTGTCAACAGTGCTGCAATGAACATTCGTGTGCATGAGTCCTTATAGTAGAACGATTTATAATCCTTTGGATATATACCCAGTAATGGGATTGCTGGGTCAAATGGAATTTCTATTTCTAGGTCCTTGAGGAATCGCCACACTGTCTTCCACAATGGTTGAACTAATTTACACTCTGGGGGAGAAGTTTATATAAGTGATGTCTGTGCTGAGATTTGCAGGTAGAACCTAGAAGCCATGGGTGGCCTCTGGGAGAAACCCCGCAGGATTGGAAGGAAGACTTATTTTTCTCTCTCACCTATTTTAGAACTATTTCAATTTTTGCCATCTGCATGTTTTACTTACATGAAACCCATAATGTATAAGCATGCTTTGATAAACCCTGTTGAAGCATCACTCCTTCTGTAGGGCTCTCCTTTAGGCCTCAGCTGGTGAGTGCTTTACCCTATGAGAACGTTGTCTGGGCTCTTTGCCTTCCACCCAGGGGAGGGCCCCCAGAGCAGGTTCTAAGAATGCTTCCCACCCAGCCACAGCCCAGAGTGGGTCTCAAGACATGTCTTTTGAATTAACTAAACCTTTGAGTTCTTACCGCGTGCAGAATAAAAGCTCTGGGAGCATATTCCCTGCCCTTGCGTCACTTGCAGACTTGTTGCGGAGGAAAGACATGGGCACATGGCCCATTAGGATGCATTGCCAGAAGGAGCACCAAGACAGGCAAGGCCCAGGGTTTTGGGAGCAGAGGCAGTGTTGCAGGCCAAGCAAAATACTTGAGATCACCCCAGCAGTGACATGGAAAAGATTCCTCTGCAAATTAGTTTGCAGTTGCCTTTAGAGGGCCATGGGATGACGTGGGGCTTCTGCAGACCTTCTCAGCTCTGTAGTTCAACGTGAAAGTAACCGCAGTAATTTGATGCTCCTGCACTTGCCATATGCCAGGCAGCACTAGGAATTTACACACACATCTCATTTAATCTGCACTACAACTCCAATCAAGTAAATACCATTATGATCCTCACTTTAGAGATGAGGAAACTGATTAGACTTTATAAAATAGGCTGAAGGTCAGAGATACCAAGTGACAGTGCTGGGTAAGGAATACAAGGCTGTTTTGCACCCAAATGTTTCTTCTAAATGACTGCTGACACAGAGGCACACGTAAAGGTAAAATTTGGAGCTAGGCGTGGTGGCTCACACCTGTAATCCCAGCACTTTAGGAGGCCGAGGCTGGCGGATGGCAGATCACTTGAGGTCAGGAGTTCGAGACCAGCCTAACCAACATGGGGAAATCTCATCTCTAATAAAAATATAAAAATTAGCTGGATGTGGTGGCACATGCCTGTAATACCAGCTTCTTGGGAGGCTGCGACAGGAGAATCACTTGAATCCAGGAAATGGAGGTGGTAGTGAGCTGAGATCATGCCACTGCATTCCAGACTGGATGACAGAACCAGACTCTCTTCTCACTGGGTCCACAGATCTGAAGCCCTTATGGCATCAACTCTGCCTAATCCCAGCTAATTCTCTTCCTTGTAAAACTAGCCTTCAGTCTTCCAGCCCAGGCCTTAAAACTCTAAATATCCTCCCCAGACCTTTCCCTTTGAAGATATTACTAAAACTCTGTTAAGGTTGTGTTCTCCTTTATTGCAGCAGGCCTGGTAAACCTACCTTTGCTGGACAAATGTGCCTTCCCTTTTATTTTGCTTGGATTTTGCTTTTTTTCTCCTCGAGGTCTTCTGGGGAAATTGATAGTTGGCACATCCTCACCATGGCCTGTAATGAGTCATGCATCTTGGCCTCCACTTTTCTTGCTGGTTCCTCTTCTTCTTGCTGTCTGAGTTCCAGCCCCAGAGGTCCCTGGTCAATTCTGCCATCACACCATGCTTCCCCCTAGCCCCTGACAGGGTCTTTTCACATGCCACCCCTCCCACCTGAAATGCTCCCACCTTCTTTACCTGGTTAGTTCTTACTCTTCTTTCAAATTTCTTTACTTATCATGTCTGTCTTTCTTTATGTTCACGACTAAGCCAAATCTCCCCATGATTTGCTCTTTATAGACATTGGTTTTGGCTTTATAGCACTTACCCCAGTTGTAGTTTTACCTTTGGTTTCTGGTGATTTGATCATTGGCATGATTGCTCTGGAATGTAAACTCCCTGAGGGCAGGTGCTATGCTTGTTTTGATCACCTAGTCCTTACACTTCGCCTGAAACATACTAGGTGTTCACCAGAGAGTTCTTGAATAGATCAAAGGATGGATGGATGAATGAGAAAAGGCTTTCACTTCTAGCCAGTGCAGTGGCTCACACCTGTAATCCCAGCACTTTGGGAGGCCAAGGCCATCAGCTGATGTGAGGAGTTGGAGACCAGCCTGGCTAACTTGGTGAAACTCCGTCTGTACTAAAAATACAAAAAATTAGCTGGGCATGATGGCATGCAGCTACAATCCCAGCTACTCAGGAGGCTGATGCAGGAGAATCGCTTGAACCCAGGAGGTGGAGGCTGCAGTGAGCCAAGATCATGCCACTGTACTCCAGCCTGGGTGACAGAATGACACTCCATCTCAAAAAAAAAAAAAAAAAAAAAAAAAAAGATTTTACTTCTAGTAATACCTCGTAGCTGTGTGTTGGTGTCAGTGTGTGTGTTTTATTTGTTCGTAGCTTAGAAAAGGGAATGTGAGGGATGGAGGGGTTGGGGCACCCTCAGCTGCAGGAAGAAGGCAGGAGTCTAGAGTCCTCCTCCTATGAACTTGGCATTGGAGCCTCTCAATGTAAGGCTGGTTGCCTCGCCGGGAGGTCGGACTCACCCACCTCTGCACTCAGCACCTGACAGCACCCGGCACCAGGCTCTGCACTCGGCACCTAGCCCTACCACATGGCTCTCTTGGAAGGCTCCGGCTAATGCGACCCCGGCTGGCTCTCCCACCGAAAAACCTGCCCAACAACGCGCCAACCAACCAATAGCGGCCTGCCCCGTCTCAATCCCACTCCCCTGGACCCAATCAGAGCGCTCAGCTGTTGTTCATTCCTGCTAGCCATAAAAACCCACACCCCAGGAAGTCAGTGCGACTTCTCTGGCCCCTTTCCCCGGAACCATGGAACCTCACCGGGGAGCTGAATAAATTGGCATTTAATTTTCTTATACTGGCCTCAGTTTCCTCATTTTAAACTCGGCAATGACCCTTACACTCAACACTAAGACACTAAATGTCTCACCCAAGTCCTCTGTCCAACCTTCTAGTGAGAGTTGAAAGAATATCAGTCCCACATGTTTCATTTTAGTCAGTGTCAGGCTAAGTTGGAAAATCATCAGCTCAACCGAGGAAAATTAAAAAAAAAAAAAAAGAAAAGAGAAAAACTTTAATATTCTATTCAATTCAGCAAATTTTTACAAGCTTCTCTGTAGCACATCTTTGAAGCCAGACTTCTGCCAAAGAAATCTACACATTACGTTATCGTGGCAAAGGAGTTTCTAGATTGTCACCTAGGCTAGAATGCAGTGGCGAAATCATAGTTCACCGTGGCCTTGGGCTCTTTTGCTTAAGTGATCCTCCTGCGTCAACCTCCTGAGTAGCTGGGACTACAGGCATGTGCCACCATGACTGGCTAATTAAAAAAAAAAAAAATTGTAGAGATAGGGTCTCACTATGTTGGCCAGGCTGGTCTTGAAGTTCTGGGCTTAAGCAATTTTCTCCCTTTGGCTTAGTTTGGGTGGCTGTCCTGGATGTCCTGTTGTAGCTTATGTGCCTTAACAGCTCCAAGAACAGGGATGCCTACCTGTCTATGCAGTCCTGAAAACTGGATGCGTAGGCAGTGCTCTTGTGAAGAAGCTCTCTAGCCCCTGTCTGAGATTTCAAGAGATGGGTTATCTTAAAAATCTAGAGATTGTTCATGGTGGCTCATGCCTGTAATCCCGGCATTTTGGGAGACCAAGGCAGTTGAATCACCTGAGGTCAGGAGTTCAAGACCAGCCTGGCCAACATGACGAAACTCCATCTGTACAAAAATACAAAAATTAGCTGGGCATGATGGCAGGTGCCTGTAATCCCAGCTACTCAGGAACCTGAGGTGGGAGAATCATTTGAACCAGGGAAACAGAAGTTGCAGTAAGCCAAGATCACACCACTGCACTCCAGCCTGGGCGTCAGAGCAAGACTCTGTCTCAAAAGAAAAGAAGGAAAAGGAAAAAAGAAAAGAAAAAATTAATAATACCAATCTTTACATTTCATATCAAAAACTCACTAAGAATTTAGGGAAGGAAGCTTCTCCTATAAGTACTCTGGTAACTGGCAACAGAGCAATTTGCAAGCAATTTACGGCTCTGTATTTGCATGATGTTCACATGGAAAAGAAGGTGTTGACTGTTGACATACTTCTTGGCAAAGGCTGTTTAACAACTCTTTCTTTTCCAAGCAGTTCTCAAGAGGCTTTGGACCCCAAGGATGTGTCATGACCTGCCAAATGCCAACCAGATTTGTAACAAGGCTGCTACCAAGCTTCGCTTTCAAAAATATGCACACTACACATAAACATACCTATTTCTCCAGTGTTACCCTGTAGCAAAACGTCCCTTTGTGCTTCAGAGGAATAAGCAATCCTTCAGCAAAAAGTCAGAGCCCCGGGTGGGCAGAACCTTTTCTAACTTGGGACCTGTTAGGTCAGCAGCAGTGGCAACCAGTGTAGTAAGAGCCTTCATGATTCACCTAGGACCCGGCATTATGCTAACCCCTTTCACTTGCCTTGTCTTGCTAAATCCTAACAATCCTGGAAGATAGAAATTTACATCATTCCCATTTTGCAAAAGAGAAAATGGAAGCTCTATGAGGTTATGTGGCTTGCCCGAGGTTACGTGCTCTGTGTGAAGGAGGTAGAATTTGAAGCGGGGTCTACTTGCTGAGATGGTAACCTCTAAAACAACTACCTTTGATGGTCAGCAGGTATGTGGCAGATACTGTCAGTGCCCCACCCAGTACCCTTGCTGGATGTCTGCTTCCTTTTCCTGGGGACTGCCTTGGGCTGGGGATTGCCCTGGGCTGACCAGAATTGCCTCAGTTTCACCACCCACTACCCACCCCATTGGCCTTGCACCTTCCCATGGCCAGGACTCACAGCCAGTTCCCTTGCCTTGGGTGGGATAAGCCTGGAGTGCAACTACTGCTCCAGAGTTCCTCCTGGGATCAGGGTTCTCTGGAAACCACACTTTTTCTTTTTTGAGCCAGAGTCTTGCTCTGTCGCCCAGGCTGGAGTGCAGTGCCATGATCTCGGCTCACTGCAACCTCCACCTCCCAGGTTCAAGAGATTCTCCCACCTCAGCCTCCTGAGTAGCTGGGATTACAGGCATGTACCACCATGCCCAGCTAATTTTTTGTATTTTTAGTAGAGACAGGGTTTCACCATGTTGGCCAGGCTGGTCTCAAACCTCAAATGATCCACCTGCCTCAGCCTCCCAAAGTTCTGGAATTATAGGCGTGAGCCACCGCGCCTGGTCACACTTTTCTTTACCTTTTTCCCCTGCCCTATCCTGCTTCCTCTGCTGCTTCCCAGGTTTTCCAGCAGAATACTTCCTCAGTAATTTGCTTGCACAAGAATACTTATCCCAGACTCTGCTTCTAAGGAACAAACCTAAGACAAAGTTATTCATGGAGAGGCAGGTTTACCATGAGGAAACAAAAGGAAAGACAGTCCTCCTGAATGACCTGTCCTCTCTGGGGCAGTTCAGGGACTCAGAAACATTGTGGGTGGCATGGGGTTGGTTCACAGAGTGCAAGACAGTAGAGCCATGGCAGGTGCTGGGAGCAGGCACAAGGCCTTGGAGCTCCGCTTTTAGGTTAAAGAGAAGCTGGCTCTCATAGCACCTGCCTCATGAGATGTGATAAATATGATGGAAAAGCATTCTGGCATGGTACAAGCCTCATGCAACTCACTGAGTGAATTATAGATGTAGTTGGGGATTTCAACAGAGGAAATAATATTTCCTGCCTCTCACCCCCACCCCCAACCTCAAGAACTGAGCAGAGTAAATAAAATCATTACCCCTAAGTGAGCCAGAGAATGTGGGAGATACTGATTGACCACTTTGCTCCTAACCTCTAAATTTGAGCCAATAGGCTCAAATCAGGGAAAGTCTGGCATCATCTTTTAAATCCAAATAGCCTAGAACCTTTTGCTCTGCCTAAAAATGCAGAGGAGGTGGTGTGTTTCTGGGGTTTAACTTGAAGGTCCCAGGAGCTGGGCTTGAGATTCTTTGAGATCCTCATTACAGACTCTATGTGGTCTTCAGGCAAGGATAAAGCCAGAGTCTGTTTATACTTGGTCACCAACCAACCCATCTCTACTGTCTCGACGAATTTCAAACCACTGTCAGAACCCTTCCTTTCCATCCTCAGCCCCAGCATTCCAGTGCATTCAAGCTTAATTCAATGTCATGTCTATATCACAGCTAAAGCTTCATTCCTTATTCCTCCACATCCTTATTTAACAAACACTGAATTACTGAATGTCTACCTTTTGCCAATCACTACTCTAGACTCTGGGAAAACAGAGTGAGCAAAAGGTAGCCCAGAGTCTAGTGCGGGAGCCATGCCCATATTGGAGCTCTGTGCTCTCCTATTTTTGCACATTCTGCTCCCTCCACCTCTCAATACTTGTTCCGCTGAAAGCTGACCCACTATATTCACCCTGTAAGTCCCTGCTAATATATCACTGTGCCCTTCTCAAAACTTCTCTAACCTTTCCCCCCATTCCCTTAATTTCTACAGTCCCTTGTTCTTTCACTTTCCGAGTTCCTACTGCAGAGCATTCCTATTGCAGAATATGTGTTTCCAGAGGGTGAGTTCCTTGAGGACAGAGATTATGCCATTCTTTCATTTAACCCTTCCTTCCTTCTTCGATGAGCCAGATTCGATGCTAGATGCAAGGGGCTGAGCAGCAGTTAATTACAGACAAGCTCCCTGTCCTGCCTTCATGGCACTCTCATTCCAATACGGATAGACAGGTGCAAAGTAACTCTTTAGGACTTCTACACTTTAACACATGGAGAATAGTTTCTACGTGTATAAAATGTATGAATGCAAAGGTCAAGAATGTCCCTTATTTCATGGTAGGGATCAGGGACTATGATTATGTCACTACAGAATAAAATAAACTGAAATGGAAATCTGACAATTGTCTGACCAAATCCAAAGTGACCTAAAAGACAGTGCCGCCTCTGCAGTTTGGGCTCCTTAGGCCAGGGATTCAAAACTCTGTCACCAATAGGGCCCAAAAGGCAATGTGAGTCTGTGATTCATCCAAGACCGTGGTCTCATACTGTCCATTGTGGAGGCTGTGGTCAGAAGGAGAGTGGACCCCAGGCAAGTCCAGGTGGCCCCTTTCCAGCAATTTCACTTGTTTCTCTGCAGGAAAGTAGACCAAGTGTTGCTCTTTCTCCCAATTCCTCAATAGAAGCTCGAACTTTGACCTTGTACTTTGACCTCCAGATTTTCAAACAACTGATTAGGGAAAATCTGGAGATCATACCTGCAATAGACTCAATGATCATACTTACTTTTGGATTTAAAAGATTATATCAGCAGTTTGAGTAGAAATAGTCTAAAGTTCTTTGATTTCTATCCTGCCCCTTAGCACTAACTTAATTCGACTTATGCTTATTGAACGATACAGAAGAATAACACAGCAATGCATGACACAAAAATGAATAAAACACTTATGTCTTCACCCCATCCTAAGGAATTCATACTCAAACATTACAACCTAAGAAAAGTGATAACTGCCCACAACTTCTAGAACTGATCCAGTCCCAAATCAAAATCCCCACCTGGAGACACTTCTCTAGAGCTAATGCTTCTTGACTGGATAAATCCGAAAAGGAGAAAGAAAAATAAATAACAACAGCGAAAAGCAAAGAAACAAGAGGAGCTGGATGAGGCTGAGAAACTGAGATCTCTTAAAATGAACATCCCTTGCTAGAAATCTCTACCCCCACCTTGTAAAAGCCCAGGTTGTGGGACCGGAGTGGAGGTGGGGTCTATGTGACCAAAGAAAACCTCCTGGTTTGAGGGAAGAGCCAGGCCTGGCATCAATGATCTCCCCCAGATGGCCACTCAAAGCCATTAAAGCAAGGGGAAGTCCCCATGCCTCCGCTGCAGGTCCTTTCAATGAAGAGGATCCTGCCAGGAAGCAACCGGATAGCTTCCCGGTCGGAGACCCTGCTGGTCTCGCCCCTGCATCTCTGGACAGTATTAATTTACACAGGCCCCCAAACCAGCCGGGCACTCTCCGACCTATTGGGTTACATGCAAAGCACAAATAAACTTCCTGGGATAACTAACAGAGGAAATTGGAAAGGAAGGAACAATCTATCAATTATCAATAGGCAGCTCACAGGAACTTGGCAAATTAAGTAGTTAAAATGGGTAATAGAGATGAAAAAAAAAAAAAAAGATAGGATTTTTAAAAATATCCCTCCAGAATGCAGGAGATTAAAGGACTAGGTTGATTTCCTTGCTCCCGAAATAATGCGCCAGATCAAGTAAAGTGGAGGAACAGGGAGAGCGGAATACTGAGGAGGCTGACTTTGCCGAACTGCAGGCTTCGCTGTAGGCCTGGGGAAATGGCCTTCCAGCAGAGAAGCGGGAAAGCCTGGTGCGGTGTTTCTCATGCTCAGGGAGGTCCAGGTGGCACGTTCCACATAGCATGTAGGAATACAGGATTGACACATAGAGAAATGATCCCCTTCTCTGTTCTATTTCTGTCTGATGCTACCCCTCTGATACCTCCCTGAAGCCTGCAGACCTTCCCCTTTAACAAGCGACTGCAGGCAGCCAGACTTTTATTTTGCCTTTCTTACATTTATTTTTTCAGTTGCCTTCCACGTCTCATGGTGGTCCTAGCTACCACCTCCCCATTGCAGTAGCCATTAGAAGTTTTTTTGAAATGAATATACTTGTGGTGTATAAAGTGAGGTGATTTTAAAAGTTATATTCAGGAAATAGCAACACCTAGTTCAGAGAGAGGTGATCATGAAACTCTCAGCCCCCTACAAATGCATGGAACTCTTAGAAATGGCTTTGGATTTTCATGGCGTATATCATTATATTAAGAGCTGACATGAAGGCTGGGCACAGTGACTCACACCTGTAATCTCAGCACTTTGGGAGGTCAAGGATGGGAGATCACGAGGTCAGGAGTTCGAGACCAATCTGGCCAACATGGTGAAACCTCGTCTCTACTAGAAACACAAAAATCAGCCAGGTGTGGTGGCGGGTGCCTGTAATCCCAGGTACTCAGGAGGCTGAGGCAGGAGAATCGCTTGAACCTGAGAGGCGGAGGCTGTGGGGAGCCGAGACAGCACCATTGCACTTCAGCATGGGTGACAGAGCAAGATTCTGCCTCAAAAAAACTAAAATAAACAAGAAAAAACTGACATGATTGACCTCTAAAGATGAGGCAGAGGGATCACACATGAATTAAATGCATTTTTGCATGTTTTCAATTCCTTTGTGCGGTAATACTTTGGAGGCTGCTTTTACAAATGAGGCCACCGAGGCACAGGAAAGCTAAGTCACTTGTCCAAGGACACTCAGATATTAAAATGTGGAGCCTGGTTTGCTCCCTAGGGCTGTGTAATTCAGAACGTAAGAGGCAGGGTACCCTGGTAGCCCTTTAAGTTGGGGTATGTTTACCAATCACAAGAGTTCCTCTGAGAATTAAATGAGATCACATAGGGAAAGCTGTTGGCTCAGTAGTCTGACATGTAGTGTATACCCAATAAATTATCTCAATTTCATTGTATAGAGGAACCTGGAGAGGGTAAGCATCTTCCAAGATCATGTAGCAAGTCGCAGCAGAATTGGCATGTTGGTTGAAATCTCTAGGATGCCTGAGTTCATCTAGAAGTTCTTTACAATTCCTTCCAGGACGGGGCACTGACTAGCCTTCTCAGCATCCGGCCATGTTCTCAAGGCCTAGAGATGATTCTCGGTGCTCCAGAAGATACAAGTCAGACCCCCAGCTCTCTGACTTATTTCATCATTCAACAGCTATACATGGAGCATCTTCTATCTAGGTGAGGAGGACTCACAGCAGTCTCTAAGGCAGACTCATGTCCGACTCTCATGGAGCTTCCAGTCTAGTCAGGAAGGCAGGCATTAATCAAATGAGTGACCAAACAAATATAAATTGCAATGATGTCATGTGCTATGAAGGAACAGCTCGCAGGGCTAGGGGAACATGCACGCCTTTTCTAGTCTGTTTAACAGCAGCTTACTGGTGTCCAACTCCTGTCTCCCTTTCCAATCAGTCTCTCTGTGGCTGCTGATTCATCTCTCTAAATCCCAATTCTAATATCACCCCCAGCTCTCAAACCTTCAGTGGCTCCCTACTTTCCAGAGAGTGAAATGTACATATCTCAGCCTGGCAGTCAAACCTTCTCCCCAGTTTTCCAAACTTCCTCTTAGCTGCATTCCCAGGACAAGAGCCAGGGTTTCCCACTGCACTACCTAACACCCTGTCCGCCTAAGACATGAGGCTCATAATGTCCTCATAATAGAAACTCAGACCCACCACTCTCCAAGGCCTGTGCCAAACACCTCCTCTTCTAAGAAGCCTTCTCTTTATCCACCATCACTTCCATCATCCACCTGCATGCAGCCTTAGGTTCATCGCTGCCTGAGAACCTGCCTGCTTCTCTTGCATCCAAACATATAGGGGCTTTTCTTACGTTCCCAGCTTGAGTATGGATTCCTTAGAGCAGGGTAGGGGTATGAATGTTTTATTCATTCTTGTGTCATTCATTGTTGTGTTATGCTTCTGTGTCATTCAATAAGCATGAATTGAATTGAGTTAGTGCTACAAGGCAGGATCAAAATATGAATAAAATTCTAACAAAGGATAATTGATTTTATTATTAAAACTTAATCAGTGCTACTATATATCAGGCTGCCTGGTGAAATCTGAAGACAGAGAGTGAGCGAGACATGGACCTGATGCTTCAAGACACAAAGGCCAGAGGGCGAGGCCAGCGCCCATACACGTAACTACCGCCAAGCTAATAGAAACCGTGGAGATAGTAACGACAGAAGCTTGCACTCATTAGCAGGCTTGCACCCCACTTGCCAGGATTGTGCTAGGCTCTTTATATCCATTATCTCATTTAACCTCCAGAGCAGTCCCATGAATTAGGTTTCTTTTTTTTTTGAGACGGAGTTTCGCTCTTGTCACCCAGGCTGGAGTGCAATGGCACGATCTCGGCTCACCGCAACCTCCGCCTCCTAAGTTCAAGCAATTCTCCTGCCTCAGCCTCCTGAATAGCTGGGATTACAGGCATGCGCCACCACGCCCAGCTATTTTTTGTATTTTTAGTAGAGGCGGGGTTTCACCATGTTGACCAGGATGGTCTCGATCTCTTGACCTCGTGATCCACCCGCCTCGGCCTCCCAAAGTGCTGGGATTATAGGCGTGAGCCACCACGCCCGGCCTTGAATTAGGTTTTTATTCTGTAGATAGGGAAACCAGAGCTAATAAACTTTTGGTTGATTTGTCTAGGGTCTTAGTTAGGGGTTGCATTCAGTGGTATATTCCTGAATCCACCAACAAGCAGCCTGGAGTAGGGAGTACAAGGCTGGAGGACATTGACCTCCTGAGGCCATCCAGGCATCAAGACAAGACCGCTTGTCTTTCAGTTCATGCACTCACAGTGTGTGATCTTTATCCTCTCACTCGTCACCTTGTAGCTGGAAGATGCCTGATCCACACCCAGCATAGCATCTATGATCTACACAGGGAGTAGGGAAAGGGCAGAGAGTAAAAGTTACAAGCCAGCTTGTCTGCATTTTAAAGAGTCTCTGGGAAGTCCTATCTAGTAAGCTCCACCTACCTGCCATTGGCCAGAGCTATATCAATTGAGCACTCTGAAAAGCAAGTGAGGCAGGAAATGCAGTTATCCTGCTGCATTCCTTGCCAGGCCAAACAAAAAGAATTCCTTCAGCAAGAAACAAGGGCAGAATGGATATTGGGTGAGCAGTGAGCAAGGTCTGCCATCCACTTCAGTTTCAAGCCTGGACTTGAACCAGTGATGTGTTACTGAGTCGGCTGGCAGGGGTGGAGGGAAGCCCTGATTTGTGGCATTTGCCAATTTTTGCAGTGTAGATACTCTCATCATAAGTAAATTCAAGCTACCAACAGGACTGCAAATGGCTCACAGAATTCCTGAAGATGTAGCCATCAGCTCTAACAGCCGATGCAAGCCAACTCAAAATGTCATTGCCATGAACCTGCCTAACTCCAGCTAAACCTTCTTTACTCTGATGTGTTACCAAATGCCATGCAACACAGGGAAATGGGCTTTAGGATCTGGCCAGGGATCATGCAATTCTTGAACTTTGGGAATGTGTGCGTTCAGAGGACTTATCAAGTACGTAATCGCTCAGAGACAACTGAGAGCTGCCCTTTCCAGGTAGACGTGCAGCAGCAGGCCTGAAGCCCCTGGGAGCAAAGGCAGGTACGACAGATGATAACTGCTCCGCCTCTTCCCTGGGACGCCTAAGGAGCTGTTGGTTGATGAGCCAGAGCCTCAAGGCAATAGATCCTGAGCATGGCAACTAGTACTTGAAGCTGACAGAAAAGAAAAAATATCTTTTAACCACCGTCTTTGTGGTTCTCAACCAAGGGTGATCCTGCCCCAAGGAGATACTTGGCAATGTTTGGAGACACTTTTGGTCATCACAACTTGGGATGGGGGTGCTCCTGGCATCTAGGGGGTAGAGGACAGGGATGCTGCTAGACACCCTGCAATGCACAGGGCAGCCCCCTACGATGAGAAATTATCTAGCCCCAAATGTCAGTGCCAAGGTTGGGAAACTCTGCTCTGTGAAATTAGCCAACAAATGTCGTCTCCGTGAATTTTGTGAGCCACACAAAAGACTAATTTTCTTACTTTTTATGTTTTGGGGGGTACTGAGGAAGGGATGGGTGGCGAGTGGAGAAGGGAGGATGCTGTTTATTATTCAACTCTCACCTCCACAGCAGGGAAAACACTGTTTCTACAAAACATCAAAGGTTGCTGCCACAGATATCAGTTCCATATTTCATGAGCCTTTGCCAAATCAAATTAGCTTATTTTCCTTGATATTAAGTTTGACAAGCAAAGAGACTGTGAAAACCAGAATTTCTAACTGGGTGTGCCCCTGTAATTCGGTAATTTTTTTTTTCTTTTTTTTTCAGTGTTGAGATTCCAACAGTAGCCTTATTCTTCGTGTAAGGATTATATTACTGGCTGTATTTCTCTTGTCTGGAAATTTACCTCGTTGTATCCTCAATTCCTTCTGATATTCATATTCTTCAGGAATGTGACTGAGGCAGCCAATGCTGCTGGGACTCGCAGTGGATGCCAAGGGCAGGCAGCCGAGGTGCCCCAGGAGGAGAGCAGCCCCTGCTCCATGTGAACCCCCTATTAAGATGACTTGGTGTGTGTGTCAGCACGGTGTCAGTCAAAAGAAAGAGAAAGAAAGAAAATATCCCCAGGCCAGTTATTCTTAATGTTTTTTGGTTCCCAGTAGCTTTGAAAATCGGATGAAATCTGTGATCTTGCTTCTGCAGATGTGTGCACACATCCGCACATTTTGCTGGGAATCCTGGAGTGTTCACTGGTTTCCCAAGACTCAATAGTTGAGCCTTTGGCTGGGATTAGGAGGACCGCAGCTATAGGTCAAGGCATGTGGCAAGAAGACGCCTGCTGAATGTGGGTCCATGCTGTGACCTTAGGACTCACCTGCTAGAATCTGAGTTTTCTCTGCTGTAAAGTGGATATTAACATCTCCTTCAGCAGGTTGTCCTACCAGTTAGGACCACCTGGGATGAAAGTCAGTAGGGAGAATAGACCAGATTGAAAAACAGATGAGGGCAAAGAAACCACTGATCACATAATTAGCATTTATGGAGCACCTACTGCATGCAGACACCACGCAGAATGCTAGGAATTTAGAGATACGTAGGACAAAATCCCTGCCCTCAAGAAGCTTGCAGAACATTTCAAATTCACAGGAGAGAGTTAGGGAGGCTTCCGCTGATGCTGGCACTGGGTTGGACTCACAGGAAGGGATTCGGGAGCTACCAAGGAGAAGCCACTGGGTGAATAAGACTGGGTCTGGGCTGCTGAGCGGGGAGGACTGAACCAGAGTGGAATTCTCCTGCTGCACAAAATGTCTGATCTCAGGATCATACCATTTTAATGCAGAACAAAGAAGCTTCTAGGTCTGGTAACGGGCTCAGAATCTTTTTAGAGGGTTGAATCTCACATGCAATCTCCTATAAGTTACTTAATGTTTTCGCAGCACAGTGTTTGCATTGCGTGTTGGACTAGTAACCTCAGCTTTCATATTGGAGGCATGTGGCATGAGACGCAGTCTGAAGGCTCCACAAGGAACGGGGTGCATTTCTTGTTCATTGCTCTATTCCCAGCACCTTGAAAGGGATCTGACACACAGGAGGTGCTAACTCAGCATTTACTGGAAAAATGAAAGGAATCATCTAGTGGGAGAAACAGACTTCATCAGGGCTGCAAAAGAAGAGAACAGGGAGCCAAGAGCAATGTATCTGAGGAGGCTGCCTTGGTTAGGAGGGCCCTTGGGAAGGTTTCTCTAAGGTGGAGGCCCTGGAGGTGATATGTGTAGGAGCTAATGAGATGAAGAGGGAAGACAGAGGACAGTCCGTGCGAAGTCCTGATGGCAGGTGGAGGCTGGCAAGTTCAAGGAGGTGAGGTCTGTGTGGTGGGAGTGCTGAGGATGTGAGGGAGGGGTCCAGGGGTGGCTGGAGGAATGATTGGCCACATCACACAGAACTTTGTAGGTCCTGGCCAAGAGCAGTGGAAAGTCATCGAATATCTTTAAACACCTGGGGCAATTTTCTTTCCTCTGTTTTTCATGTGAACGCCAGCATGAGGGATCATACTTTGTACATTCGTCATTTCCTTTCCCTACATTCATCTCTCTTCTTTCTTCCTAGAAATAGTGCCCTCGTTTCCCTTGGTAATCTATTTCTCCCTTTCCTCAGCCAGGAGGCCTGAGTGGGATTGGCCCTACCCCAGTTTCAGTGGGAACTTCCATTGCTCTAAGCCAAAGACTCCATCTCCTCCCTTTTATCCTGGATTTGGTCTGATACTGGTCACAAAACACAAACAGTACATAGGAGTTGAGAAAAAAGGTTAGCTGGGGCTAGCCGAATGTGAAGCTGTGTCTTCTCTGGGAACTGTCAGAAGAAGCTTTCCCTTATCCCCTGGATAGTTGCACAAAACTCCCCTCTTGCCTTAGGATTTGCAGCAGGGGAGAAGCCTGCAACTGTAGGGGCCACCACTGGGACTTAAAGATGAAGCTGACACCTTGAAAAGCACAGACGAAATATATAATGAAACTGAGCCTTGATAATACTTTGTGAGCACCTGGATCAAGCCTTACCTGATGCCAATTACCTCTGGACCTTTTTTGTTCCTGAGTCAGTGATTCCTTTCTATCCTTTTAAACCATTTTCAGCTGGTCTTTGGACAAGGATGTACTTAATGCAGGCGGCTGAACCAGTGATGTAATGTTGCTGATTCTGCAGAAGAGTTTTTACAAAGACTTGTAGAAAGACAGGGTCATCTGGGAGGTAGAAGCTATGTGGAAAGTATAGTCCAAAAGCATGAAATCTCATATTTTACCCAAGCATTATGATGGGCCATCAGTCCAAAACTTCACACCACAACATAACCAAATTCACAGTGAGTGGTCTGAAATGCATGTGGACAGTTTCAAAGATTCAGGATTCAGTTTCCATTTGGAAGAAAGCCTAGAATTTTTGGATGTTTCCCCAAGGATTCAAGCTGGTGGATCTGAAAAGCCAGCAGGGGGATCTCCTGAGAAGCGTTTTCACGGCTCTCCAGGATACTTCCTTTCCTAGGATAAGCAGGCACTTTTCTGCTGGGCCTTAGGCCCTTCCATGGTGGAAAGTTGGCTGGAAATCAGAAAGGATGAGTCATGAGGAAAAGTTTGCAGGCTTCAAAGAGCAGCATTTGGTTTGGGCTGGGCTGAGCTGAAATCATCAGTCCACAGCCCGTGGGTGTGTTCACGTTTGTGGAAGTCCATCCGTCCCTCCCCGGTGCTATGCGTGCTTGCCATATCTTTCTTTTGAACTCAAGGCAGATGATAAAGAGCAAGTCGTGGGCCCGCTGTGTTGAAGCCTGAGTCTCAGCTGGCAGGGTGGACCGTGCAGAATCGACTTGGCTTCTGTCCTGTCAGGGCAGCTCAAGCCTCAGCACCTTTTCTCCTGAGCAACCTGCTCTGAGATGTTTCCAGAGAGGAGAGATGGAGAGGATCATGGTAAAGAGGCATAGAGAAGAAGAATGGACATAACACTTGTGTGTGCTCTTTCAGAATTTATCATTTATAGCCAATATATTTTTAGCTCATCTGTAAGTTGGACAATTTCCTCATCTCTCTGAACGTCTTTCCTGTCTTTGTCACAATAAGGATTATACCACGTATTTCAACAAGTTGCTCTGACAATTTTTAAAAGATAGCATATGGAGGCTGGGCGCAGTCATTCATGCCTGTAATCCCAGCACTCTGGGAGGCCAAGGAGGGTGGATCAACTGAGGTTAGGAATTCAAGACCAGCTTGACCAATATGGCAAAACCCCGTCCCTACTAAAAATACAAAAATTAGCCAGGTGTTGTGGTGGCGCACCTGTAATCCCAGCTACTTGGGAGGCTGAGATAGAAGAATCACTTGAACCCAGGAGGCAGAAGTTGCAGTGAGCCAAGATGGCTCCACTGCACTACAGCCTGGGCAGTGGTGCCATCAGGCTCCATCTGAAAAAAAAAAAAAAAAATAGCATATGGAAGTTACTTTAGCATAGTCCATTAATGAGCTCCAAAAATATTGATTGTCAGAGGCCAGTTCCAACTGAGGATGCTACTAAGGAAGCAAATGGTAGACGAGTGTCATGAAAGGTTACATTGCCACAAAGAGGAAAAATAAAAATCTAAGGAAAGAAAAGTGAACTGCTTCCCAGTGCTGGCTTGTATGAAAACACAGTGATACAGTTTTGCCTTTTCAATGGTGGGGGTCACAGAGTTTAAGCCCACGCCTTGGCATGTGAACTTGTGGTTTCTGCCCAATGAATCAGTCGGTGATGGTAAAATTAACTGATTTGAGCAGAGTGATGTCAATGTCACTGGGAGGAAGGTGCTGGTACAATGTACAGTCACTACAAACGTCCAACATTAGGAGAATAAATAATGCTGTCTAGGGGGCTTGCTGACATGTCGTTCACATTTAAAACCCTGACGTTAATCTAAAACATTTTGGGTTGATACTGGGGGAGGGGGAAGAGCAGAAGGAGAAAGACTTATGTTCCTATCATTAACAAGTAGGCAGAGACTGAATGTCATTGTCCATGCCACATCCCAGGGGCACTGGTTTTGAGGTGTGTCCCATCACCAACTACCCAGCAGCTGTGTGAGTTACAGAAAGCCAACATGGGGTGCTTCTCTTCACAGTTGCTCCAGTTTTCTCGTGAGTACTGGGCCCATCCACCCACCTCAGAGCCAATGTCCCAGAACAGCTGTTTGACATGGATTGTTGTCTCTTCTGCTTCTGATGCGGAGCTTTCTTTCTGGCAGGGATCTCTAGTGACTTCTGCTTATTTCCCATTTGAGTCAGAAAAGCCAGTGCAATTTGAAGATAGGAAAAGTCAGCCAGGCTTCACAGTACCCCTCTAATAGCTTAGATTGACTTTTGTGGTTTGGAGAACGTTCTCATTTTTCCAAACCAGCTCCTCCATCACTATCACAGCCAGACTGTCTGGGAAAACTGCCTGTCTTTTTGCAGAGACTATTATGTTAAGAGATAGATTAAAAATAATAGGAAGAGGTCAGAAACTTTCTTGCTGTGAGAGAAGAAAATAGAGTGCTTGGTGAGTGATCACTATCTTGGCTGGACCCAGACAGCCAGGCTGTGGTGGGCCAGTGCAGCTGCCCCCACCCCAGAGGTACACATCAAAGAAGCATGGAGGCTGCTTGTGGACTTCTCAGCAGAAGCAACTTGCAATGCTCCAAAGACCCTTGTTTTCCATTTTGTAGATAATCCTTCTGGCAAGGGCTGCATACATGAGGTCTGAATGGGAAGAAGGGATTAGAGCAGAGAAGGAAAATCTCGCCACAAGGACTATTTACAAGCTATAAATCCAGTTGTTAATTTCAAGCCATCAAAATCATTCTTCTGTCTCCAGCCTGAAAACAATAACCGACGGTCAATGCAAGGGTAATCCACCAAAGGAACGCTGAGCGGAGCTGTAGCACCCCAGCCACATCAGCTACTGCCTTTCTTGGTTGATAAAATATGACCTTAATTACAAGTCAACTTATTCTCATTGAAGGAGGGGGAGTGGGGAAGCTAAGAAGGCTGGTTGAGAAATGCAGGCTGGTCTCAGGGAGCAGAAATGTGCATGCAATTTGCAACAGGAAGAAAGGAAGGCTGACTTTTATAAAAGATGTGCCAAGAACGCTTTAGGCTCCAGAAAAGGCATGAGCCTGAAGCAGGCAGAGCTTTGTGGATCGCACAGAGGTTGAGATCCAGCACCACCATTTACTGGGAATAAGGGCTTCCTTTCTTGTATGTGGAAAGGTAACTTCAAAACATAAGTTTCTCATAACTGTCCTGTTAAATTATATTTCGGAGAAGGCATGGCTTCAATACTCACCCCTAAGAAGGAATGATTGATATTAATAACTTCACAAAGTTATCATCACATCTATTGCCTGTTTTCCTTGTACGACTTACATTAATGTACATTTATTACGTGCTTAATACCAACTTAATTACAATAAGGTAAACATTGTCATTATCCCCTTTATAGATGAGGAAACTGAAGTGTAATAAATCGCACAAAGATACGCAGCTAGTGTACATTAGAATCAAGATTTGAATCCAGATTTATGTGGCTCCAGTGGCTCTGCTTATATTTACTCCACTAGAGGAGCTTTTGCTTTTCATAACTATTTTCCCTAAACTTCATGAAGTATCATCTTCCCCCGCTTAACACGTGAGGAAACCAAGGCTAAGAGAAGTAAAGAGAGTTGCCCTCAGTGACTCAATCCCTTGAGTACTGAGGCTGGAATTCTGCAATATTTCCTGAAAAGGACTGGGCATGGTGTCCCAGAAGTCAAAGATAAATTCGGCTTGATGATCCCAAATAACGAAGAGAGGAAGTGTCACAGGGTGAGGACACTGAGGAAACTACACATTCATTCCTATGCCCTCGATCCTCAAAGGTGTTTTTGGCTCTTAACCTCTTCAGAGCCTGGTTTTTCAGCTTCTCATTCAATTCTGTGAGTGTCCGCAGTCCTTCCAATAAGTCTTATTTTGTTGTTTAAGTCAGGAGGAATTGGGTTTCTGTTGCTTGCAATCACAGAATCCTAACTACTGTAGTAAATATACTAAGTATTAAAGACCAAAGCTAGGGCATCCAATTCTGATGCATGCCCAAGGGAGACACAGGGCAAAGAGAGAGAGACAAGCCAGGTGCATTCGAATTGTGAAGGTATAAAAATAAAATGCTGGTGAAGAGAGAGACCTCAGAACAATGGAGGAAGAAGACTGGACTGACGGAGGCTTGGATTTTACTGACATCTGATCTTAGGGTATCACACATGGGCTGGACATTTGAAAGAACTCCAAAAGCCTGTACCATTGAATCATGTCAGTTTTTCATAAGTTGCGATAAGTATGTTTCTGATGGTACCAAGACAAACCTCAATTCAAAAATATGTATGTTCTTATTTTTATATTTATCTTATGTTTACATGATGATATTGCTCTCCATTTACCATGGCAATATAAAGCTTATTTTTCCCAATTAATTAAGTAAAAAAAAAAAAAACTGAGTGAATTTAAAGCAAAATCATAAATAATATGGCAAAAGTCATAAACGCATAAAAATAAGTGAAGTTTAAGAAGTTACATAATACTTTATTGTTTCATAACACAGCTTTTGGGGCCTGCCATTTGATGAAGAAGGTATGTAAAAAGCTCAAGTTAAATCTGGATAAACCAAGATAAAATGTTGCCACCAACTTGCTACCTACTTATGAAATTTTGGAAAATTTTAACTGAATTGTCCAGAGTTCAACTTTTTTTTTCACTTTATTTTTTAGAAAGAAGCAGAATCTGCATCCTGATTGATCTGATTCAGAAACCATATGTGCTACTGTTGGGTCAAAAATAAAATGAAAAATACGAGAAATGAAAAAGAAAATTGCAAAACCAAACCTATAAACTTGCCAGCCAACACAGCACGTTCCAGTGGAGAAATTTACCAAGTACTCTTTGAGAAAACTCAGGGCTTTGTAAGTTTTAGAAGTGGGGAGCTCCTCGTTCTTAGTCTAATTTATCATGGAAGACCTGCATTCTGATAGGATAGAAATAGACCAGAGGTCTGAAAACAGCAGTTTAAATCAAGTCCTGTCATCATGTGTCAGGAATATCTTCAGTTATGTCCATCAAGGATCTGAGACACGAGGGTCACTCAATATTTGTCAGAGCCAATTGTGTTGACACATGACATTCAGCTTTGCTCTTACATAGGCAAGTACTGCTGTCGGTGGAAATTATCCTCCCATTGGTTCTCCCTGTTTCTGAGATAATAGATGAGAACATTAAGGATAAACAATTTATCGAGTATTCAGGTCCACACCGCCAATTTGGTTTCAATGCCATTGTCCCAGGTCTCACTGTGTTCATTTAAGTCACTTAATGCTCCTTTAGAAATAGAATCAGCTGATGTATGAACCAACAAGAGGATGGCTGGGCAACAGCATTTAAGACCTCATTAACAATACACTTTACAATAGCAACAACCAGGCACGACATAACTAAGAGTAGCAGGCTCTAATCAGCCCCCTAGATAGACAAGCCCAAGTCATGAGGAAACAGTCCACTGGTCAGATCAACCTGTCTTAGACAAAAAGTTGCCAGTTATTAAATTTTATATAGGAACTTCTTGACTTATCCCCAAACATTAATCCAAATGCCACAGGAGGTGTTAGCCAGTGCACAGCTGCCTTGTTTGGTCAGCAGAGAACTCACACGTGATTCTCTAGCTTGACACAGTTGGAGCCAGTGCGTGAAGGTTTTACAGTTGAGTTGGACCAGAAGGCACATTCTGGACAATTTCATTGGTTGTGATTGCCAATGTTTGGGACACTTTCTAATGTAGTGTTTTAATCAGGAATCCCATGCCAAGGAACAAACCCATGCATAAGGTGATGAAACCTGTATCCCTGTGACCTCTGGACCATTCACTCTTGGATAGGCAGGTCCTTTGGGTGATGGCCAGTATGTAAACACTGAGACCCCAATCTGGCATGGAGATCCACCCATGCCTCCCAGGACGGGAGACTCTTTCTCTGCTTCAGTACCCACATTGGATGATGATATCACCTTAGTAGAAATACACAAAGCCACAAGGAGTACCACCTGGCACTTGATAAATATTGTTAAATGTACCTCTCAAATGTTTAAGCACCATTAAAACAAAATATACCTAAAGTTTAACAGAAAATAGTATAATTAATTCAACCAGCACAAGAACATTTTAGTTGATCTCACGAATATAGTTAAATAAAAAAGCTTTATTAATTACTTCTTGTGGAACAATTTACCATTAATAAAAACATTACATATGACTTAGAAAAAACAGTGACCGCTATAGCTACTTTTCTTGTTCTCAAAAGTTGGTTGCTGAACATTAATCTGGAATGTGTCATTTTTACAGATAAATGTATTTATCATAGCCCAGATGTGGAAATTAATTTCCTTGAACGTATCCTGTCATGATGGCAGCTAGTAGCATTTTCAGCACACATCTTAAAAGAAGAAAATTCCATGGAATTCTCTAAGAAGGATCCAAACTCAAACTGAGTTTAGTAACTAAATTCTCATAGTAATTTTGATGGACTTAAAATCTGGACAATGCCAGACAAGCATAATCATTTTTATTGTCTTTTTTTTTAATACGATGAAAAAAAAAATCTCTGTGTTTACTCAATTACTGTCCAGGAAAATGCAAAGGTATTTTGGATTTAAAAGATATCCTTGGCAGGGTGCGGTGGCTAATGTCTGTAATCCCAGCACCTTGGGAGGCCAAGGTAGGTGGATCCCTTGAGCTCAGGAGTTTGAGACCAGCCTGGGCAACATGACAAAACCCTGTCTCTACAAAAAATACAAAACTTAGCTGGTCATGGTGGTGCACGCCTGTAGTCCCAGAGGAGGCTGAAGTGGGAGAATTGCTTGAGGCTGAGAGGTCGAGGCTGCAGTGAGCCATGATCATGCCACTGCGCTCTAGCCTGGGCACCAGAGTGGGATTCTGTCTCAAAAAAAAAAAAATATATATTATATATATATATATATATATATATATATATATATTAAATATATTAATACATTTACTTGATAAATGAGGTGCTCAAAAAAAAAAAAATATATATATATATATATATATGTGTGTGTGTGTGTGTGTGTGTGTGCGTGTGTGTGTATGTGTGAATATGTGTGTGAATATATATGTGTGTGTATATATATCCTTAGAGTTTTATGACTCTAAGTTTAGAGCTTCATTTTGGGGAAAGCAATAGGAAAAGAGTCTTCAGAACAGATTTTCACAAGAACAATAGAGAGTTGTCTTGGTCACCTCATTAAACAGAGGAACAAATTAAGATAAGTTACATAATAATAATTAAGAATGTCAATTCTGGCTGGGCACAGTGGCTCAAACCTGTAATCCCAGTACTTTGGGAGGCTGAGGCAGGTAGATCCCCTAAGGTTGGGAGTTCGAGACTAGCCTGGCCAACACAGTGAAACCCCATTTCTACTAAAGATACAAAAAAATTACCCAGTATGGTGGCAGGCACCTGGAATCCCAGCTATTTGGGAGGCTGAGGCATGGGAATCTCTTAAATCCAGAAAGTAGAGGCTGCAGTGAGCCACGATTATGCCACTGCACTACAGCTTGGGTAACAGAGCAAGACGGTTTTTTAAAAAAGAGTCAATTCTTCCCAAAGAATCCTTGTTGCTTCACTTAAAACAACCTAGAAGCATGGTAAGAAAAAACATAAAAGCAAAAAAAAGATAAACTCTTAAGAACTGGGAACTGGCTCTACATCAAATAAAAATAGTGCCTTATTTCCTAATAGGGAAAGAAAATTTATAGCCCAAAGTCGTAGCTTGCTGATAACTATTAAACTTCTCATTTCTGTCATATTTGAAGCTTTTGCTTATTGACGTTTCTATACTATTGTGTTTATACATTGAAACATACATAAATAGGTGCACTCCATAATTTTTTACATTATTAATCTTAACATAAGACAATATTTATGTCATGTTGATTTTACCATTTTCATTAAAGTGTTATAAAAGAGCAAATGCATTCATGTGTAGGCAAGAGTGTAAGTTAAACTTGTTATATGAGATAATGATAGGCTAAAGAACAGTCCCTCGAAGATGTTCATATCCTAGACCAGGAACCTGTGACTGTGTTATCTTACCTGGCAAAGGAATTTTGCAGATGTTTTTATGTTGAGGATCTTGAGATTATCTCATATTATTTAAGTGGGTCTGATTTAATCACAAGGGTCCTTGTAAGAAGGCAGCAGGAAGTCAGAGAGGAGAAAAGGTGCTTAGCTGCTGGTTTGGAAGATTAGAGGAAGGAACCAAAGAATGCAGCCAGCCTCTGGAAGCTGGAAGAGGCGAGGGAGCAGATTCTCCCTGAAGTCTCCAGAAGACATACAAAGCGGCATGTCTTCTGGAGACTTCACTTTGAGCTTAAGCTTCTGATTTTAGACTTACAGTTCTGACCAGATCTGTAAGATGATACACTTGTTTCCTTAAGCCGTTAAGTTTGTGGTAATTTATTACAGCAATAATAAAAAACTAATACACACAACTCCATATATCTTTTCTTGCTTTAGAAATTTGAAATAAAAATTATTGATTGCTAACTTTTATGATTTCAAAGTCAATTAGAGATCTTAGGAATTAAATTCAAGTCAGATCAAGACCATCCTGGCCAACATGGTGAATCTACCAAAAATTACAAAAGTTATCTGGGCGTGGTGGTGCGCACCTGTAGTCTCAGCTACTTGGGAGGCTGAGGCAGGTGAATTGCTTAAACCCAGGAAGCAGAGGTTGCAGTGAGCTGAGATCACACCACTGCACTCCAGCCTGGCGACAGGGCAAGACTCTGCCTA
>NW_016107406.1:1534199-1540708 GCF_001604975.1 Cebus imitator
AAATAACTTTTCAAAAAACAATAGCTAATAACAAAAAATCACTAATGATACTAACGTATCAGAAAAATACCACTTTAGAATTTACATCAATAGTTTCTAGTGATTCTGTAGATTCCCATAATTTGTTGCATGATTGAAGCTGGGATAACCAATGTCTTCTTAGATGACTTTAGATTAGATTAGAAGACATTAGATTAGATTAGAAGATATTAGATTAGAAAACACTGGATTAATGTCTTCTTAGAAGGCTTAGTTCTAATCTACGGCCATACTACCCTTAAGGCGCCCGATCTCCTCTGATCTTGGAAGCTAAGCAGGGTTGGGCCTGGTTAGTACTTGCACGGGAGAAGACTTTATTCGAGAAGATGTTGGTTATTATAATTTAATCTAACTCAATACATACATTTACATGTTTATAATTCTAAACATTTATGAAAGCAACATTAGCTTAAGACAAATCTAGGAAATTCCAATTATTTAAGCTATCTAGTATAAACTAGAATATTATGCTAAAATTATTTTTATATCAGGTTAAAATCAGAGAGAAGACATTATTCAAACTAAGCTAATCCTCAAATATTTCTTGATGACAAATATTATATCCATGATTATAAATTCCTTCTATGTTATATATGGGTTTCTCCTATGTTATATAGGAGAAATTTATAATAATAATTAACATATAACAGTATAACAATAATTAACCTTCTAAATTGTTTAAAAGAACCAAGTGAACTCCATTTTATCTTATTATATAACTCAGTGACCAAAATCATTAACTTAACTCACAGCTAAATCTTTCTTTTTCAGAGATGCAGACTCAGCAGGAAAATATTCATTAAAAGAACTAAAATGTTTAATAACAATAGAGATTAGGCTGTTTTGCCTTTTGGAAATTCCTGAGTACTCTTATTTTAAATTTACGTAAGTGCTCTTAAGTCTCTACAAAATTATTAACTTCAGGTCTCCCATAGAGTTTGAGAATTTATAATCTGATTCATTAGTTTGCTTCTATCTGGATCCAATATCCCTAGAGTGTGGTGTAATAATAGAGTTTACAGCCAACTGAAAAGCGTGCCCATTGTGGAATTGAAATAGTTTATGTTGGGTTGAAGGGAAGGTATTAACCATTTTTGAACTTGACGTGCTTAACAAAAAACAGATATGGAATGGATTCCTTCACCAGCTGAAAGACAGACAAGGAACCCCAAGGAAAGCGTGTTTGCTTCTCTTCTCCAGATGAAACATAGACAAACAAATACACAACAGATCAAGACTGAAAGTGCTACTGGAAAGACTCTGAGTTAAAACCAAGTCTTGCAGGAGATTGCCGACCAGAATGACAAAACAAGTCAAAAGCGTGGTAACTCAAGCCACATAGATTAAATAAAGTAAACTTGGTGTGCATGCAAGGAAGGTAATCACACCGTCTGAGCTTGATGGCCATTGGGAGATCCCGTCTCAGTGCAGGCCCACCAGAAGACCAAAGCTGAGCGCAGAGGGACTTGTGCTGTCTGGCTGAGATGTCTACTAGCATCAGCAAATAAATCTGGTCAAGGCCATTTTAGTAGAACCTCTATTCTTTTTATTTATTTATTTATTTATTTGAGATACAGTCTCGCTCTCATTGCTCAGGCTAGAGAACAGTGGCATGATGTTGGTTCACTGCAGCATCCACCTGCTGGGTCAAGTGATTCTCCCATCTCAGCCTCCCGAGTAGCTGGGACTACAGGCACGTACCACCATGCCCTGCTAATTTTTGTACTTTTAGTAGAGATGGGGTTTCACCATGTTAGCCAGGCTGGTCTCAAACTCCTGACCTCAGGTGATTCACCCTCCTTGGCCTCCCAAAGTGCTGGAATTACAGGTGTGAGCCACCACATCCAGCCAGAACCTTTATTCTTCCTGTTGCAGAAAAAAACAAAGACTGCCAAAGCTGACAACAAAAGTAAAACAAAGCAAAAACAATAAACACAAGAAACAAAATGAGGCTATTCACTCTGCCAAGCGAGGCTGCACATGCCAGGGAAGAAATTCACTTAGTAGTTCTCCAAGGTGGAGAAAGTCAGGGGTTTCTGAGTGCTGAAAAAGGAGAATGCGTGGTGGTACTAAGCACTGAAAATGAGCCCCCTGGACAAGGTAGAATGAGCCCTAAGTCTGTGTGTTGTTTGTAGTTCGGTGCTGTAGGGATCTTGGGTACTGTGATGACTTGAAGTTCCCGCTCCTTTAATAGCTTCAACTGCTTAGAACCATTTGTGATGAAACACAATATTCAATCTTGACAGCCCCCAGGCAAGTGCTTCTGTAAGTAAATAATTATCCTTTTACAGGTGGCATTAAAAGCAAGGAGCTCTGAACCACACCACAACTTTAGACTCATTCAGAGGGCGAGGTGGTCTTCCTGAACTGTCCTGGTCTGGGTCCAACAGGGGTTTTCTTACTAGAAGAATTGTGCCGCCCTTCAAAATCAGAGTCGAGGAGATAACAAAGTAACTGGAAAACAACAGAGGGCACACTTGCTGGGAGGTGTTCTCAGGCTGCCATAGGGGATCCTGGGAGAGGAAAGCAGTTGTGACTGGCTTCCTGGCATCTGCACTTGTTTTTTGCTTGGTCCTTTGTTTCTTTGTCATTGAGTATATAGCAGTTGCCAGGAAAAAAAATTCTTCTTCATTAACAAAGTTACTTTTATTTGTATTAATCACAGTCCCAATAGAGTCAGGTTAGGTTTAGTTATTAATGAACCCAATAATAATCAACCTTCTTAGCAACCTTCCACTCATTATGGCCATTAGGAATGAAAGCATCAGCATAAGCTCAGTTGCCCTAAACAATACTTGATGCTAGTAAATCTATTCTTGGGTGGCTTACGTTCCAGCCAATCAAACATGTTGTGTTTCCAAGTCAAAATAAACTGTGATTCAGGAACCCGCTGAGGGAGGAAGTTTTCTTTCTTCTGTTAATGTCACTGAGAATAGCAAAACACTTTGTGTATTCATGCATCTAGTTAGTACTGGAATATATGTTTTTAAATTGGATAAAGAAATGCCTGAAGAATTGTCTAAAGAACTTGGGTTTGTCAAAACTCAGAACTATACTCTAAAATATTTTTACTATATGTAAATTTTACCTGAAAAAAACCTTACCCACAAAAAGGAATTTGGATTATTGCCCCTGAAAAACAGATAACTGAAAACTTGATTTAAAAATAGTTTGCTGTATCTGTGGCTAAAATGCCCAGATTTGCTTCTAGGGAACAGGAAAGGGGTAAAAATGAAACAAGATTGGCCAATGAGTTGACAAATATTGAAGCTGAGTGCTGGGCATGCAGGGATTTATTAACTTATGCTCTCTCTCTCTCTCTCTCAGTTTATATGTTTGAAATTTTTCATAATAAAAATCTTTATTTTTTTTGGTCTGAGTTTTGCTCTTGTTGCCCAGGCTAGAGTACAATGGCACAATCTCTGCTTCACCGGGGTTCAAGTGATTCTCCTGCAACCTCTGCCTCCTGAGTAGCTGGGATTACAGGCACCTGCCACCACGCCCAGCTATTTTTTTTTCCCATTTATTTATTTTATTGCATTTTAGATTTTGGGGTACGTGTGAAGAACATGCAAAATTGTTTCACAGGTACACACGTGGCAGTGTGATTTGCTGCCTTCCTCCCCATCACCTACATCTGGCATTTCTCCCCTTGCTATCTCTCCCCAGCTCCCCACCCCCCACCGTCCCTCCCCTATTTCCCCCCAACTGACCCTGGTGTGTAGTGCTCCCCTCCCTGTGTCCATGTGTTCTCATTGTTCAACACCCGCCTATGAGTGAGAACATGCGGTGTTTGATCTTCTGCTCTTCTGTCAGTTTGCTGAGAATGATGGTTTCCAGGTTCATCCATGTCCCTACAAAGGACCAAAACTCATCGTTTTTGATGGCTGCATAATATTCCATAGTGTATATGTGTCACATTTTCCCTATCCAGTCTATCATCGATGGACATTTGGGTTGGTTCCAGGTCTTTGCTATTGTAAACAGTGCCCAGTTATTTTTTTTGTATTTTTAGTAGAGATGGGGTTTCACCTTGTTAACCAGGCTTGTCTTGAACTCCTGACCTCAGGTCATCCACCTGCCTCAGCTTCCTACAGTGCTGGGATTACAATTGTGAGCCACTGCACCCAGCCTATAATAAAATCTGAACTGATAATTTATGTTTAGGAAAGGCTTTTACACAAAATATGCTGTCCTAATGTTCCAGTGCCCAGCAGAATGCTCAAAATGGTAAACATCAGATAATGAATGTTTACCATGTACCACATTCTGAGCTATGTGCCTTACACAAGCTTCAGTCCTAATAACCCTGCAAAGTAGGTATTATTATTCTCCTTTATAAAGAAGGAAACCAAGGCTAAGGACATCAAAGTACTAGCCTCAAGTCCCACAGCTTGGAGGTGGAGAAGCCAGGATCCAGGTTAATCTGATTCAAAGTCTAGTTGTGGTTTTGACTTGGTGTAGTTTTTGTTTCTTTGGTGTGTATGTGTATGCGCGAGCTCTTGCACATCTGTGTTTACAATGCTTCAATATTAAGAACTACTGTCTCGAGCAGGATGTGGTGGCTCACGCCTGTAATCCCAGCACTTTGGGAGGCTGAGGCTGGCGGATCATGAGATCAAGAGATCGAGACCATCCTGGCCAACATGGTGAAACCCCATTTCTAAAATAAATAAATAAATAAAAGAACTACTGTCTCACATTATGGCTATTCAGCCTTGAAAAAATTGACCAAGGGAGGACAATCAGATGTTCTTTCCATGCAAGATGTCATATGTGTTCATTTTTCTGGGATGCTTGAGAAACCCCATGCTGGCGTCTACTAGTGCAGCTTGGGGAGGAAATGACGTTGCTGCTTTGAGTCTTCTTTCAGCACTTTGGGAAGCCTCGCCCGCAGCCCTCCGCAGGTGCTCTCTCCTGTTCCTGCAGCCTCTAAGGCTTAGTTCAGCAATGAGCACTGAGTTTGAGGTTCTGAAGTTGCTGACTTTCTGTGTCTGCCCCTGCCATTCAGCTGATGGCAGCTTGTTCTGACCCATCAAAGATCACAGCTGAGAGCCTTTCTTCCATTTCATATTTGCCCACTAATAAGGCAACTGAGGTATGAAAGAGACATCACAGCTAGCAGGAATCTGCCCTTTCTTAAGCACCTGCTATGTGCTTTATTGCCCAGTGGACAATTAAAACACATGATTTTTTCGGAGGGAATAACCCTACCAAAAGATGGATTATTATTTTCATCTTAGAAAAACTGTAGCTCACAATGTTTGAGAGTGTCTAGGAAAATGACTCCACTGTGTGTGGTTTTTCTAGTATGTGGTTTAATTATTTTCTTTTCCTCTTTTTTTTTTTTTTGTTGTTGTTGTTGAGATGGAGCCTCACTCTGTCACCCAGACTGCAGTGAAGTGGCACCATCTCGGCTCACTACAACCTTCCCCTCCTGGGTTCAAGCAATTCTCCTGCCTCAGCCTCCTGAGTAGCCGGGATTACAGGCGGGCGACACCATGCCTGGCTAATTTTTGTATTTTTAGTAGAGACAGGGTTTCACCATGTTGGTCAGGCTGGTCTCGAACTCCTGACCTCATGATCTGCCCCCCTCGGCCTCCCAAAATGCTGGGATTACAGGCAGGAGTCACTGCGCCTGGCCCGTTTAGTTATTTTCTATCTGGGTGACTTTCCAGCTTCCCCTCACTGAACCTCCGCTTCTTCATGTGTAAAACAATGATCATGATTGCAATGGAAAGAATTGTAATGAGGGTTCAATAAAAATGCCTCATGCCTCCATATACACAAACACATATTCTCATTTGCCCCAGAAATTGTGACACCATAATTATTTTCTAGGGGTCTCCTGAGCAGCTATACTTTTTTCTAATTTGTGATAATGTCAAGTGACATAGGTGTTCTCAACCATGTGACGTCTTCTCCGTTCACAACCCCCTTCCTAACAACTCTGGATTCACTCCATCTTCATTTCAATCACTGGAAGGCCTACATCCAGGAGGCGCTACATTCTGTCCTCACCTGACCTCTCAGATACCACCTCTGAGTCAGGCACGGAGTTCTGATTTCATCCTTGCAGGTTCCTGGAGTCGTCACTTTGCTATGCTAAGTGCCCCATACCCACAGGCCCCGGTACTCCCCATACTTCTATGTAGTCTGGATCATCACTGAGATCAGATAATTAATAGAGTAACTGGTTAAGATCAACTCTGCTGGACAATGAAAGCAAGAACCGTGTCCTGTTAACCACTGCATCTCAGCTTCTCGTAGAGCACCAGGCACAATGTAGGAAATTTCTAATATTTGTTGACTATAAGAAGAATAAAACATTTTAAATGTATGTTTGGCCAGGCACAGTGGCTCATACCCATAATCCCAACATTTTAGGAGGCCAAGGCAGGAGAATCACTTGAGCCTAGGAATTCAAGACCAGCCTGGGCAACACAGTGAAACCCCATCTCTACCAAAAA
>NW_016107406.1:1541032-1548339 GCF_001604975.1 Cebus imitator
CTTTTCCAACTTTTATTTTAGGTTCAGGGGGTACATATGCAAGTTTGTTACCTGGGTATATAGCATGATGCTGAGGTTTGGAGTATAAATAACCCCATCACCCAGGTATGGAGCATAGTAGCCAGTAGTTCATTTTTCTACCCTTGCTCCCCTCCCTCCCTTCCCTCTTTACTAGTCCCCAGTTTCTATTGTTGCCATCTTTCTGTCCATGGGAGTCTACTGTTTAGCTCCCACTTATGAGTGAAAACATACAGTCTTCGGTTTTCTGCTCCTGCACTAACTGGCCTAGGATAATGAACTCCAGCTGCATCCATGTTGCTACAAAGGACATGATTTCATTTTTTATGGCTGCATAGTATTCCATGGTGCATATGTACCACATTTTCTTTATCCAATCCACCATTGATGTGCGCCTAGGTTGATTTCATGTCTTTGCTCTTGTGAATACTGCTGTGATGAACAGGTGAGCACAGTTATCTTTTTGCTAAAAAGATCTGTTTTCTTTTGGATATATACCCAGTAATGTGATTGCTGGGTCAAATGGTAGTTATGTTTTACATTCTTTGGAAACTTCAAACTGCTATTCACAGTGGCTGAATTAATTTACATTCCCACCAGCAGTGTACAAGGCTTTCCTTTTCTCTGCAGCCTCACCGGCATCTGCTATTTTTTAGCTTTTTAATAGTAGCCATTCTTAGTGGTATAAAATGGTATCTCGGTGTGATTTTGATTTGCATTTCTCTGTTGATTAGTCACAAAGAGCATTTTTTCATTTGTTTGTTGGACACTTGTATGTCTTTTGAAAAGTGCCTTTTCATGTCTTTTTCCCATTTTTTAGCAAGGTTGTTTTCTGCTTGTTCAATTCTTTAAATTCCGTATAATTTTTAGATGTTAAACCTTTGTCAGATGCAAATTTTGCAAATATTTTCTCTCATTCTGTAAATTGTTTACTCTGTTGATAGTTTCTTTTGCTATGCAGAAGCTCTCTAGTTTAATTAGGCCCAACTTATCATTTGTTTTTGTTGCAGTTAAAGCTAGACTCTATCCCCACCATTTTGATGTACTATTTTAATCACAGATGAGTTTAACTATTCTGTTTTGACTGTGATATTCGCTCTGTGCACTGTCAATTATGTGGCTAGTTAGTAGCCAAAGTGATGACAAGTTTATGGAAGAATCAGATTAGTAATGAGATGAGCAATGAAATCTTGGGATCACTTATGAGAATTATATATGGTTTTATCATGCATTAGCTGATAAATACAGGTTATTTTTTAACAATCCAATTCAAATGAATATTACCATTAGAAAAACATCTATGTAAATTAGGTATTTTTGAGATGGAAAAGGAGGAACAGAATTTAAATCAACAAAGAATACTCAAAGCTGTGATTTCTAAAACTTGATATGAACAAAATACTCATAACTTAACCAAGTCTTTGTTGTATTAATAAAATGTACTCAGAAAATAATTAGGGTGGCTTATTCCAGTTTGCCCCATTTTAGCACTGAAAGTTCCATGTCTCAGGAAACCCTAAGTTCCAGGAAAACAAGAATGCTTGGTCACCCTAAAAATAATTGATCCTGTTGAAAGCAATGTTGGCTCTATGACTTACTAGCTATATCACCTTGGGTCCTCAGTTCTCAGTTTTCTCATGTATAAATTGGGGCTGATAACAATAGGTACTTTATAGATTCTTGTGAGGATAAACTGAGATAATGTACGGAAAGCATCTCATGCATAGTGCATGCTCAAAACATTGGATAGTTATTGTATTATTATTATTACGCATGGCAGAAGTGAAATTCAGAAGGATAACTTTCTCCTCTTTATTCCCCTTCTACACTATGCATGTTTAGGCACATTGAATTTAATAACCAGGAACTCCTAAGGCTAGTGGTTGTTTCCGTGGTGCCTGTGGTTAGAAGCAACCAATACACGGCTATTGGATCATCTTTTGCATGTAGACAGCTAGGCCTGGGCTCTAGGCCTTGAAAGAAGCAAAGTTATAAAGAAAGCCTCAGCCAGGCATGGTTGGGCATGCTTGTAATGCCAACACTTTGGAAGGCTGAGGTGGGAGGATTACCTGAGGTCAGGAGTTTGAGACCAGCCTGAGCAACACAGCAAGGAACTGTCTCNGTCACTGTATAGACTTATCAGTATACACTATGTAGAAATATATCAATATATTTATATATTAGTATATGTCAGGATATTTATAGAAATACATAAATCTATTATATATATTTATATTAGTTTGTTTTGTTTTGTTTCATTTTTGGAGACAGGGTCTCACTTTGTCGCCCAGGCTGGAGTGTAGTGGTGTGAACATGGCTCACTGCAGCCTTAGCCTCCCGAGCTCAAGGCAGCTTCCTGCTTCAGTCACCCCAAGTAGCTGGGACTAAATGTGCGTGCCACCATACCTGGCTAATTTTTATATATATTTTTTGGTAGAAACATGGTTTCACCATGTTGCCCAGGCTGGTCTTGAACTCCTGAGCTCAAGTGATCCACCCGCCTCGGCCTCTCAAAGTGCTGGGATTACAGGCATGAGCCAAGGCCTGGCCAAAAAGAAAAAAAAAAAAAATTGTTTTTTAACGAGTTTGGCATGGTGGCCTCTAGTCCTAGCTATTCAGGAGGATGAGGCAGGAGGATTGCTTGAACCCAGGAATTCAAGGCTACGGTGAGCTATAATTGCACCACTGCACTCCAGCCTGGGCAACAGAGTGAGACCCTATAAATAAAATTTAAGGTTAAATAAGGTCCTTGATCCCTGTCAGGTCTCCATAGTCCAGAAGATGGTGAATGTAGTACAAACACCCAAAAACCATTAGGCAAGTTTAAGCCCACACCCATCTGAGCTCATGGACAGCGTACAACCTGGCTCATTCTAGGCTCTCAGTAACTGGCTGCCATTTCGAACAGCGAGTAGCGGCTGCATGCCTCAGGCCCATTCCAGCTTGGATGAGCAAGAGATACTGGTTATAGAAAGGCGCTCCCATGCAAACAAATAAACAGCCAAGCAGGTGTCAAGGACTCTTCGATCCTGTTGTATCATCGTTTGTGCTTGAACCATAAAGCTGTCTTTCCATATGGTGGCATGGCTTAATGAATCCCTCACGTTTTGATCATAGCTCTGCTCTCCTTTGCTTGATTCCTGAGACAGGGGTTGAGTTCTAGACACAAAATGATTCTAGAATTAGGAGAAGTTTGTAGGTTTGGGAGGGGCTAGGGCAGATGGAAATGGTTGCCAGAGGGGTCTTTATCCCACCTCTGTGTGGTCCTTAACAATGTTTCACCTCCTGCTTCTACCCATTTCAGTGTCTCCCTGATGCCATCTGCTCTGCCTGGGCTGGCTTTTTTCTGTCTGTGGAGAGATTGAGATAATGTCTCTAAGAAATCTCCATCTTTCAACTTCGGATCTCAGAGCACTCCATGCGTGTCCGTCACTAATCCGCAGGCAGGGCTCTGAAGCAGGCGCCTTAACACCAATTCTGAGGCAGGGTGGATACCTGCTGCAGTGCAGAGTTAAATCTGAGACGCTCAGAGAGGCAATCAGGGTGGCCTCTGAAAGCAATTACAGGGCCGAGCCTTTATAACAAAGGCTAGTTGACCCGACTTAACCAAGAAAGCCTGTATCATCCTACCTGGAAACCTGCCAGGCGTCCAAAAGTTAAATACTTCAAAGAACACAGCATCCCTGTGGCTGCTTTTCTGCTAGCAACCTCTCCTCTCTCTCTGATAGGAGAGCTGACTTTCAGCCACGAGTGAGAGATGCCCTGGAAAAGGAAATGCTTATAGAACGAATGACTTTGTGAACACTAATTCTGGGATAGCATTAAGAAAATTAGGATGGGACTGGGAACGGTGGCTCATGCCTGTAATCCCAGCACTTTGTGAGGCCAAGGCCAGTGGATCACAAGGTCAGGAGTTTGAGACCAGCATGGCCAATATGGTGAAACCCCATCTCTAATAAAAATACAAAAATTAGCCAGGCGTGGTGGCAGGTGCCTGTAGTCCCAGCTACTCGGGAGGCTGAAGCAGGAGAATCACTTGAACCCAGGAGGTGGAGGTTGCAGTGAGCCAAGATAGAGTCACTGCACTCCAGCCTGGGTGACAAAGCAAGACTCTGACTCAAAAAAAAAGAAAAGAGAGAAAATTAGGATGCATAAACGAGGTGCAGTGACTCACGCCTGTAATCCCAGCATTTTGGGAGGCCGAGGCGGGTGGATGACCTGAGGTCAAGAGATCTAGACCATCCTGGCCAACATGGTGAAACCCCATCTCTACTAAAAATACAAAAATTACCTGGGCATGGTGGCATGCAGCTGTAATCCCAGCTGCTCTGGAGGCTGAGGCAGGAGAATCGCTTGAACCTGGGAGACAGAGGTTTCGGTGAGCCAAGATAGTGCCACACTGTACTCCAGCCTGGCGACGGAGCGAGACTCAGTCTCAAAAAAAAATTAGGATGGATTCGCTGAAAAGGGAAGTTGGGAGGGGGGCATTTTAAAACTGGCCAACGAAAAATTGCGGCATTGCATCTTCTGTGGTACGCACTGTCAATTATGTGCAAATTATTATGTCAATTATTCAAGGGAATAGGAAGTCACTTGCTGCATGGGTGGGCAGCTGGGGGTCTGGTAGATGGTGCTGTTGTAGGTGATGGAAATACTCAGATATGAAATGGTGGCTGCAGTGTAAAAGGGCAGGAGCCTTTTGGAAACTGCCTTATCAATTCAAAAGAGAAATGTAGGCCAGCCGCGGTGGCTCACGCCTGTAATCCCAGCACTTTGGGAGACTTAGGTGGGTGGATCACTTGGTCAGGAGTTTGAGACCAGCCTGCCAGCATGGTGAAACCCATCTCTACTAAAAATACAAAATTTGCCGGGCTTAGTGGCGTGTGCCTGTAATTCCAGCTACTTGAGAGGCTGAGGCAGGAGAATCACTTGAATCTGGGAGGCAGAGGTTGCAGTGAGCCGACATTGGGCCATTGCACTGCAGCCTGGGAAACAAGAGAGGGAAAAAAAAAAAATCTCCATCTCAAAAGGAAAAAGAGGCTGGGCGCAGTGGCTCTTGCCTGTAATCCAAGCACTTTGGAGGCCAAGGCGGGCAGATCACGTGAGGTCAGGAGTTCAAGACCAGCCTGACCACCATGGTGAAACCCCGTCTTTAAAAAAAAAAAAAAAAAGGAAAGAAGAGCCAGGCGTAGTGGTTCACGCCTATAATCTCAGAACTTTGGGTGGCTGAGGTGGGCAGATCGCCTGAGGTAGGGAGTTTGAGACCAGCCTGGCCAGCATGGTGAAACCCTGTCTCTACTAAAAATACAAAAATTAGCCAGGTGTGATGGCAGGTGCCTGTAATCTCAGCTATTGGGAAGCTGAGGCGGGAGAATTGCTTGAACCCAGGAGTCGGAGGTTGCAGTGAGCCAAGATCGCGCCACTGAACTCCAGCCTGAGCAACAGAGTGAAACTCTGTCTCATGAAAGAATGAAAGAAAGAAAGAAAGAAAGAAAGAAAGAAGTAAAGTCAATGATAAAACAAGCGTCTCTTGAATATTATAAAAATTGTGTGTCTATGAATGGGGTGGTTATGCAGAAAACCTTGTCTTTAGAAATCACCCATTCCCCTTAAGGTCTCCTACATCAAGTCCAAATCATATTATATTTGGACTGAAATATAATGACTATACTAATGATTGTCAGCGTAATGATTATACTAATACTAATTAGCCAGGCATGGTGGCCCATAGTCCTAGCTATTCAGGAGACTGAGACAGGAGGACTACTTGAGCCCAGGAATTCAAGGCTATGGTGAGCTATTAAGCATAAGGTAAGTATTAAAAGTCCACCTTAGGACTGCCTTGAACTTCAGTTCACTAGACTTTACAATCACCCTGGCCTGTTCTCCACCTGCCTTCTCTCCTCTCTGCTGTGTTGGTCAAGCAAGCTCTGCTCCTGCCTTCCTCTCCTTTCTCCCTCCCTCCCCAGCAGTAAGAGTCTCTGAGTTCTGACAGGGTCCTGGGAAGTCCCAGTGCTGTGAATAGTGCCTGCCATATCTTGATGGAATGTTCCATGGGAGCTACTGTTATTAGGTATATTCCCCCTATGGCTTTTCAAAATAAAGTAAAATAACACGGGCTTAGTTCTGAAAGGAACCCAGCCCTCCTTCTTTCTTTCCAATCTGACTTGTGTGTCTGCATTTAATTAATTGGGCTTGTAGCTGATGGATCCTCTGATTTGCACAAACAATTAAGTGTAATTACTTGGGAACACCCATAAGGGCTCATAATCTATTATGCTTGGCAAATTTGGCCAAACAAATGGTTTCCAAACCTGGTTCTGCTATGTCTACTGTGCTCACTCTTGGAATAAACACACAACGCAGAGTTGATTTACATGTTCAGCTTTTTACAACATTCTGACGTTGCATCATTTCTTCCAGGGCTAGGTGCCCCTGTTTTAAGAAAGACTAAAACGTTCTCTGTTCAGTTTTACTCAATTCATTCCACCAGCTATCTGGGACACCTTCAAGGATCATACTTTGTTTCAAGCTCCTGTCCCCAGCACACCGTGCACTAAGCACTCTGCAAGGTGCTCCAAGGCACTATCTTGTCCTCGCTTCATCAATTCCAGACGTTCATTTCCCAGGAGACAATTTTCAGCTTTATATTTTTTTGAAATGAGTATGCGCACACTTCTGAAATCAATTTTTTGCTGTTGTTATCATTGCTGATGTTCTTTCATTTTATGTGCTCTGCTTGACTTCCTGATGAATTGATTCTTTTCACTTTCCTTGGAATGTCTGACTCATGAAAATTAGAGACCCCATATCCCCAGGGGTGATGCCTTATCACAGGTCTGCTGAGGACACTGGTCTTGCCTACATGTGTGTGAGTGGGTTGGGGCTTATGGAGAGGCTGAGAACTTGGGAGAAGGGGCTGATAATCTAGATCTCTAGGCTACAGCTCCTAATATTGGGAGGCAGGGGTAGTTTATAGTTCCTTTTGTAAAGTTAGATATTGGGCCAAAGATACAGTAGAAGTTTGTGGGAAGCAGAGAAAAGGGAGCAAGAGGCTGGGCGCGGTGGCTCACGCCTGTAACCCCAGCAAGTTGAGAGACCGAGGTGAGTGGATGGCCTGAGGTCAGGAGTTTGAGACCAGCCTGGCCAACATAGTGAAACCTCATCTCTACTAAAAATACAAAAATTAGCCAGGTGTGGTGGCAGGTGCCTGTAATCCCAGCTACTCAGGAGACTGAGACAAGAGAACCGCTTGAACCCAGGAAAAGGAGGTTGCGGTGAACCGAGAT
>NW_016107406.1:1548400-1628400 GCF_001604975.1 Cebus imitator
AAAAAAAAAAAAAAAAAAAAAAAAGGGACCAAGAGTTGGCAAGTGATTTTCCTCAAGGAAAGAGAGGACTGCTATGTCTCCATCACCTCAGGGAAGAGAGTCTTCGAGCACACAAAAGTTTTCATTAAAAAAAGAATTACTGCAGATCAGATTAGGCAAATCGGTACAGATGGGGACAGCCACACCTAACCTGGAGGGGGTAAGGGAACACTCTCTCATTCTCCACTCAGAGACCAATCACTTGTGCCAGTCAGTCAACCTTACTGGATAATGATGGAACTCCAAGTCACTTAGCCTCTGCAGTCTCATTGAATCCATCCGTAAACTGGGAAGAGTCAGAGCCAAGCCGTGTGGAGTCATTCCCAAAGCCCCTGCTGCCTCCCTACCTCCTAGTTCCAGCAACATTAATTTCTTTTGCCCCATTTTACTTTTAAAACTTAAATCCATTTAATATTGCTATGTTTTTAAATTACTATGAATTCTACAATTACACAAATAACACGTACATATATTCTCCTCATAAAAACAAACACACATATAGGCCGGGCATGGTGTTTCACGCCTGTAATCCCAGCACTTTGGGAGGCTGAGGTGGGTAGATGACGAGGTCAGGAGTTCAAGACCAGCCTGGCCAAGATGGTAAAACCCATCTCTACTAAAAATACAAAAAAGCCTAGCGCAGTGGCAGGCACCTATAATCCCAGCTACTCGGGAGCCTGAGACAGGAGAATCACTTGAACCCAGACAGCAGAGGTTGCAGTGAACCAAGATCGTGCCACTGCACTCTAGCCTAGGTGATAGAGTGAAACTCCGTCTCAAATAATAATCATAATAACATAATAATAAAAATAAACACATTATAGACAAAGCTGAAGTATCCTTTGGTCATTGTCATTAATTTGTTGTGTCCTTTCAAAACCTTTTGCATGTGATAAATGTAAATATGTTTATATTTAAAGAATGATTGATATCAAATGGCACATACTTTGCAAGATTTTTTTTGTTCATTCATCATGCCCTAGAGAACTTTCCCTGGTTGTAATTTCATATTTATCTCATTTGCTTTAAAAATTTTACAGTATGATTGTGCCATAAATATTTTATTCCTGTGGATGGACATTTAGATGGTTTTCCACTGATTTGGAAGACCCTTGATGTGTGGGGTGGAGGGTGGAGAGGCAGGAGGAGTCTGTTCCCTCTATAAGACCATGAGCTTATTTACAAGAATTTTGTTTCAACCAAGTTAATTTCCCTGGCAGGCACTTCACTGGGAGAGAAGCACGTTTGAGTACTGTGAAAAGTCGGAGACAGAATGTCCCTGCCTTTAGAAGCCTGCAGTTGAAGACCTAAGAACGTATGGAACAACACCTGATGAAGCCTCTTAGATCCTCAGAATAAACAAAGGAGACAAAAACAAAACGATCTCTTTGCTCCTCTGCCAGATCCTAATTAAGTTAAGGTAGAGGAAGAAATTAGAATCAGGAGATAAACGGGACAAGGCCCTGCCTTCAACATGCTTGCCATTTAATGAAAAGGAACCCAGGGAGATAAGATTTGTAGATGGAGGAATGTGGACCATGTGCTCAGAGCAGTAGAAGCACAGGACTAAGAGGGATTTGGAATAGGGAGTGATTACTTGCAGAGATGAAACTTGCAAAGAAAAGAGGCTTTGAACTGCGTTAGAAGCTAGAAGCGAGGGAGAGGAGAGATGGATGAAGGCTTGAGGAGCTAGAAAAGAGAAAGATTCCAGAAAAGCAGAAAGGGATGTAAGTTAGCACTTCTCCAATTTGTATATGCAGTATTCAGAGGTCACCTCAGGGATCTTAGAACAAAGCAAATCCTGACCCAGTTAATCTGGGCTGGGGCCCAGGGTATTCTGCATTGCTACAATGCATTGCCACCCCTCATGGTACAGAGGGAGGACATCCTGGCTATATTTGGAGGCCTCAGGCTAGAACTAAAAATGATAGGAATTTGACATTAAAATTGTGATCAAATTCCATACTGAGCCACTACTATGTACAGGTACTTTGCTCAGTGCTGGAAATACGACAATGATCCATAGACCAAAATCCCTGTTCTAATGCAGAGGACATTCTTTCTAATGAGGTGAGAAAGACAATAAGCAATACAGATAATTTTAAAAAGTGATGTAATGTTAGTGATAAATACTATAGAAAACAGAACAATTAAAAAAGGAATAGGATGGGCAGGATGAATTTTATTTTTAAGTAAGGTGGCCAAGGTGGGCCTTAGTGATTTGCATAAAGATATGAGTGAGATAAAGGGGTTAATCATGTGAGTGTCAGGGAGACAGCATTACAGGCAGAGGGAACGCCAGTGCAAACGCCCTGAAATTTTACAGATGAGGGAACTAAGATACAGAGAGGTTAGATAACTTACCCAAGGTTTCCCACCCAAAATGCAAGCCCAGATCAAACTCAAGTTCATGGTCTTCATTAACCACTATTCTGCTGCCTTTCTTAGTCTGGCATCAGATGGTCTGCGGTGTCACAGATGAGTCCCTGCGAGTAAAATTTACTGAGTGCCACCAACATTGTACAATGGACAGTTACTCTCCCTGTCTAAACAGGTGCAAGGGAGTTAGGTGAAAGGGATCTGCTCCATTTGAGCTCCTTCCGGGAACCCCCACCCCTAATTCCCCACTCTTTAAACCTGGAACAAGCTCTTCATTTTTTCCTACCTGTGCTTCCTCACCATCTAGCGGTGTGACCATGGACATTTACTTAACCACTCTGAACTTCACTGTTTCCTCATCTGTAAATAGTGTCACCTCACGGAACTGCTGGGAAGATGAGATGAGAAAATGTACAGATAATAACAGCTACTATTTATTGGTCATCTATCATATTCCAGGCACTGTGCTAAGCACTTTACGTCTATTCTTATAGTCCTTGTGACAACCATGTGGCTAGGTACGTTAGTAGTGTCCCATTTTAAAGATGAAACTGAGACTCCGAGAAGTGACTTATCCAGGTCTACAATTAAGAAGTATTACAGTTCAGAGACGAAGCTGGGAAGGTCTAACCCCATGGTCCAAGTTCATAACCACTTAGGCTGCCTTGCTGGCTTTACACTCTACTGTGTTATGATCAAATAACTAAGAAATGCATGGAATTTGAACTTTCTTCGCTGTTCATGTGGAATCATCTTTATGAGTTTTAGAAGTGGATTTCTAGGGTTTCTTTTGGTCAATTTGTACCTAAGGGTTTAAGTGCTCAGAATGGTAGCAGAGAAGAAGAGCTTACTTTCTAGAAGGAGAGAGACAGCTAGTATTTCACACCTAGTAAGTGTTTTAACAAGGAAACAAATAAGGTAAGCCTGGAGCAGCTTACTGTGCCAGAAAGTAAGGTAAGACCTCAAAGACTGATGAAGACAGGTCAAAAGAGCATAAATACCAGCTTACAGGAGCCCCCACTGACCTGATCTGGATACATTTTAAGATCAAAGTGAATAGTCACAGTAATAGATAATACACAATAAAATCCCAAGTCCATCCTAATTCAATAAATAAATATATTCATATAAAAGGGGGAAGGAAAGCTTTTCTTTAAAGTAGAATGCCAATTAAGAAGGAAATAGGCTGGGCATGGTGGCTCACACCTGTAATACCAGTACTTTGGGAGGCCAAGACGGGCAGATCACCTGAGGTCAGGAGTTCAAGACCAGCCTGGCCAATATGGCAAAACCCCACCTCTACTAAATAAAACATACAAAAATTAGCCAGGCTTGGTGTGCACCTGTAATCCCAGTTACTCAGGAGGATGAGGCAGGAGAATCACTTTAACCTAGGAGGCGGAGGTTGCAGTGAGCCAAGATGGAGCCACTGAACTCCAGCCTGGGCGACACAGTGACACACCGTCTCAAATAAATAAATAAATGATAAATAATGAATAAATAAATTTAGAAGGAAATAAAGAGAAAAAACCATTTTGCAAGTCCCCAGCAATAATTGACTCAGGTATGAATCGGCAAATGTTAAACTATTGAAATGAAAACTTGATGAGAAACAGAATATTCACATATTCACATAGGATCTTCCTACATATTAATTATAGTTTGCCAAGGGGAAAAATGGTACCTTCACAATGAAGTACTCTGGGAGTATCATCTTTGACAAGTGATCACAGTGAATATTCTCAGTAATAGGACAAACTGGTATCGTGTGCCTCCTGCTACAACAAACTGAAAAGAACACCGCATCACTAAGTACTTCTGCTCAAAAATGCATCCCCTAAATTCAGTCATGAGGAAACAGAAAAGCAAAACGAAACTGAAGATGTTTCTAAAGCAATTGTCCTTGCCATTAGAAAATGCCAAACTCATAAAAGAAGGAGAAGCTAAGGCCTGTCCCAGATTCAAAGACAGTAAGGAGACAAGGCAAACACAAGATGTGATTCTGGACCGCGTCCCAGGTTGGAAGAAGAAACTGCCACGAAAGACATTCTTGGACAACTTGTGAAAGTTGAACAGGGACTATGTGCCAAATGGTGGTATGAATCAGTATTAGATAGAAGGATTGCGTCAGTGTTAAATTTCTTGAATGTGATCATGGCATTGGGGTTATGTAGGAGAATGTCCTTATTCTTAGGAGATGCACGCGGATATGTTTTAGGGGTAAAGTGCTATGATGGCTGCAGCTGACTCTCAAATGGTTCAATCAAAAAGATTATGTATGCCCACATAGAAGAGAAAGCATTCTTTTAAAAATTTTAATGGACAGAAATTGTATACATTTATGGTATGCAAAATGATTTTTGGATGTATATACATACATTTTGGAGTGACTAAATCAAACTAAATAACATACGCAATATTGATACACTTATCCTTTTTTGGATAAGAACATTTAAAATCTACTTTCCTAGCAATTTTCCAGTATACAATACATTGTTATTAACTATAGTCACCGTGTTGTACAATAGATCTCCTAAACTTGTTCCTCCTTCTCACTGAAAATAAAGAATATTTGACATGTTAACAATCAGCCAGGCACGGTGGCTCACACCTATAATCCCAGCACTTTGGGATGCCAAGACAGGTGGATCACCTGAGGTCAGGAGTTCGAGACCAGCCTGGCCAACAAGGTCTCTACTAAAGGTCTCTACTAAAAATACAAAAATTAGCCTGACATGGTGGCACACGCCTATAATCCCAGCTACTCTGGAGGCTGAAGCAGGTGAATCTCTTGAACCCGGAAGTCGGAGGTTGCAGTGAGCCGAGATGGTGCCATTGCACTCCAGTTTGGGCAACAAGAGTGAAATTTCATCTCAAAAAAAAAAAAGCAAACAATTAATCCAGATGAAGGACAGACACAGGTTTATTCTAGCAAGCTGGCCATTTTTTATAGAGTTAAATTTGTCATAATAACTAGTTGGAAACATAAAATAAATTAGATACCTATAGATAACAATACCATATCATGTACCTAAAAATCTGTAAAAAGGGTAGATCTCACGTTAAGTATTCTTACTACAATACAATTTTTAAAATGCATAAATAATTGTGAATACTGATAATTATTCATGACGAAGACAAGATGAAATTGCACATTTTTAACTAAAAGAGTATAATTGGATTTTTTGAGACACAAAGGCTAAATGCTTGGGGTGATAGATATCCCATTTTTTCTGATGTGATTATTACCCATTGCATGCCTGTATGAAAATGTCTCATGTACCCCATAAGTATATACAACTATTATGTACCCACCAAAATTAAAAATAAAAAATTTAAACACCAAAAATTAAAAATAAAATAAGATGGAGTAATAAGATAAAGCTGATCCCTCCAAATGTGGTAGCAACTGGCTACATTTCTTTAGCTAATTTAATTTTCTTTTCAATTTTTTTTTTTTTTTTTTTTTTTGAGAGATGAGGTTTCACCATATTGGCCAGGTTGGTCTCCTCCTGACCTTGTGATCTGCCTGCCTTGGCCTCCCAAAGTGCTGGGATTACAGGCGTGAGCCACCATACCCGGCTGCTACTTTAATTTTCAATTTGTTAAAATTAAATAAAATTTAACACGCAGTTCTGCAGTCACACTTGCCACCTTCTGAGTGCTAGTAGTCTCATGGAGAGTGGCCACTGCATCAAATGTTACAGAGAAAGAATACTTCAATCACTGCAGAAAGTTCTGTTTGTCGCACAGTGCTGGCGAGAGTTATAAGAGTGGGGGGGAAAGAAGACAGGGAAGCCTCTCTGAGATGAAGACGTCTGGCTGAGACTTGCAGTGTGGGAAGAAGGCACTTCTGTGGGGCAGGAGGATGTATTTCTGGCAGAGGGGACGGAAGGTGCAGACACACTGAAACAGGAACACACCTGGAATTTGAGAGAAAAAGAAAGAACAGGATGGCTGGGTGAGGGTAAACAAGAGGGAGAGTGTTAAACGACGAAGTTGATCCGGTTGTCAAGGCAACACTTCCTACTTCTGCTAGATCATTAAAAGGACTGCAGCTTCAGCCTGGTGCTCCTTAACAACAGCTCTTCAGCCTCTGGCAGAGAACCCCAGCTGACCCTGCGTGGAGAAGAGACTCTCCATTCCCATCAAGCCCTGCCCAGATTACAAAATCATGAGCAAAATAAATGATCGTGGTTGTTTTAAGATAAATAATACAGAGAGACCCAGCTAGAAAGTGGTGGAGATGAAGCTAGTCCTGTAGCTTTCAGCTGCACTGCGTCAAATATCCCAGCTTTGCCACATCCCAGCTGGGAAAAGTTAGTCAATTCTCCATGCAGGAGAGAGCACCTAGCACAGCTGCATTTAGAACATGCAAATGCTACTGCTTGAGTGTTAAAACTCCTCAAACCCCTCTTTGAAGAATAAACACAACTTCCTCTATCAACCTTCGGAATTAAACTTGTCCCACCTGATCTAATTTGGGGGTTTCTTCTTTAGTAGGTCTCACACTTTACAGAAGCCACATGACGAGCCTGTTAAACTGCAAACCCAGAATCTCCCTCAGTTCTCCCATTTCCAAGTTTTGGGGTCAAACCCTGGAGTTTGCCTTTTAAAATATTTTTCAACTTTGCTGAGATACAATTGAAGTACACTAAATGGCATATACTTAAAGTGTACAATGTGATCAGTTTTGGCACATGAATATGCCGTGAATCCATCTTCACAATCAAGATTATAAAGAGCTCCTTGACCAACAAAGATGACTTTTGTGCTTTTTGTAAGCCAGCCTTCCTTCCATCCCTTTACCAGGCAACCACTGACATGTTTTGTCACTCTATTCGTGTACACTTTAAAAAAACAAGCATCCGGGCATGGTGGCTCACGCCTCTAATCCCAGCACTTTGAGAGGCCAAGGAGGATGGACCACCTGAGGTTAGAAGTTTGAGACTAGCATGACCAATATGGTGAAAACCCATCTTGAAATAAATAAACAAACAAACAAACAAACAAAAATAAAACAAAAAACTTTATATATTGAATCATATCTCATGAACTCTTTTTGTTGTCTGGCTTCTGTCACTCAGCACAGTGATTTTTGAGATGCATCCACATAGTTCACATATCAACAGTTCATTCATTTTTATTGCTGGTTAATACTCCAGTGTATGAATGTCACAGAGTCCAATTATCTGCTGATGGACATTTGCATTGTTTCCAATTTTGGCTAGGACAGACAAAGCCGTTGTGAACAACCATGTGTAGTTGGGTTCACTTAGGAGTTGAATGGCTGAGCTGCATGGCAGATGATGTTTAACTTTTTTAAAAAACTGCAAAACCATTTTTGCCAAGTGGTTTTACCTTCTTATGTACCTTATAGCAGTGCATGAAAGTTCTGGCTGTCCCACATCTTTGTCAGCACTTGGTACAGTCTCAAAGATTTTAGCCAGTGGTGTGCTGGACCCAGCTTGCACCAGCTTGTGGGAGTCAACTCTATGCATCTTTTCCAAATTCTGGGTCCAGTGACTTCTTGTTGGTAGCTTAAAGTCAACCATGGTGGAAATATTTACTCCATAGAAATTGGCAAATGCTACTAATCAGACTTCCTTGGCCTCTATGCCACCCAGAACAGCTGTTAACCATTTACCAACACACCACTGATTGCAGCAATTCTAGTGTGTCTGTAGTGGTATTTCACTGTCATTCAATTTACATTTCCCCGATGACTAACTGTGTTGAGTATCTTTTCATGTGCTTATGGGTCATTCTCATAACTTCTTTTGAGAAGTATCTATTAAAAATCTTTGCCTATATTCTCACTGGATTGCAGACCATTTTCACTTTCTTGATGTCTTTCAAAGCACAAAAGGGTTTTATTTTAATTGAAGTCTAATTCCTCAGTCTTTCTTTTAAAGGCTTGTGCTTGTGTTTTATTTAAGAAATAGGATGCAAAAATCTTTTCCTATAGTTTATTTTAGAAGTTTTGTGGTTTTAAGTTTTACATTGGGTCTATAATTCATTTTGACTCAATTTTTATGCATGGTGTAGGTTATGTGTCAATATTCACTTTTTTCTTGCATATTTATCTAGCACCATTTGTTGAAAAGTCATCTTTTCTCACAGAATTGCCTTGGCTCTTGTGTCAAAACAACTGACCAAATACATGTGTGTCAATTTATGAACTCTCTAATCTGTTCCACTGAGCTATATGTTTATATTTTCACTAATACTAAACTGTCTTGATTACTGTAGCTTTATAGTAAGTCTTAAAAGCAAATATTATAGATTATCTAAATTTTTCTCTTTTTTTATTGCTTTTGTTATTCTATACCCATTTTCTAGTGGAAATCAGTTTGTCAATTTCCACTAGAATACTTTCTAAAATTTCTTTTGGGATTGCATTGAATCTGTAGCTTAATTTGGAGAAAAGCATCAGCTTAACAATATTTAGTCTTCCAAACCAAACAGGACATTTCATTTATTTTGGTCCTTCTTAATTTCCCTCAGCATTGCTTTGTAATTTTCAGTGTAGAAGTCTTGCATGTCTGATGGTAGATTTTTTCCTAGGTATTTAATATTTTGGTACTACATACACAGAATTGTTTCCTTAATGTTATCAGTTGTTTGATGTTCCAATATATGAATATAATTAATTTTGTATATTAACCTTGTCTTCTGTAGCATTGCTAAATTCATTAATTAGTTCCAGTAGTTACTTTTTAGACCCTTTTGAATTTTCTGCATAAATTATTATAGCACCTAGAAGCAGTGATAGAGTTATTTTTTTCTCTCCAAATATTATGCCTTTTGTTTCTTTTTCTTGCTTTATTGCATTGGCTAGATTCTCTAGAATAATGTTGAATACAAGTTGTGAGAACATGCATCCTTGCCTTTGTCTGGATTTCAGGGGAAACAATTCAGTCTTTCATCATTAAGAATGATGCTCACTATAAATTAAAAAAAAAAAAAATAGATGACCTTTAGCAGTTTGAGGATACTCCCTACCATTCCTAGGTTACTGTAAGTTTTTAATTTGAATGGGTAAAATTTCTTTTTTCAAATGCTTTTCCAGAATCTATTGAAACCATCCTATGATCTTTTACCTTTATTCTGTTGCTTTTTGGTATTACATTGATAGATTGATGTTCAAATATAATACTGGGCTTTTATTTTGGGTAATAAATCCTACTTAATCATGATTTATTATCATTTGTATATATTGTTAGATTCAATTTTCTATTATTTTGTTAATTTTTGGTGTATGCTTATAAAAATGTTAACTTTATAATTTAAAAAAATGTCTGTCAAATTTTGGTGCTTAAGTATATATCAGACTTACAAAACAATTGGCAATAATTGTGCCTTCTCTAATTTTAAAAATATTTATGAAATATTGGTGTCATTTCTTCCTGAAATGTTTGATAGAATTTACCAGTGAAATCATGTGGGCCTGGAATATTTTGGGAGGGAAAAGTTTTTAAGCAACAAATTCAATTTTTTAAATAGGTTAGGGCTATTTAGAGTTTATGTTTCTCATGTCAACTTTGATAAGTTCAATTTTTCAAGACATTTGCTCATTTCATCTAATTTATTAGATTTATTGGCATAAAGGTGTTCATAGTATTTCCCTATTATATTTTTTAATGTTTTTAGGATCTGTGGTAATTGTCTGTTTTAAATTTCTGATATGGATGATTGATTTTTTTTCATGACTTAGTCTTGTGAGAGACTTTTTAGTTCTGTTAATTATTTTTAGAGAAAAAGATTTGGACTTTCTAATTTTCTCTCTTGTCTGTTTTAGTTCATAAGTTTTTGTCCTTATCATTATCATTTCTTTTCTTATATTTACTTTTGATTGACTTTGTTCTTTTTTCCTATTTTTTTTTTCCTTTCTTTTTTTTTTTAGATGGAGTCTTGCTCTGTCCCCCAGGCTAGAGTGCAGTGGTGCAATCTCAGCTTACTGCAACTTCTGCCGCCCATGTTCAAGTGATTCTCCTGCCTCAGCCTCCTGAGTAGCTGGGATTACAGGTGCCTGCCACTGCACCTGGCTACTTTTTTCCTAAGCTAGAAACTTAGGTCATTGATTTTAGATATATACATTTTTTTTTCTTTTCTAATGTAAGCATTAAAAGCTATAACTTTCCCTTTAAACACTGCTTTAGCTGTATCTGACATTATTTTAATGCACTGAATTTGTACTTATCTTTCAGTTCAAAATATGTTATAATTGAGGCCAGGCATAGTGGCTTACACCTGTAATTCCAGCACTTTGGGAGGCTGAGGTGGGTACATCACCTGAGGTCAGGAATTCAAGACCAGCCTGGCCAGCATGGCGAATCCATGTCTCTACCAAAAATACAAAAATTAGTTGGGTGAGGTGATACACTCCTGTAATCACAGTTACTCGGGAGGCTGAGCAGGAGAATCGCTTGAACATGGGAGGCAGAGGTTGCAGTGAGCCGAGATCATGCCACTGTACTCCAGCCTGGGCAACAAAGCAAGACTTTACCTCAAAAACAAACAAACAAAAAAACCCAAAAAACAAAAAAACAAAAATACGTTATAATGTTTCTTGTATAATTTTGGTTTTGGTCTATAAATTACTTCAAAATGTGTTATTTAATTTCCACACATTTGACGTTTTCCTAGATATATTTTTATTATTAACTCCTAATTTAATTCTACTGCAGTCAGAAAACACATTCCGTATAATTGCAGTCCTTGTAAATTTATTAGGATTTGTTTTATGGCCCAGGATGTGGTCTATCTTGACATATGTACCTTGAATACTTAACTAGCTGGATGCTTTTAGACAAGTTACTTAATCTCTCTGGTTTCAATTTACTCATATATAAAAGGGGATGATAGCAAGAGCGCTTACCTCCAAGGGCTATGGTCAGGAATCAAGTAGGTAACATGAAAAGCACTAAGCACTGAGGCTGGCACATGGTACATATGCCATACATTTAGCCTTTTTTTCTTTTTCTTTTTCTCTTTTTGAGACGGAGTCTTGCTCTGTCACCAGGCTGAAGTGCAGTGGCACAATCTCAGCTCACTGCAACCTCTGCCTCCTGAGTTCAAGCTATTCCCCTGCCTCAGCCTCCTGAGTGGCTGGCAATACAGACGTGCGCCAGCACGCCCGGCTAATTTCTGTATTTTTGGTAGAGATGGGGTTTCACCGTATTAGCCAGAATGGTCTCGATCTCTTGACCTCGTGATCCACCCGTCTCGGCCTCCCAAAGTGCTAGGATTACAGGCGCGAGTCACCCCATCCAGCCCATTTAGCTTTCGTTATTATCACTCAGAACCCTGCTAGCGGCTGGATTTGTTTTATTCCGGGCTCTACCACAATGTCCTAAAGCTTCCCCATAAAACAGCTCAAACAAAACAGCTAAAGGTTTCCTCCTCAGGCCCCGGTTTCTTTTCACAGCATTCTGATCAAATCCAGAATCCCTTTCCATTGGCCCTGGGGCCCTGGGTGGCCCTGCCTCTGCCTGGGTCACTGACCTCCTCTCTCTCTCCACTCTCCCTCTGGATCCAGACACTCGCCAGCCACACGGATGCTCCATCGGGTCCTTATACACCACTAGCAGAAACTTTTCCAGTCTGCGCCTTTGCGCATGTGTCTCCCTCTGCCTGGAAACTTCTCACTTCTCACATTCTCCGCTACTCACAGCTCAGCTTAAATGTGGCCTTCTCTAGGAAGTCTTCTCCTCCTTGACTGCACGATCTAAGCTCAGTCTACTCGATATTATCTTTCATAGCACCCTGGCTTTTCCTTCAAAGCACTTAGCACAGTTTGAACATGTCCACGCTTCCTCATGAGACTGTAAGCACCAAGAGGGTAGAACTTTATCTGCTTTGTTGATCCTGTGTCCGGTGCTGTGCCTGGAAGTGACATTAGTCACATTCATGCATGTGCCTATAACTCCTGTTGAACGAATAAACCCTTGTTGAACGCATGGTTGTTCTAAACTCCATATAGGTAAGCCACGGCAAATCACTTTACTTCTCCGAGCTTTATTTTCCTTATCTGGAAAATGCCTGCCATCATCCCTCCCTCGAACTGTTATTGAAAAAAGTTTGCGTGTGTTTATGAAAGCCAGAAACATACTCCAACAAGTATACCACTGCATAGAACCTACAAATGGCCATTGTCACTTGATTGTAAAGTGAAAAGCAAGAAGCAAGTGAGAAGATCAGCCACAGACGCTTGATCAATAAATCGCAACACACTCATGCAATCGAGCACTGTGGAGGTGCTTACAAAATGTATGTCCCCATGAGGAAAGGATATCAGAGGGAAATGAAATTGAAGAAGACTGTCCCTAGTGAGGGCTCATTTTTGAAGAGCATTTGAAAAAATACAAATTTCCTCAAACAGGAAACTTCTGACATTGTTCATTTCTTGGGGGTGAGACTGGAAAAGAGAAGATACTTTTCATTTTAAGCCTATTTGAAATTTTTTACCATGGGCACTTATTACTTTTGTAAACAGTGAGTTCACTCATATTTAAAACAGGGTGGTGATGAGTTGGTGAGCCGCAACAGGGCAGGGCTTCTCCTTTCGGTCCATTTGCTTGTCAGCATAGAGCCTCCGGATAATTTTGATAGCACCAAGCAAGCTCCAGAGTTGAGCACCCCGACATCACTCTGCGGACTGCCCTGTGCTAGTCATTAGAGCCTTGCTTCTGTTCTGTGGCCTGTGCCTGCTTTTAAAAACAAAACAGGCCAGGTGCAGTGGCTCACGCCTATAATCCTAGCACTTTGGTAGGCAGAGGCAGGTGGATCACCTGTGGTCAAGAGTTCAAGACCAGCCTGGCCAACAGGGTGAAATCTTGTCTCTACTAAAAATACAAAAATTAGCTAGGCATGGTGGCAGGTGCCTGCAATCCCAGCTACTGGGGAGGCTGAGGCAGGAGAATCACTTGAATCCAGGAGGCGAAGGTTATAGTGAGCTGAGATTGCACCATTGCACTCCAGCCTGGGCAACACAGCACAAACTCCGTCTCAAAAAAAAAAAAAAAAAAGAAAGAAACAAAGAAAAGAAAGACAAACAGAAGCAGCCCTTTCTGGGCAGCGAGGGCCACAGTGGTGGCAGTGGCTGGTGGCTGGTGTCTGGGAGCTTGATTTCCCCCCTCAGGCCTGCTGTAAGGGTTTGCCAGACAGCCTGTCTGCAGCTGGTGCCACGAGTACCAGGCTTAAGGACCGGGCAATAAATCATTAGCAGATCTGCCCACAGATCACTTCCCTTTTGGGGCGCTGCCTGGCACTTCCCAAGAGGAAGAGATTTATCAGCGTTTGGCTGGCTGCCCTGCCCTCGCGCAATCGAAGGCTCCCAGCAGGTCACACCGAGTGGCCCCTCCTCCTCAGACACAGGGCTGTGCCTGGGGAGGCCCAAGAAAGCCAAAGAAAAGGCTACGGGCTCAGAAGACACGGTGAGAAACACTTAGTCAGCATAATCCCTGCCAATCACACCAGGGCTTCTGGTAATACCAAGAGGGAAACAGTGAGAAGGTAGATTCTGAATCTGACCGCGGTAGCTCTGCACGTCCCGAAGGCCCCAGCTCATGCCCCGTGCTCGCAGAGAGTGGGCTCGGGCCTCGTCTTCCTGTAACCACAGGCTGGGCCCACTTTGATCTCCCTGCTCCTGTTGCTGCTGTTCACACCAGTAAGGCGCCTTCAAGAAGTTATCCCAGGGCAATTTTCCACCTTTGAAGTCCCCGGAAACCCCAGCCAAGAGCTGTTCTGGTGTGAGGATGCTGCAGGGGCAGGCAGCCTCCCGGGTGCCAGAACTGGAACATCCAGACTTCAAAGGCAAAGGTGGCAGCAGGGAGGTGAGGAAGCTCTGCTGCAGTCCTGGCCCCGGCCCCAGAGGCCTTCTCCTAGTCTCCCAGTGGTGGATGAGCAGGGATAGGGAGACAGTCCAGAAAGCCTGGACACCTGGCTTGGGGGAAGCTCTGTGGATGCTTCTGGAGGCAGAGACTTCCCTCCTGCTCTGGACCTGGTAAAGGCACCGACCCCTGCAAAGCAAAAGCAGAGTCCAATCCTGGTCCCAGGACTCCCTTGACTGCTCAGCTTTGGTAACTCCCATCCCCTCTTGGATCCCCAGTGGCTTCATCTGTCACATGATAAGGTGGGATCAGACCCCAGATGACCAATTGGAAGCCATGGACCACGTCAGGCCCACAGACGTGTCTTGTTCGGCCCACAAACAAAGTGAGGTTTTTTTTTTTTTTTAAATTAGTTGTCAATTACTTCCAACGTGTAAAAATTAGGAGATTTGACACAAATTTCTACATTTTTTTGATTCTTTGCAAAAATTGAGATATCTGACAATGCTGGGCCTGCTGTCCAAGATGGCAGATGTGGGCAGGAGCTGAGTAGCAGCTGCCACCTCCGCAGAAACCTAAGTCCCGTTGTCTACAGTTCCTCCCCACCTGCTGATTTTGTGACCATTTGAGCTTGGGACCTCTGAACTAGAGAGTTTTTTTCCTTTCTTTCTTTTTTTTTTTTTTGGAGATGGAGTTTCACTCTTGTTGCCCCCAGGCTGGAGTGCAATGGCACAATCTCGGCTCACTGCAATCTCTGCCTCCCGGGTTCAAGTGATTCTCCTGCCTCAGCCTCCCAAGTAGCTGGGATTACAGGCGTCCACCACCACACCCAAGTAATTTTTGTAGTTTTTTGTAAATACGGGGTTTCATCATGTTGGCCAGGATGGTCTCAAACTCCTGACCTCAGGTGATCCACCTACTTCGGTCTCCCAAAGTTCTAGGATTACAGGTCTGAGTCACTGCACCTGGCTGATTTCGTTTTAAGAGATGTTGCCCAGGAGCCCCTATCATGTGTTACGCACTCCCCTGGGGAGACAATGGTGAAGCGGGCAGAGGTGACACGACCCTTTTCCTCTTGCAGCCATGGATTGACTATATGCAGAGGTCTCTCAAAGCATGCCTCATAGGTCCCTGAAAATTACATGGGGATGCTGGTTAAGATGCAGAACTGCCTGGGTCCCAAGCTAAATCATATCTTCTGGGGGTGGAGTCCAGAAATCTGCATTTTTAGCAAGCTCCCTTGGAGAACGCCTTAGCCACATGAAAGCTCTTGCATCCCTGATGGAAAGGATCATCCACAGTGACATGCAGCTGTGAGTCCACGAGTCTAGCGGATTCTCTGGGGCCTTGATAGGGGAAGGAATCAGTGCTTATTGAGCCACCCCTATCTTCCAGGTACCATGCTAAGCCCTTTCCATACCTCATTTCATTTCATCCTTGCAATAAACCAGGTATTGCTATTACCACCATGAAACAGGGGCGAAAACTGAAGCATGAGGAGCTTGAGTAATGTGTGTTAGATCATACAACCGGTAGTGGCTGAGCTGGAATTCCGACCTGGGACTGACTCCAAAGTTCTTGCGTAAGAATACAGCTGTTACTCTTGCCCTTCTTCAGCTGAGACCATGGAGGGAATTCTGAATGAAGGCAAACCAAGGGAGGGAAGATGCACTGGCACCAACCTGTAACAGGTCGATCTGCGCCATGGCACGGCGAGATGAAGTGGAGAGCCCATGACTTTGGGATCCCAGATCATCATCTACAGGAAGTCCATCTTCCTGGCTCATGGCTCTGGGCTTACTGCTCAGTGTCAAGTGACAGTAAGTTTTGGCAAAGTCCATTTGTAAGGTGATTTTAGCGGCTGACTTTGCGTAGCTTCCTCCAGATTCACAGAGGTTGGGCCACTTTTCCAGAGGACCTGAAATCAGAAACTGAGCCCCATCAGCTTTTGCCAACCAACTCCATGGTTTTGTTGTTGCTACTGCTGCCACTTTGTTTGCTTATTTCGTTGTTGTGTAACGAATCTCCTTGCCATCGGCTCTTTCTCTGCCTTTATTCTAGGGTTGTACCAGGCAGACCTCCAAAGTTGTTGTCCCTTAGAAAAACATCTTGGTTCCAATGAGGATAACAAACAAACAAACAAACAAAGCTAGAGCCTTAAAAAGCCAATTTGGAAGCCAATCTATTGACCAGATCATTATCTGGTGGTGAGTGGGGAGGGAGGGGAGTGCCGAAGTGGTGGCTAGAGAACAACTTTTCATAGCTCTTCTTTATAGCAAAATCGAATACGGGTTATCTCTTTCCAAAATATTCATGACGGTCATGCAGTAACCCCTGAGCCTCTCATTGAGTTAACTTTGGTATTCACAAAGCTGTGTATCTTTGGACAGGCAGCTCTCCTTCTCTGAGCCTCCGTTCTCCTATCTGGAAATCTTGTTAGATAGTTTCTAAGATCATTGTAGTTCTAACATTCTGTGAATTTAGTGCCTGGCATATACTAAGTGGAAGGAGAGAGGAAGAAAGGGAGGGAGAGGTGACGGGAGGGAGAAATCAATTTGTGAAAGCTGTCTTTCATAGAGACAAGGATGAGTGTCTTTTCTATTCCCAAGGACACTGCCTCTGTCTCCTCAGCACATGCTGAGTTGAAGTGTTGATAATTTCGTAAGCTCTGCCTCACTTGCCCTTGAAATACCACTTTTTAGCCTGTGTTGTCACAGAATAAAATGAGTCAATTAGAGAATTTAAACAAGAGTGCTTTTTGAAAAGGACATGTAGATGGTTAATTGCAGTCAGTTAGACCTGTTGTCTTGGTGGTTAGGTCTCCAGACGGGAAACACCCAAAGGTTACTCATCTCTGGCAAGGAAGCCCTGAGCTGCGCCATTTGACACTGGCATCCAGGAGGTGTTTTAGCATACAGCCCTGTCTCCAGGGAAGCTGGCCTCTTCATCCCTGACCTCATCTGCAAGACTTTTTCCCCACTAAGAGGAGCAAAGTTCAAGTACTTTCTCCTTGCCACTGGAGAGATGAGACACAAATCATAGTTAAAAAACGGCATGGCAGGGAACACTGTTCTCAGGGAAATGGTTATTGGGCATGTTGCAGAATGTTTTGAGGAAGCAACTGTTCCTAAGAATACTGGTATGTCTGAGCAATTTCAGACAAACCCTGGGAAGTTTCTTCATACAGTGATGTCAGCTGGGCCCTACCAACCTCTTCAAATGAAGCTAAAATTACCTTTTCTAACCCAGCTCCATAGCTGGTGTAAATCTAGTGCTACCCCAGATTCCTGCCAACCTCCATGTTATGAAGATTGCCAACCAAATTTATATGTTGAAGTCCCAGTCCCCAGTACCTTGGAATGTGCCCTTATTTGGAAATAGGTTGCTGTATATGTAATTAGCTATGACATAGCCACATACGAGTAGAGTGGACCCCAATCCAATACAACTGTCATCCTTATTAGAAAGAGAAATTTAGAGACTTCCCCAGCCTTTGCACCCACACAAACAGGGAGAATGCCGTCCGAAGATGAAGAGATTGGGATGGTGCTTTTACAAGCCAAGGAATGTTAAGGACTGCCAGCAGCCACCAGAAGCTAGGCGGGAAGCACCGAACAGTTCCTTCCTCAGAATCCTCAGAAGGAACCAACCCTACCAACACCTTGATCTCAGACTCCACCCTCCAGAACTGTAAGACAATAAATTGTGTTGTTGAAGCCACTGTCTTGCAGTTTGTGGTATTTCGTCATGGGAGCCCTAGTGAATTAATATACTCAGCCCCTACTAAGAGACGGAGTTACAGAAGCTTTGGTTCTCCAAGATCCGCTTCCAGAGCTCTGCCTCTTTCTGTACCTGCTCAACCCAGAAGTCAAACTGGGCTCCTCTTTGCCTGATCCACCACTGGGTACTCACATGACGCTTATGTGAAATTACTAATGGTCTGAGGGGGTGCAAGTCAAGGCCACTCCTGAAGTGCACACTCTCCATCAGCCCTGAAGACTCGGACTTTCCACCTTCACCCTTTCTGTTCCCAAAGCTCCCAGAAGCTCAAATTCCTTCTGAGCTTGCTCCCTTTTTTTTTTTTTTTTACAAAGCAGTTCCCCCCATCTTCTGAGAATTTGCTACCTGCTGCCACCCAAGCCCTGGGGAAAGACCCCTTGCTCCAAAGCTCTTTCCAACATATTTCTCCAGGCAAAGCTATTTTCTCCCTCACTGGCACAAAACTTTTTTAAAAATTAAATTATTGTCACTGCCATTAAAAAAGATGCCGGGTGCAGTGGCTCATGCCTGTAATCCCAACACTTTGGGAGGCTGAGGTGGGTGGATCACGAGGTCAGGAGTTCAAGACAAGCCTGACCAACATGGTGAAACCCAGTCTCTACTAAAACTACAAAAATTAGCCAGGCATGGTGGTGTGCACCTGTAATCCGAGCTACTCAGGAGGCTGAAGCAGGAGAATCACTTGAACCCAGAAGGCAGAGGTTGCAGTGAGCCAAGATCATGCCACTGCACTACAGCCTGGGTGACAGAGCAAGACTCCATCCCCCCCAACAAAAAAAAGATACAGACTATATTAGTTTTCTTTTGCTGTGTAACAACTTACTACATATTTAGTAGTTTAAAACAAACACTGTTTCTGTAGGTCAGGAATCCAGGGAGCACTTAGTGGGGTTTTCCGTTTAAGATCTTCTCAAGACTGCAGTCAAGGTGTTGACAGGGCTATGTTCTCATCTGGAGGCTTGATGGGGAAGAGTCCACTTCCAAACTAACTTGGGCCATTGGCAGAATCTGTTTCCTAGTGGTTGGAAGATGAAAGGCCTCAGCATCTTTCTGGCCAAAGTCCTAGAGGGTGCTCTCAGCTCCCAGAGGCAGCTTCTCCTTGCCATATAGGCTTTCCAGTGTGGCTGTTCACCTCATCAAGCCAGGAAAGAGAGTCTCTAGAGTGAGTCAGTGAGGAAGATGGAAACTTTCACAATGTAAGGTATTCACAGGAATTATATTTCATCACCTTTGTCCTGTTTTCTTGGTTAGAAGTTAAAGGTCCCACCCATACTCAAGGGGAGAGAATTATACAAAGGTGTAGGAGTTAAGGATCATGGGAAGCCGTTTTAAAATCTGTCTGCCCACAGCAATGCAGCAGGTACAATTGGCTGCTCCCCAGCAGTCAGCCCACCCCCCAGCTCCAGGGGTAAGCCTGATTGGCCCAAAGACAACCCATGCCCTTTTCCATGATTAGTCTGGGAATGAGCATGTGACCATCTCCAGCTACTATGACATGAGAAGTGTACTGAGCAACTTCTGCAGTTTCCTAGCTCCTAAGATGGAATGAGGAAAAGTAATGGTTTCTTTTCTTCCTCAAGATGTTTCGGTGTTTAGATGGAACCCTGGATCTGCAGCAACCATCTTGCTACCAGCTTGAGGGTGAAGCCAGCCCTAAGGACAGCAGACTGGAAAGATGGAAAGGACCTGCGTTTCTGATGTCATCATTTGACTGCTGAATCAATTGTGCTTAAAGCTCATTCTCTCTGTTTTACTTTGAGTTAGATTTGCTGTTACTTGCAACTAAATATATCTCTTTCTTTTCTTTTCTTTCTTTTCTTTCTTTCTTTCTTTCTTTCTTTCTTTCTTTCTTTCTTTCTCTCTCTCTCTCTCTCTTTCCTTCCTTCCTTCCTTCCTTCCTTCCTTCCTTCCTTCCTTCCTTCCTTCCTTCCTTCTTTTTTAGACAGAGTCTCTCTCTATCACCCAGGTTGGAGTGCTGTGGTACAATCTCAACTCACTGCAACCTCCACCACCCAGGTTCAAGTGATTCTTGTGCCTCAGCCTCCCAAGTAGCTGGGATTGCAAGTGTGCACCACCACATCCAGCTAATTATCGTATTTTTAGTAGAGAAGGGGTTTTGCCATATCACCCAGACTGGTCTTGAACTTGTGGACCTCAGATGATCTGCTCATCTCAGCCTCCCAAAGTACTGGGATTACTGGCAAGAGCCACCACGCCCAGCCTAAATGCATCTTAATATAACATAACTCTCCTAGAGAAAAACCTAGAACCGAGAGCACCTGAATAGAAAACCTTAATTCTATCAATGATAGAATTAACTTAGCCAAGTTTGTCAGTTCTAGACAAGAACTGAAAAGTAATGTCAGTACTCTACAATGTGTAATTCATAGTTGCTACATGTAATCAGGCTTGGCCAATTGTTTCCAGGAAGATAGCACCCTTATTTCTGAATGGGGATGGCCATTTTCCACTAACCCAGAGGTAAAATAGTCATTGCAACTGCTCTGAAATTTGCTCTATCAAGTGAGACATGAAGGCAAATGTCATTGGCCCAGAGTAACTAGTCTTTTTCAGTGCTTAAAGGAAAGGAGAAAAGCTAATGCTTACTGAGTGTCTTCAAAGCCTCTACTATGTGCTGGTACTCACATGTTTCCAATTATTCCTTACAACACTATGCAAAGGTTATTTTGCCTGTTTTGCTGATCAGGGAACTGAGACTCACAGTGACACCACACCCATCAGCATTTCAGGTTTTTGGGGCAGGTCCAGAGAGCAAGGGGGAAGCTGCTAATTGCTTGTTGGTTCAAGAGAAATGTTATCTCAGTAGACTAATGTATGGACTTTCTGATGTCAGAAAATGCAAACTATGTAGCTTAACCTGTTTGCCATTTTTTCTTTGTATCAGCAAACTGACAGCAAAATATATTGCACAAGTATTATAAATCTGTTCAGTTCAAGCGCCAGAGAGAGCATTTACTCTGCTTCCTTCATGAGGTAATTCAAAACTTTGTTTTTAATATTTATTGAGTGTCTGGGTAGGCAAACTGCTATGCCGTTCTGTGGGGAATTTCAGATGTGTTGTCTGTGTGGTTTTTTTTTTTTTTTTTTTTTATATTATTTTTTTTTTTTGTTTTTTTTTTTTTGGTTTTGATTGTTGATGTTTTCTTGATTTCTTTTTTTTTTATTTGATGGGAGTATCTTTAGATATTTATTTATTTTATAATTCATATATACATGTAGCAAAAAATTCAGACAGTTTTAAAATATAGTGATGGGTAAATCTTCCCCTCACCTGTGAGCCCCAGGCATTCAGCTCCCCTCCCTAAATGCAATTACTGTAGTCAGTTCAAAGCTGGTTTGTTGCACACACAAACCTCTTTGTATGTCCTTTACACACACCCAGAAGAGCATGCTTTCCATGCCCTACACTCAGTTATGTTTCTTTGAATGGCTAGGATGTAATTTATTAATCCAGTTCCCTAGTAATAGACATTTAGGTGCTTTTCATGGTTTTCTCAATGTGTAATTGTACAATTAAAACTCGGGTTTTTTTTGTTTTTTTTTTTGGTTTTTGATACAGAGTGTCACTCTGTCGCCCAGCTTGGAGTGCAATGGCACGATGTCAGCTCACGACAAACTCTGCCTCCCGGGTACAAACAATTCTCGTGCCTCAGCCTCCCGAGTAGCTGGGATTACAGATGCCCACCACCAGACCTAGTTAAATTTTTTGTATTTTTTAGTAGAGACAGGGTTTCACCATGTTGGCCAGGCTGGTCTCAAACTCCTGACCTCAAGTGATCCACCTGTCTTGGCTTTTCAAAGTGTTGGAATTACAGGCATTAGCCACAGTGAAAATTCTCGTATTAATGCCTTTGCCCATGTTTGCAAGAATAACTGGGAAATAAAATGCTAGCATTATGGGGTCCAAAAAAAAGCACATTTTAATTTTAACAACTATAACCCAGTCGCCTTCCAAAGAGGCAGTACACATGTTTCGCTGTCTCAAACAGTGGTGAGCATGCCTGCTCTCCTACAAACTCACCAGCTCAGAGTATTATCAGGCTTCTCATCTCTGCTAATCTGGTAAGTACAAAGGGCATCTCTTGTAGTTTCGGTTGCATTTTTCTCGTTATGAGATTGAGCAGCAGACGATCTCTTTGAAAGTCTTACTTTGCTCTGGGTTTTAATCTTAAAATACTCCAAATCCTCTTAGAAGTAGGTAGGGTCAGATCTTCAATCTGGATGGATTTACGTAATGGGCCTATGAAAGGGATAGAAAGTTAGTCAAAGCAGGGGTGAGGCGGGAGGAATCACGCTAAGTCAAAGGCCTCTCCCTTGGGGGCCCCTAGCCCATCCCTGATCCCTCACCCTTCGCAGGGCATGTCCAGAGCTGTCACTGCCCTGAGCATCCACCCCACAGCCCAGGGCCACACCCTGACCTGGAAAGTCAGGCCTCTGGACCTCCTCAGGGGAGCTCAGGGATCAGATGGGCCAATGGGTGTTATTGTGGCTGGGAGCACTGAGTCTTGAGTAAGTGGGTGGACCTTTCCTGCATCCTCTGACCAGGCCTAACCACACGGCCTCTCCACTTTGATAGTGGCAAGAAGAATAGCCTCTTGCTTTTGCATGCTCTTCTAATCACAGCATGCTTTCTTGCTTGCTATTTCATTTGACTTTTTTCAACCAGCCTCTGAGGTAGGGATCATTAGCATACCCTTTACGGAGGAGGAAACTGAAGCCCAGAGAGCTCTGCCCAAGGTCACACAGCCAGTGAAAGAAAGGGCTGAAATCAAACCAGTCCTGTCTGACTGCAAGGCAGGGTCTTATGCCTGCCTCCTGTGAATACGTGCAGGACCCAGCTGGTCTCCGTCCTGGGGCTCAGGTGCGAGGAAAGCCTCCCTGGGCCACCTGAGCCAGACCCTCACAGAACAAAGGTAAGGCCTGAGCCTTCCCCCTGGCTCAGGTTTTTCCATGTCCAGTGCATCCCTGAATGCTCCCAGTACTCTGGAAAATGGGGATCCATGCTGCCATTTTAGTTAACTGTAGGGCCAGAATTATAATCCAATCTGGTCTGACTTCAAAGCTAGTGCTCCTTCTCCATCTTCCACCCATCCTCCTTGAACCATGCCCAGGAAATCAAGAGGTTTTCCTAATAAATGAGTCAGTTACTACAATGCATGTGCTACACAACCACTGCCCACTTTGCCTCTCCCCCCCAGGAGAGAAGGGGACTCCTGAGAGGCCCCGGCAGTGTTATCTGGGCAGAGAAAGTGAGTTTGAAGACCTCACACTCCATCTGGACTCTATCAGCTCCTTTCCTGGGTAGGATTACAGTAAACGATTATCTACAGATCTGGAGCCAGCAGGGACTTTGAAGGCCCCAATTGCCAAGGGAGTGGTGAGATGGGGGAAGGGCTGGAGGCGCAGGAGATGAAAAAGCAATGCAGGCATCTTATCTTCCTCCTGAAATCAAACAGGCTGGGCCTGGGCAGGGAGGGAGAGGTGCCCTGTCTGTGAGGCTGACAGTCTGTAGCCCTGGCTGGCCACAAAAGATAGAGAACCAGATGAAGGTCCTCCACTGACTTCTGATCCTCTCTCCCTCCTCCTCATTTCTTTTATTAACCCATTCATTTGCTTCTGTCTTTCAGCCTGTTAGTTACAATACCTGACATGCTCTGAGCTCTCCTGCCGAGCCAAGTGCTTAGTATCTATCCCCTCATGTAGTCCTCACCATGACCCTCTAAGAGAAGTGCCAGAATTAGGCCCATTTTACAGATGAGGAAAATACAGTCCCAGAGGTTAAATAATAGGATGAGCCTGAGATCACACAGCTAGTAAATGGCAGGGTCTGGATTCTCTTAAACCTGCATACATTTATACTTCCATTCCCCCCGTCTGCCTGCTTTCCTCTCATAATTCATTCATATATTCGGTTTTCCAAATTCCCATTACTTGTTCATTTTGAAGTTTCTTCTCTTTTTGCTTATGCATTTCTTCTGTCCCTTCCTCCTGTTCTTCCTTCCTTCTTCCCATGACTACATCCTGAGCCTACTGTGCCACTGTGTGCTCTGTCACCTGCCATCAGGACATGAGGCTCCTGACAGATGACTACTGGGGAGGGAGATATGAGAGCCCCTTGTCGAGGATCGGCCTCTTCAAATGGGGCTTTTGGTCTGTGCCTCCCTATGCCTGGTTTGTCCCTGTGTTTGCCAAAACTTCTAGACTTTGATAATCTCCTTGTGAAGATCTCAGCCAAGCAAGCCTTGAAATTCCATGGGTATGGGAATAAAAATGGCCTGGGGTAGCAATTTCTTGCAGTTTCTCCTGCTTAGCGAGACTCTTTCTATCTTTACTGTTCTGGCATCCATTCCCTCAGCAAACATCAATAAGGACCTATTATGGGCAGCCTCTGGGGCCCACTCCCATCCTGTAGCTGCCTCTGATTCCATACCTCCCTGGCTCTAGGTAACTCACTCCTAGCTGGCAGGGAATTGGCATCAAAGAACCTGTTCACAACCTTGCGCTCCTCTATCCATTCACCTTTTCTCCTAGCACCTAACACAGGGCCTGGCTTCGACTAAAGGCTAATAAATTTAGGGTCAAAAGGCAGTGAACCATCACCCTCTGTCACTCCCCAGGAGCTGGCCCACTCACCATGCTGGACAATGTCCCGGATATAGTAGTCCCACATCATTGTATCACTCTCATTTCTAGCTGGAGAAGTATCCCTCCTTTTCTAGGTGCAGTTGTGGGGTTGCTATCATCCAACGTTCCCACCAATCATTTGTAGTGTTGGGTGGGTATGTGATCTCAGCTAGAACAATCAAGGTGTCTCTCCCTGGACTTGGAATTGTAAGCCAAGTGATGCAGAGAAAGAAAAAACACAAACCCTCGGAGCCCATCCCTTCCCATCACGGATGAGGCTGTCCAGGAGCTCTGGCCCTCAGGAGCCCCAGAGCAACTCCAGTTTCTGCCCTTCTCCGAGTCTTTCTGTCCACTTTGTGGCTGCTCAGCATCTCAACATCCCTCCAGTATGTTCTCTCTCCCCTTAGCCAGGGAATGTCTGTTTCTGTGCTTGCAAATGACAAATCCTAAATGATGCCCCAGGGCATGTCTTCCCAGGCCAGCTATTGGAGCCTGACCAGAAATGTTCATTCTGCCTCGTCAATGTCTTGGCTGTTGCCTTTCTGGAACTTCTCTGACCTGTCCTCTTTCCATCCTGCAGCACCACCTCTCTCAGCACCAAGGAGCTCCTCCAGGAGCACCTCCTCCCATATCTGTCTTTGCCATCAAGACGGAACACACCAAGACGATCTTTCAACTTTGGGTCCAAAGGCCCTCAGTGGATGTGGAATAGGTACATGAGGACTTGAACTGAACATTTCTTTCACTTCACCATAACCTGGATTTTCCCAATTTAGGAGCATCTATTTGTCTTGATAACATTTGGAGCAAAGTGAAAAAAATCGGACTTTGAAGAGATCTTTAGAAAATCCGAAGTCAGATTTTCCATGTCTTTGTCCCATGTTCAGTAATTGAAGCTGTTAGGAGCCCTCACCTTTGTACATCTCCTTTCTTCCTATGTCTGCATCTTCATACCCGATACTCACTGCGGAATTTGAAATGTTTCTATGGCTGTAAGCAAGAAAGGGGGAAAAAAGACAAGAAGTTAAAGGGGGTTGCATGGTTCAGATTTGGTTGACGAATGAGGTGGTTTAGAGGCATGTCTTGTAAGAGATAATTTTCTTTGTGCCAGGTACTATTTGTGAGTTCCACATTATCTTCCTAACGCTCATAACAAGCCTTGGGGGTAAATAGATTATCATCGCCATTTCACAGATTAGGAAAGTGAGATTTTAGGAGTAAATTGCTCAAGGGCGTACTGTTAATGGGAGAGCTGTCTATGCAAACAGTCTGAAGGGCTTGTGCACATGGGATCGTGCAATGCAAGCCGAGGGCAGGGAAGATGAGAAGAGGTGGGCAGAAAGCCAGCTGGGATGAATGAAGGACCTACTATGTGCAGGCCCAGGGTCAGACATTGTATTGTCTTGATTGCACTTCAGCCTCCCAGCAGCCCTGTTTTACATATGAAGAAACTGAGGCTCAGAGGGCTGGAGAAGTTTGCCCAGGGACCCACAGAGAGAAGACTCAAGGTCCGCTGTTCCACTACTCTGGGGCACCACCCCCAGTGGGAACACCACCTTTACAAGGATCCGAAGGTAAGTAAGTGAGGCCTTATCCTGTGAAGCCATTAGTATACTTCACTCTTTGTTACATATTCCCACTAAAGGTTTGCAGCCCCATCCAGTTTGAATATCAGGAGAATGTCAACAAAACCTGGCTCAGGGCTCACAGAATCCATGAAAGATGCCAGCCCCTCCACGGTTGGAGAGTGATTCACAAATGTCCTTAAGGACTTTCTCAGGCCAGGTGCAGGGGCTCATGCCTGTAGTTCGAGCACTTTGAGAAGCCGAGGCGGGTGGATCACCTGAGGTCAGGAGTTCGAGACCAGCCTGGCCAACATGGCAAAACCCCGTCTCCACTAAAAATACAAAATTAGGCAGGCATGGTAGCAGGCACCCAAAATCCCAGCTACCAGGGAGGCTGAGGCAGGAGAAATGCTTGAACCGGGGAGGTGGAGGTTGCAGTGAGCAAAGATTGCCCAATTGCACTCCAGCCTGGATGACAGAGTGAGACTCTGTCTCAAAAAAAAAAAAAAAAAAGAAAAGAAAAAGAAAAACGTATAAAAAAGGACTTCTCCATCCTCGGAGCAGAAGACAAACCCAGGTGACTCTGAGGCTGCACAGAAAAGGCGAGGGTGACCAAGAGTGAGGAGGGTAAGCGCCTGCTGCTTTCAGCTGGGGTCTGTGAGAAGTACAGGCCAGGAGGGGGAACAGAGTGGGTAAAGCCCAGAGGCAGGGGCGAGGAAAAGCAAGGAGGAGTGAAGCTTGGGCAAATATCCTAAATGAAGAGGAATAAAAAGAAACAGAATCGGCATGTTGCACCGGGGCCACACCTTGGAGCTGTTTGAGGACATGTCCGAGGAGTCTGCATTTAACACCGGACACTCGCGCTCCCGCCCCAACAGCAGGAGGACCACGTCCATGTGCCACGTGCGCAATTCCTTACTTTATATCCTCCTTTAAGATAAAACTACCCTTCCCATTTTTTAAATATAAGAGCATTCATTCCAAAAAGAAACTTTCGATCACTAATGAAGTGGAAGTGGCACCTGTCATAGGCAGAGACAAATTGTCAAAGTAAACAACACTTAAGTCTCACTAGACACTCCTGTCCCAGCAAAACCTGGTCAAAAGCTAGGTCAGCAAATCTCAGAGGCAGTATTAAGGACAAAGTAGCAACAATTCAGAATTTCTCCTTAGCGACTCAGAAAGACCAACAGAACATTGAGAAGGGGTGTTAGTCACATCCCCAAACTGAAAGAGGCCAGAAGATAGTGATGGGTCTTACAAACCATCTGAGAACCTGAGACCCCAGTGTCGGGAAAGAGAAGGAAGGGAATGGATTAAAGTGCCACTTGCTCCCTCCTCCAACAGCAGCGCCCTGGACATCGGTGAGGTGTCCCCTTCCTCCTTCATCCTTCCCTGATTCCAGCCTCCCCATCTTCCCCAGGCTGGCTGGCCTGATTTTGTGAGCTGTTCAGCCTGGTTAAGCTGTAGTTCTGTATTTCTGATTCTATCTGCGTTCCAGGAGGCATTATCTCTATCTCTGTAATAGTTTCTCAAGCAAAAACATTTTACTGGGTAAAAGAGCAAGGAATGGGGATGACCTGGTGCTGATCTAAAGCAAGATCCCAGCCGAGCCGCAGAGCCCTCTCTAAGCAGCCTCCCTCCTTTCTGATGTCTAAGGAAACAGTTCCTAATAGCCATGGTATCATATTGTATCTCACATTTACACAGCACTCTGTACTCACTTTCAGTGGACATCCACTGAGTGCCTGTTATGTGCCAAGTCTTCTGGGTGCTGCCAATCAACAATGAACAAAGACCGGTGAGGTCCTTGCTCTTCTTGGGAAGACAGGCAATAAACTCTGAAACAAGTAAATAAACACGATCATGATGAGGCTATTGAGAAAGCAATGTGGTATCAGTGTGATAATTTGCTATGGGAGACAGGTGGCGACATCAAAAAAGGTAGACTGCCCTCGCCCTCCGAAGAGGTGGCATGTGAGAAAGAAGTAGCCATCCAATGGAAAGCTCTGGAAGCAGAGTCTTTAAAAACAACAACAGCAAGAACAAACCGGCGCTCAAAGAAGATGTCTGCATTTCTACCAGAGAGGCAGAAAGAAGATAATGGTGCTCCGATCGAGGAGACTGTGGAGGCAGTATCAGTGACGGGGGTCAGGGAAGCAAGAATTTCACATCGGACATAGGAGGTTTACCACCTCAATCAGACACTCGAGTATGTTCTCGTTCTTCTCAACAACCCATAAAGTAAGGACGATCGGTGTTTCCCATTTTACAGACTGGAAAACTGAGGGTCAGGAAGGCTACCCAGGAACTTAGGGGCAGCGGTGGGATGTGAATCTATGTTTTAGGATGCTGATGCAGCACTGTCCCATGTGCCTCATGCTAGAGCAGTGTCCAGACACAAAGGTGGCCATGTGGCAGCTCAGGTGGCAGCCCCAGCACCCCATGTGTTTCGTTTGTTCTACATGGGTTTTGAAAAACTCATCTGAGCTAGTGATCAACTCTTAAATATAAGCCTTCACTCAAAAATCTGGCTGTCTGTCCTCCGAAAATATTTGAAGACTTGGTCATAGTGGGACCATGATTTGAATGACAACAATGGGCTGGAGCAGTATCTCCGCCCACCTTGAGATAGGCATGGGCACCTGGTTTTGCCACAGCTCCCACCCCTCCCTATTGCGTCCTCCAGGCCCCCTCGCTCTTCTCCGTTGCATTCGCAGCGCCCCTGTGCATTTGGCTTTGAGACCCCAGCTCTCTAGTAGTGAAATATGTGGGAAGATCCACAAAGCCCAACAAACAAGGAGCAACCAGAGGAATTGAGTTACAGTTCCTCCCTAGAACACTTTCCTGCCGTTTTGATGTAATCGCTTTGCACAAACAGTAGGAAATGTTCCGAAGAGCTGGTACAAGCCTGTGATTTAGAGGTCAGGCCTGGATCGTAATTCTAGCTTCAGCAAGTCCTATCTGTGGGACTGGGGCAAGTTCTAAAACCTCAGTTTCCTTATCTGTAAAGCACAAATAGTAATGATGCCTTCTTTATAAGCAGGATTAGGGAAAACAACAATTTAGGTCATGTGCTTGGAACGATGCTGGTTTCATGGCGCGTATCCAACAGATGGAGCCATAGCTGTCATTCCCACCTTAGAAACAGCTGACTCTCCTGTGTCATGACAGTGTTTGTGCCATTTCTCTGGAATTCTCTGCTTTCTTCCTTAGGAGAACATTTTCTCAATGTTCCTTTTTATCTTTCTCAAATACAAAGACAAATCTAAGAAGGGGAAAAAAATCTTCAAACTGGGTCCCTAGATACTCAGCTTCTTGTCAATTCTCATTAGAGTTTAAAAGCTCAGTCTCCTGCATATACCCAAATATAAAGCAAACGCTTTCCATTCCTAATTCAAAGAACAAAAAAAAAATGTGGTTGGGCCTACTTGCATATACAAACTTTTAGAGACGACAATAAACTAGGCAAAGACCCACTTATTCAACTTATCAACTCAGTTGTGCAATGTAGAAGTAAACAGTAATTACTTATAATTTGCCAATAATATTCATTTAGAGACATCACTTTTCTCCCTATGCACGTTGCGGAAAACAACTTTACGCCATTCCTTGCCACACATCAGGAGGCCGAGGCGGGAAAGATTGCATGAGGCCAGGAATTCAAGGCAACAGTTAGATATGATTGCACTGCTGCACTTCAGCCTGAGCGACAGAGTGACCCTCATCTCTAAAAAACAAAATAAAATAATAAAAATTGCTTTTCAAAACGTTTGAAAGTGTCTGCTCCACAGAGCCACCTTTTGCATTGTGCAATTTCGTTTTTCAGACCTTTCTCCTCTCTTCCATGTGACTGCCCTGAGAGGCAGCCCTTTTTGCTTCCACATCTGAGGCTGTCGCTGGAAACAGGGTCTCCATCCCATTTGCATGACATGAGCACAGTCGGGATTTGTATTCATTCTGTGGGTGTGTGTATATCCGCGCCCTCCACAAAAGAACCACTCAGCATTGCTTTTTCAAGCCGAGCTTTAAAAGGCTTATTTGCCATGACATCCAGCACTTGTAATTTGAGGTCATACCCCGAGGAAGAATTGCTAAATCTGTGTAAAATGTTTCTGACTCCTTTTCTTACAGATTCTGTCAGATTATCTCTTTAAGAATTCTAAACCCATGTTGTTTGAGGTGGTTTTAGGCTAACGTACATTCCCCAAACATTTCTTTGCTGTTCAAAATAAAGCAATTGGAGGAGTTCTCCATAAAAATGAGGCACTTTGCACAAGCTCAATACAAAAGACAACTCCCTCTTTTCTAGGGGGTAATTTGGGAAGGATAGAAAAAAAATAGTGTTCTATGTAAGCCTGTACAATCACGAGAGCCATTTGCTGAGGGCCTGTGTGTGTGAGTGGTTCTCATGTGCTCCTCGCCTTCTCCTCAGCCTCCCAGGGGATAAAATGAGGCCCAAGGAGTGCAAGGGATGGATCTTGTCAGCTCATGACAGAACAGGGATGGAACCCAGGTCTGCTGGACCCAGCCCACTTCCTCCCTGCTGCCGAGTTGACCTATTCTACTCATATTAAGCCGAAAGCTGGGCTCTGATTGTATGAAATCAGAAAAGCCAGGACCCTGTGTTCAAGGGGCTCCAGTCCTGTTGGGGTGAGGTTGGAGGCAGCAGACAAGCATATGGACCAAGGATGGAAATACACAGATGAAAGGGTGGCCAGGCCTATGGGGATACAGGCCAGGGAGGCTGAGTGTCAGGGAAGTAGGAAGGAGGGGGTGTTTAAGCAAAGATCTGAAGGACAAAGCCATGTATGCAGCAAAGATCTGAGTCTGGGCCGGGCGCGGTGGCTCACGCCTGTAATCCCAGCACTTTGGGAGGCCGAGGCGGGTAGATCACGAGGTCAAGAGATCCAGACCATCCTGGTCAACATGGTGAAACCCCATCTCTACTAAAAATACAAAAAATTAGCTGGGCATGGTGGCGTGCACCTGTCGTCCCAACTACTTGGGAGGCTGAGGCAGGAGAATTGCTTGAACCCAGGAGGCGGAGGTTGTGGTGAGCCGAGATCGTGCCATTGCATTCCAGCCTGGGTAACGAGTGAAACTCAGTCTCAAAAAAAAAAAGATCTGAGTCTGGAAGAGCAGAGGGTGTTGGGAAGCCGTGGAAAACACAGGGCACGGTAGTAAGAGATCATCCATGACCCATCAGGTGGCCCTTGTGGGTCATGCTCAGGAGTCTGGATACCTACTTCTGAGTCTCTGTTTAGACACAGGCAAGAGTTCAGGCACTGCATTTCACGCCGTTTTTCCACCTGCAACTCTGAGACCCTCCCTTACGGTTGGAGGTAACGCTGTGTCTTGTCCATCTCCCCAGCTTCTTCCAAATCAGGCACAAACTTTCTGAAGAGTTCCAGCAAGCAGAGGCAAAGGCTGTGCTCACATTTGTTTGTCTGTAGAAGTGATTCCCTGCCCCACATCCCAACACAGCAAGTCTTACACACATGCACGCAGTGAGAAAGGCAGAACTAACCAAAAGGACACAAGAGTAAGCCTACAGGCAGACACAAACCCACAGACACAATCACACACACAGAGACATGCAGGTAATAAGCTGACGACCATAAGATGTCCAGAGGAACACTCAACAGACCCAGACACAAAAACACATCCACATTTATACATAAGCACACAGGTGGGCTCTCTCTCACTTACACACACTCACACGCACATTCAAAATACACAATGGAAACTGGACCAAAGAACTCTCCCAACTTCTCCCCCTGTGCCTTTTCATGACGCTCTTCCACCTCACCCTAGCCTTTCTTCTTCCAACAGAAAATTTCTCCTGCCATTCTCAAAACTGACTCTCCACACCTTTCTGGAAACCAAGGTGCGGGTACCCTACATGCCTCTGGGAGAAAAGGGGTCATTCTGAGCTGGGACACCCAAGGTGGAGCTGAAGTGGAACAGAAAGGGTGGTTTTCCCATAGAAATATAGCCTGACTCCCGGATCTGAAGAACCCAGGATTACAGGTGCATGCCATCATGCCTGGCTAATTTTTTGTGTTTTTTAGTAGAGACTGGGTTTCACTGTATTCCCCAGGCTGGTCTCAAACTCCTGAGCTCAGGCAATCCAAGCTACCTGCCTCAGCTTCCCTTGTCCTCCAGGAGGGGGATGGACAGCATTAGAGACTCTCCCAGGACTCCCAAACTTGAGCAATTTCTGGGGCCACACCTACACACTGATCCCAGGGGACTCTGCTGAAAGACAACCTGGCCACAAGCAAGCTGGTCAACCTGATAACTGGTCAAAATGATGATTGGTTGGAAATGAATAGCGTTGTTTCCTATTTGTCAACTGTTACTTTTTTTTTTTTTTTTTAGAAGGAGTCTCGCTCTGTTGCCCAGGCTGGAGTGCAGTGGTATAATCTTGGCTCACTGCAACCCCTGCCTCCTGGGTTCAAGCAATTCTCCTCCCTCAGCCTCCATAGTAGCTGGGATTACACGCATGCACCACCTCACCCAGCTAATTTTTGTATTTTTAGTAGAAATGGGGTTTCACCATGTTGACCAGGCTGGTCTCAAACTCCTGACCTCAGGTGATATACCCGCCTCAGCCTCCTGAAGTATTGGGATTACAGGCGTGAGCCATCATGCTCACTATTACTAACTTTGATGCATCAGTGAGTAGTGTGGCAGCTGGTTGGGATTCTTTAAGAATCTCAATCATGTTTCAAGGACTGATTTATCTTTGGGAGGTTAAAGTTGTTTATTTTTAATCTGTTTTTAAGGAGATTATTCCTAGTTATACTATTTGTAGCCAATATTAAGGACATACTTCATTCACTTATTTTATTCATACATTCATTCAGCAAATGCTTACTGAAAGTCCAGTGATAGATGTCCTTCTAAGTCCTGGATGGACAAACAGGTGAACAAAGCTGACAAAGTCTATCTCCTTGGGAAGCTCATATTTTGGTGGGAGAAAGAGAGCATCAAATAGATATATAAACATTTAATATCATGTAGTAAATGCCATAAAGAGAGACAGAGAGAGAAGGGGTATGATCTCAGGGAGGGCAATCAAGGAAGGCCCAGATTAGGGGAGAGGAAATTGAACGGACACTCTCATGCACTGCTGGGATGCTCCTCAGAGGGGACAAGACGTGCAAAGGCCCTGCAGCAGAGCAGCCTTGGTGTGTTGGAAAGCAGTGAGATCAGAGTGTGTGGTCCACAGGGAACCAGGGAGGACCAAGGCAGGATGTGAGCCTGAGGAAGCAGCCAGGGCCTGAGAGCACAGGGGCTTGTGGACCACAGTCACAAAAATGATGGAAAGCCGTTGGAGGACTGCAAACCAACATGATCCCATTCAGATTCTAAAAAGAGCAGCTCTGGCTATTGTGTGAAGAATACGCTGGAATGGGAAGTGGGCTGGGAGCGGAAGGAGAGCGATCACTTAGAAATGTATTACAGGCCTCCAAGTAAAAGTGATGAGAGAACATCCTAACGTCTACCAAGAAGAATTTACCAAGGCTGGGCGCGATGGCTCATGCCTGTAATCCCAGCACTTTGGGAGGCCAACGCAGGCAGCTCACAAGGCCAAGAGATAGAGATCATCCTGGCCAACATGGTGAAACCCAAATCTACTAAAAAAATCCAGAAATTAGCTGGGTGTGGTGGCATGCACCTGTAGTCCCAACTGTGGTACATGCCACCACGGGAGGCTGAGGCAGGAGAATCACTTGACTCCGGGAGGCAGAGGTTGCAGTGAACTGAGATTGTGCCACTGCATTCCATCCTGACAACAGAGCGAGACTCCATCTCAAAAAAAAAAAAAAAAAAAAAAAAAAAAAAAAAAAAAAAAAAAAGGAATGGAAAGGAAAAGAAAAAAAGAAAAGAAGGAAAGACGGAAAGAAGGAAAAAGTTACTTAACCCAGTTTGATCGAGTCAAGGCCTACTGAAACTAGAGCAGCTAAGCTGAGACTCACTGGGGAGTAGAAGCCAGCCAGTAGAAGAGGCTGTGAGGTGTGGAGGATCTTCCAGGAAGAGGAAAGGCACAAAGGCAGGACACAGTGTGGGGTCTGCAAAGAACCATAAGCAATTTGGTGGGAAGCCAAGAGTGCTAGAAAGGAGGTAGGGGAGGAAGGAGAGGGCCAGGCCTTGCAGGATTTTACTTATATATATAATATGCCTTTGTATCGTCCAAATACATAACAAAATGCATTCTATACAGTGGACCTTCCATAAATACTTTCAAAAATGAAGACAATGATTGGCCAGGCATGGTGGCTCATGCCTAGAATCCCAGCACTTTGGGAGGTCGAGGTGCGCAGATCACCTGAGGTCAGGAGTTCGAGACCAGCCTGGCCAACATGGTGAAACCCTATCTCTACTAAAAATACAAAAGTTAGCCAGGTGAGGTGGCAGGCGCCTGTAATCCCAGCTATTCAGAAGGGTGAGGCAGGAGAGTCACTTGAATCCGGGAGGTGGAGATTGCAGTGAGCTGAGATCATGCCACTGCACTCCAGCCTGGGCGACAGAGCAAGACTCCATCTCAAAAAAAAAAAAAAAAAAACGGAAAGAAATATAATGAGATGATGGATTAAATTATTCTGTAAAGTTCTCTCCAGCCCTCAAATGTCAGTGTTACCGCTCGAGGCCTCTCTAAGATTCGAGTTCCAAAGATTACCAAGTCTTCAGTGGAAGAGTATCAAACCTCATCTATGGGCTTATTTCACAAAATGTTTGCTCTGTAGAAGTATCTGTTTGGGCAGGAGACAAGGTGATCTTAAATTCACCCTAAAGGTTTAAATTGTATCAGTTGGTTGGGTTTTCTCTCCCAATCAGGTGAGCTATCAAAACCAGGCCAGGCCCAGAGACAGTCATGCTGGAGAGGTAAGAACTATAACCTTTCACTGGGTGCAGTGGCTCACGCCTGTAATCCCAGCACTTTGGGAGGCTGAGGTGGGTAGATTGCCTGAGCTCAGGAGTCCAAGACCAACCAAGGCAACACGGTGAAATCCCATCTCTTTTATTTATTTTTTATTTTTTTCTGAGACGGAGTTTCGCTCTTGTTACCCAGGCTGGAGTGCAATGGCGCGATCTCGGCTCATCGCAACCTCCGCTTCCTGGGTTCAGGCAATTCTCCTGCCTCAGCCTCCTGAGTAGCTGGGATTACAGGCACGCGCCACCATGCCCAGCTGATTTTGTGTATTTTTAGTAGAGACGGGGTTTCNTCTGTTTCAAAAAAAAAAAAAAAAAGGAACACATCCAGTGTCCACAAGAGAAGAATCATTGATCACTCCTTATTGAGGAGCCATTATGTGCCTGGGACTATGTAAGAAACTTAAAAGTTTTTAGAAAATAATGTGGAAAGAAAAGATTTTCATTCCAATCTTTGAAACATGACACGCTAAATTCTGACTTTTATCTTCATGGACTATGTTAATATGCATTCAGATACGTTAAATATACACCAATGTTACTTCTGAGACTGGATAACCTTCCAAATTACTTATGCACTTTAAAACAAATTGGTACCACATCACTTATCAAAGAAGGTAAAAAATTAGTTCAAAAAAAGCTTTTTAAAATATTGCATTCCTTAAAAATAAAAAGAAAACATCTCACTTAACTTTTACAATCACCATTTGAGGTAGATATAATTATTCTCATTTCATGGACTGGGGAACAACTTCAATTTTTTTTTATCCCTGTGTGAAAACATTTTAAAATAAGAAAAAGGCAGAAAAATTAGAACTGGATGGAAATAAATGAGATATTTTAACGTTAAAAAAAATGAATCAGAATATTAAATGTTTTTAGAGACAGGATCTCACTCTGTTGCCCAGGCTGGCCTCGGACTCCTGGGCTTAAGCGATTCTCCCACCGTCCACCTTGAACTGCTGGGATCAAGCGGCCTCTCAAAGTGCTGGCATGGCAGGTGTGAGCCACCACATCTAGCCTGAAAAACTTTTTGAGTTTTGTCTTTTAGTTTCTTTCCTATGGCAAATGTAATGCACTCTCATCTCAGAAATAGCAAAACAGAAAGAAACCAAAATAAGCAAAGGGAGCTCCCATAGTCCCACCTCGAGGTCCACCCACTCGCAATCCTTTGATACACATGTCGCTGCCCCTTTTATGCAGATACCATATTTTTCAAAACTCAGCTCATGCTATCTATACTATTTTGTGAATTCACATAATTCACTTAAATCACCTTAGTAGGAGAGATTGTCTCAAACATTTTCTCTTTTCTTGGCCATTTAAGTTGTTTTCTTATTAATGAACAGTTATTGTGTCCTAACTTTTCCCACTCCAATGAAGAGCAAGAAAAAATTATTGAAAATAGATTCAAAATAAAACAGAAAGACAATAGAAAATCTTAGGGAAAAATATCCAGAAATGCTTTGCATAGAAAAAGACAAATTTGCAGCGTTTCAAATGCTCACTACTGGGGATATTGCCTTTCAGTGAAATTTTTGTTTGGGCTGAGTTGTTCTTAGCTTTCTTCCAAATTGCATGTTTGCTCGAATTTGCTTTGGTCAAGTAGTTTTTCTGGCTAAACCATATGAACATTAATTAAAAACGACCAGTTTTTATTTAGCTTTGAATCTGTGTGCACTAGGCTCAGTACAAACCTTATTTTAATGAATCCTCCCAGTAGTAGCCGAGCAAGGTCCTGGTGGCCTTCCCCATCTGATGGAAATGGACTCAGAGAATCAGGGGGAGGATATCATAGCCCAAAGTCAGCTGGCTGGGAAGTGGCAGAGGCCAGATCATCCTGGATGCCCGTACCTGGGTCCCTGCCATTGTCCCTGGCCTCTCTCTCTCGAGAACTTTAATTGCTAGTAAGGGAAAGCTAATAGGCTTATAATAAAATCTTTACTGATTCTAAAACCTTTTTTCTTCTTCGGCTACAAGAGATAACCAGAAGGGTAACTTCAGTTTCTGAATTTAGCAACTAATTTGTCTGTATCAAAAGGTCATTATAGGAGAAACTGGCAGGACTGAGTACGTGGGTGGGGATCAGAAGCCAGTTGGCTGTGAGAGGTTTTCTCACTTTAGGGAGATTCTTCAAGCAATCACTGTATCAACAGACACAGATGTTTCCCTTTCTTCATATGATGAAGATCAAGGGTCAAATTTATTCAAAAAGCTAAAGAGGCACCCTTCGTACCCATTGGAATGGCAGGGTTTGCAGCAACTGTTGCATATGGATTTATACAAATTGAAGAGCAGGGAAATACTAAAATGTCCCGTCATCTGATCCACATGTGTGTGGCAGACCAAGCCTTTGTTGTAAGAGCAGTGACTGTTGGGATGGGCTATTCCATGTATCAGGAATTCTGGGCAAAACCTAAGCCTTAGAAGAAGAGATGCTGACTTGGTCTTGTTGGAGGAACTTGCTTTAGTTAGACATCTCGTTATTGAAGTTACATATTATTGTTGAAAATAAACCAATTTGGCTGGTCACAGTGGCTCACACCTGTAATCCCAGCACTTTGGGAGGCCAAGGCAGGCAGATCACCTCAGGTCGGGAGTTCAAGACTAGCCTGACCAACATGGAGAAACCCCGTCTACTAAAAATACAAAATTAGCCGGGTATAGTGGCACATGCCTGTAATCCCAGCCACTCAGGAAGCTGAGGCAGGAGAATTGCTTGAACCCAGTAGGCAAAGGTTGTGGTGGGCGTAGATCACACCATTGCACCCCAGCCTAGGCAACAAGATTGAAACTCCGTCTAAAAAGAAAAAGAAAGGAAGAAAAGAAACTAATTTGTATGGGTTTAGATGGTAACACAGCATTTTGAATATTGGCTTCCTTTCTTGCAGGCTTGATTTACCTGGTGACCAAATTACTAGTGACTAGTTTACTAACTAGTCAAGGAAGCCGAGTTAACTTGAAAGAAACATGTCACCTAAATGTACTTGATGGTGTTGAAATGTCCACTTTCTTAAATCATTAAGATGAACTTTGTTCTAAAGAAGATAACAGATCAACCCTGAAGTACTCTCAGTTTGCTGCAGAATCTCACGTATTTGGGATGTTATATAAGAGTCCTATTTGTCCCAGTTACTTTGGCTTTTTTCTGTTTTGTGGACTGGTGGCTCTTTTAGAACTCTGTCCAAAAAGTGCATGGAATATAACTTGTAAAGCTTCCCACAACTGAAAATATATGTGTGTGTGTTTAAACCAAATCTAGAATGCTTACAACACAGCTGCATAATGGCAGTATTTATTAAAGAATCACAATTGTAAACATGAAAATAACTTATGGATCCTAGTTTAGTTCTTTTGTAATTGCAAATTACATGTTTGCTGCTATTACATTAGAATAATTTTTAAATGTTATCTTGAAATAGAAGTATGTATTTTAAGCACTCATGCAAAGGTAAATAAACACTTTTTTTTTTTTTGAGACAGCGTTTCACTCTCGTCACCCAGGCTGAAGTGCAGTGGCGTGAGCTCAGCTCACTGCTACCTCTGCCTCCCAGTTCAAGCAATTCTCCTGCCTCAGCCTCCCAAGTAGCTGGGATTATAGATACCTGCCACCATGCCTGGCTAATTTTGTATTTTCAGTAGAGACAGGTTTCACCATGTTGGCCAGGCTGGTCTCGAACTCCTAACCTCAGATAATCCATCTGCCTTGGCCTCCCAAAGTGCTGGGATTATAGGAGTGAACCACCGTGCCCGGCCAGTGAACACTTTTTAAATGTGTACATTGCTTATTTTTTCCATAAAAAATTGTAAACATTAAAATGAACAAATAACCTATAATGCATTGTATTAATGACTTATGAGCAAGCTGCTTTGGCCAGACAGCATACCCAAAATTTATATACTACGGAATGCTATTTCACTTGTGAAATTCTCTTGTCTAATGTGAATTTACATTTTATGGTGATAACATGGTATATGGATTGTTATTAAAGCAAATGACCATGTCAAAAAAGAAAAAAAGTCTTTATAGTAATGCTGTGGTGCTGTATAGAGTACGTTTTCATTTGCGTGCATTTAGCCTTGGTTTATAATATGAACTGTCATGGGAAATAATAAAAAATTAAATATTAATAAAAGGAGCAAGCAAGAAAAAAAGAACTCTCAAGGACTGCTTTGAGTGCACCAGAACAATTCATTGCCCCACAGGAAAATTAGTTGAGATGTAAATTGGAAATGTGGGAAGACCAGCAGCCTGTTGGAATGCAGCTATAGAAAGGAGGCCAGGCAGGGCCACAGAGTGCAACCCATGCTGCGCCAGAAGTCAGGACACTTGGGCTCCAGCCCCGGCGCAAGTCGTTTCTCAATAAAATGGGTCTTATTAGGTTCCTTGCTCACTTGTTTCTTGGTTAATTACACAAGCATATGTTGGGCGTGGCCTTGGGATCCAGTTCTATGTTGGCCAGGAGGGATGCTGAGATGACAAGGGGCACCCCACATGGCCCTGCCCACAAGGAGCCTGAGGTCTAGAGCAGGGACAAGCTGCAAACGACTGCTGTATGACATGCTTGCTGGATGCTGAGATTTATTCCTAAAGATACTGGAGTTTCATGAGAATTGTATAACTTACCATTTCTTTTGATGATATAATAAAAACAGTATTTTAACTTTCACAAAGGAAAAAAAATCTTCTCTTTAGGAACTGTGAGGTCAACCGTGAGAGGATGACCGTCTCTGCAAGGTTAGGGGCAAGGGAGCCGGGCATCGGGGATAATTTTTTTTTTTTTAAAGATGGAGTTTTGTTCTTGTTGGCCAGGCTGGAGTGCAATGGTGCGATCTCAGCTCACTGCAACCTCTGCCTCCCAGGTTCAAGTGATTCTTCTGCCTCAGCCTCCTTAGTAGCTGGGATTACAGACATGCACCACCACACCCAGCTAATTTTGCATTTTTAGTAGAGATCAGGTTTCTCCATGTTGGTCAGGTTGGTCTTGAACTCCTGACCTCAGGTGATCCACCTGACACAGCCTCCCAAAGTGCTGGGATTACATGCATGAGCCACTGCGCCCAGCGTGTCGGGGAGAATTTCTCCACAGCAGTGACCAGTGCTTTCTTCATCTGGGTGGAGCTGTGTGAATTGGACCTCAGTGACTGGACTGATAGGGAGAGGGGCACAGTGGGTGCAGTGGTAGAGGGCAGCAGGCTGTGCACAATATGCACCCATGGTGAGCACAGTTCAAGGATCCCCATCCGTAACAGGTGCTCACCATGCAGAACGTGGATCACCGGAGGCCTTGTGTGCTGGGCTGAGGACTAACTCCAGCCCACAGTGAGTAGGGCTGACCTTTGCTCTGGTCCCTCTGTGGACCTCGATTTCATCATCAGAAAAATGGAGAAGAAGATCAAGAGCAGAGAAGGTCCTAGGGAGCGTTACTGTGTCTGGCTCCTGCACTGCTTCCGGGAAGGCCAATCTACTCACCTTTCTGACATTCTCCAGTGCGGGTGGTCCAAAACTAAGGACAGTGGCTACTTAAAGGTCAGTTAAGACAACCAGAGGGTTGCTGGTTACACCACCTGGCACACAGCTGGCACTGATTAAATGTACGATCCCTCCTCCTTTGAGGGCTTTTCATTTGGGTTACCATGTCTGAGCTAGTTTTATTAGGAAGCAATTGCTTCAGAATGCTGTCTAAAGACGGCCCGACTTTGGCCACACAGGCGAGGCCAAGACAAGAAGCCAGGCCTGGGCTCACACAGGAAGAAGTGGATCAGCTAGGTGTCCCTGCCACCCTCCTGTCGGTGCAGCCCAGCTGGACTCTCTCGGTTTCGTTTGTCCTCTGCAGGATGCAGAGGAATCCCGACTGACTGGCTATCCGTGGTTTTTTTTGCTGGAACAGACTGTTTTGAGGTTTCACAACACCACCACCTCAACCAGCCACTCTGGCCCTAAATCTTGCACCTTGCAAAGGTATCTGGCTACAGGCCCCTGCTCTGAGTACTGAACGTGCCTGGAGAATGTCTGTTAGGACATTCTGAATTAATTCAATCATCCTGTCGATGTGGACCAAAATCCCCGGGCACAGATGAAGCTAGCAGCCTGACATCCCGTTCTCCAGGAAAGCTGGATTTGGGCTGCACATATGCCCTGGCCCAAGTCTCTAAGAGTCAAAGCCTAGGGGTCTCCATTTTGTTTTCAAACATTTAAAACAGCACCTTTGGTGACATACACCTGTTTCTCCTACATTAATTTTCTTCTCAAGAGGGCTGAAGGCTCAAAAAAGTCTTGCTTTGCACATGGAATCCATTTCCCTACATCTCTGCTGATGCATCCACTCATTTAGCCAACACAGATTTATTGAGCGCTTACTACATGCCAAGTAGTGAGAGTAGTCTGCAGCAAGAAGAAGAAATGCTACCTATGCTGGGGTAGCAACCCCTAATGGCCCTAAAACCTGTCACCTCTATAATTCAGGTATTGTGGGGCAATTATAAGAGGTAAGGGCTGGGCGCAGTGGCTCACGCCTGTAATCCCAATACTTTGGGACGCCGAGGTGGGTGGATTGCCTGAGATCAGGAATTCAAGTCTAGCCTGGCCAACATGGTGAAACCCTGTCTCTACTAAAAATACAAAATATCAGCCAGGCATGGTGGCACGTGCCTGATTAATCCTAGCTACTGAGGAGGCTGATGCAAGAGAATCACTTGAACCTGGGTGGGGGGCGGGGAGGTTGCAGTGAGCCGAGATTGCACCACTGCACTCCAGCCTGCGTGACAGAGCAAGATTCTACCTCAAAAGAAGGAAAGAAAGAAAAAGAAAGAGAGAGAGAAAGAAAGAAAGAAGAAAGAAAGAAAGAGAGAGAGAGAAAGGAAAGAAAGAAAGAAAGAAAGAAAGAAAGAAAGAAAGAANAAGAAAGAGAGAGAGAGAAAGGAAAGAAAGAAAGAAAGAAAGAAAGAAAGAAAGAAAGAAAGAAAGAAAGAAAGAAAGAAAGAAAGAAAGAAAGAGGCAAGGAAAAAAAGAAAAAGAGAAAGAAAGAAAAAGAGAAAAACAAGAAAGAAAGAAAGAAAGAAGGAAAGAAAGAAAAAGAATCTGAGGATATGTACCCAAAGACATCTGGGTTTGGATCCTGCTCCCAACATTCCCTGCTCTGTGAAAATACCCATTCCCCCTCTGAGCTTCACTTCTTTTTTTAACAGGAAAATGATCCTTTAGTCGCAACTACTCGGGAGGCTGAGGCATGAGAATGGCTTGAGCCCAGGAGACAGAGTGAGCGGAACAAGCCTCAGAGGGCTGTTGTGAGGTCCATTGAGACCAGATCTGTAAGGACTTCAGTGCAAGGAAGTCCCACAGGAGCGGCCCTGCTCCCGCAGCTGCTGCCACGGTGTAGCTGATGTTTCATTTCGGCAACTGCATGACTTTGACAGCTTCACACCTCCATTTCCTGAACTCTAAAATGGTGATAATAGGATCTATGTAACAAATTTTACATAGAAGATTAAAGAGGAGAATGTCTATAAAAGGAATTTTCAGTAACAATAATATTTGAAATAGGGATAAACAATAAACATATGACCAGCATACATCTTTTTTGTCTGTTTTTGAGACAATCTCACTCTCTCCCCCAGGCTGGACTGCAGTGACACAATCTCCGCTCACTCCTCCTCCCGGGTTCAAGTGATTCTCCTGCCTCAGCTTTCCGAGTAGCTGGGATTACAGGCATGCACCACCACGCCCAGCTAATTTTTGTATTTTTAGTAAAGATGGGTTTCATCATCTTGGCCAGGCTGGTCTCGAACTCCTGACCTCAAGTGATCCGCTCATCTCAGGCTCCCAAAGTGTTGGGATCACAGGTGTGAGCCACTGCGCCCAGCCAGCAAACATCTTATTATAAAAAACAAAATGAGCCCATGCTCCTTTTGACTATGATAGGGTAGAACACTTCTGCTACTCTGCTTTCTATAACTATTCCAAAGAAAAACACCTGTGGCTACTGTAGTGCCAAGTGTGTAATCACATCTTTTGTTATTTAATGGGTTTTGGGAAGTGGTCATGATCCCGGCTCTGCAGATGGTAAAACAGTGGCTCAGAGACATTACAGAGCTTGCCCAAGGTTACACACTAACAAGCTGGGATTAGACCCAAATCCATTCGATTCAAAAGGCCTTGCACTTGTCACTGTATGTCCTTGACAGCCCACAGGTGGTGTGCATGTGAGTCTTCAAGATGCCATTCACTCAGGACGCGTGGCAGCCACCATGTGTAGAGCCGCCCTGCCAGCCCTGATTTTCATTACCACTCATGGTTCAAGCAGTGAGGTATTTGCCCCTCTGAGTTCCATCCCCATCAAGGGGTTCCTCCCAAAGTCTTTAAACTTAGGCAGATGCCCTTCACTTTCCTTCTGGGCCAGTGTGTGCAAATTTAGCAAATAAAAATGCAGGATGCCTAGTTAAGTTTGAATTTCAATTTTTTTTTTTAAAAAAGAATACATTTTCAGTATTAGGATGCATTATCTAGGGGCAAACTGTATTTGATATTTTTTATCTGATAATCTCCTTTCAGCTGACCACCAAGCTTGGCTAGGGGCAGAGCATCAGTCAAGCTTGGATAGGAAGAGGGACAGAAGGAACCAGGCAGACTCTGTGAATCTTTATCCAAAACTGTCAGAAGTTTAACCTTCACTGTTAATCCCCTCTTTATCCCAGCTGTAAGGGCTCATTCAGGGTTCACACCTGCTTCCCAGAGCAAATGCAAGTGGATCAGGCAGTTTGAGAGAAATTAACTTTTTCTCCTCTCCCTTCCTCCAGAGAGAAGTAATAAATCCAGGAATCACTAGGCATTTTCCAACACTTCTTTCCCGAGAGATTGGGACCAGAATTAAAGCCTAGAAATTAAAGATGGAGCTTCACCAAGGAGAGGATCAGAAACGTCAATCCAAAGAGAACAGCATGTGCAAAATCTCAGAACTTTGCAAGGAGGTGTTGTGTGCAGAAAAATGGAGAGATTCATGTATAACTGATGCCTCAGATGTCCAGGGGAGTGGCTGGGAAGAGAGGCAAGCAGGACCCAAAATATAAGAGGCTGTGGATGTTAGGTTACTGATTTTGGATTCTATCCCAAAGACAATGGGGAAAGATTTTGACCAGGGGAGTTACCTGACTGGCAATGATTTAATTTTGCTTTATTTTTTGTTTGTTTACTAGGGAGTTTGGGCTGTTTTTCCATGTTTGCTGTTTGCATTTCTTTCTTTTTTTTTTTTTTTGATTTGTAATTACTTTGAACATAGAAGGGTTTTAATCTCTTCCAATTTTTATAATGTTCCTCATTTCTCTTTTTAAAGATTTATGATTTTTGAAGTAAAAATCAGTCTGAATTTTATTCGAATATATTTTTATGTGGAGATTCTTTTGGTATTTTTGTCTTAAGAAAGTCACTTCCTATTCTGAGGAGAGATGTCAGATGGATGGTAAAGTTAAATATAAAAAAGATAAATAAACATACATAAGTATTTCTCTTCTAGTTTTTTCAAAAAACATATATGTATATTGTTTGTTAGGTTTAACTGTATAATCCATCTGGAATTTGTTTTGAAGTATGGTGTGAGGTGATGATCTCTCTTTTTTTCTCAAATAAAAAAGGCATTTCCCCAATGCCTTTTATTGATTAAATTCATTTCTTATTCATTGTTGGGTGGTACTTCCTCATCATAGAGTGGGTTTTAAATGCTCAGGAATTGGTTTCAGAAAGTCTATTCTATTCCAATAACCAAGTTGTCCATTCCTTTTCAAATTCTATGCCATTTTCCTTATTATTACTTACTAGTGCATATATAACATCTGGTAAGAATATTCACTCACTTTTACAAAATAATCTTTTACTATTCCTCCAGATAAACTTAGAATCCATTTGTTGGCTTCTAAGAAAAATTCTATTGTGATTTGGACAGAATTAGTTTGAAAGAGTTGCCATGATATGTCACTCAAATACATTATTTCTAATATTCACAAAACTCCATGAAGTTGGTATAATTATCTCCAACTTACAAATGAGTAAACTGAGGCTCTGAGAAGTCACCAGCCTGCCTAAAGTCACACATATGCCTGAGACACAAGCCCACTTCTTTGTTCTTGTAGTTCAAATGCTTCACTCGGCAGAAAGCTCAATAAATTAAAAAAAAAAAAAAAGACATTTTAGAATGCTTGCATTTAGCAAACAAATATTAAGTACCTTTTATGGCTGGTTGCAGTGGTTCATGCCTGTAATCCCAGGCATGGGAGGCCAAGGCAGAGAGATCACTTGAGACCAGGAGTTCAAGACCAGCCTGGGCAACGTGGTTAAACCCCATCTCTACTAAAAATACAAAATTTAGCTGGATCTGGTAATGCACACCTGTAGTTCAGCTACTCCAGAGACGGAGGCATGAGAATCACTTGAACCCACGAGGTGGAGGTTACAGTGAGTGGAGATCACACCACTGCACTCCAACCTGGGTGACAGAGCAAAATGCTGTCTTAAAAAAAAAAAAAAAAATTTAAAAATGTATTAAGTACCTGTTATGTGCCAGATACTGGGGATAAAAACGAGTAAGACACAATCTCTCCTGTAAAGGTACTTGCAGTATTGGAGAGGGAGCAGGAGCAGGAGAAAAGTATACAGATAATTACAGTACAGTGTAATAAGTTATGCCAAATAATATTTCTTGCATTGTGTGCTTATCATGTGCCAGGCACTGTTCTAAACCCGTTGCCTACAACTTCTCATTTTATCCTGTGAGGTTTAGCTTCTGTTACATCCATTTTGCATATGAGAACACCAAGGCACAAAGATGTTAAATAACTTGCCCAAGATAGTGAAGTTGCCAAGAGGCAGAGCTAATAGGATTGATCCTCTTTGTTCAACCTGGACAGATTTCCCAAGGGAGGTGCAGATGGCCTGAGTCTGGAAGGATGCCCAGGAATGAAGCAGGCAGCAAAGAGGGAGAAATTGAGTTCACAGGTATAGAAACTAGTTCCTGCAAAGCTATGGGCAAGAAGGCCCAGGGTGCACTGGAGAGAATGGGGTTAAGTAATCATAACCGTAATGACGGATGTTTATTGAGCACTTACTAGATGCCGCATACCCTCCTGAGTGCTTTACATGTGGCAACTGATTGAATTTTCACAACACCCCTGTGTGATATGTGGCAGTCCATTTTAAAGGCAGGAAAAATGAGACAGAGCAAGATTAAGTAGCTTGACCCTGAGCACACAGCTAGTGAGCAGCAGAGCTGGAAATGCAAGTGGAGAGGGAAGATAGTTCAGATCATGAAAAGGCTCCGAAGAAAACAATTTGAATTGGAACCTCTAAAACTAGAGAGTCACTAAACGGTTTTGAGTAAGCAGCATGGTCAGATTTATAATGAACTGATAGTCACCCTCATTTCAGCCAATAGCCAGGCAGCACAATATATTTATATGATCTCACTGAAACACCATGACCAATGATCCAGGTAGGTATTATTATTTCCATTTTTACATTATTAAACGAAGGCTCTGAGGAAACAAATGACTTTACTATTCCTAGAGGGTGGAGGAGACAGAATTCAGATTCTGGTGCCTCTAACACCAAAGACCAGCTCTCCCCATCTCAGACAGTAGAGAAAATGGCAGGAAAGTGGGGAGCAGGGGCTCACCCCCTATCCCTAGTGTGTCACGGCTCACCCACGTAGGGGTGAGAGTTCCCTGGCAGGCATGTGGGTCACCTCCTGACAGTAATTCAAATGGAGAGCTGCAAAGAGATAAAACTTTACAAAGGATTCTTGGCATTCTTGCCCATGACTAGACCAATATTAACTTTGGTTTGGGGGCATTGATGGGCAGTTCCTTCAGGATTTGAGTAACTCCTTCCATTTTTCCTTCTGTACTGGAAAATCTCCAGCTCCTGAGTCTAGACACCCGTTGTTTGGATGACAGTAGGAGCCTACGTGCTGAAAGGCTAGCCCTGGAACCAATGCTACCAAGTGAGCATGGCCCATCTGGAACACATTTGGGCACCAAGGGTCATAATCATTTGTGATCCTGAGAACATGCACCAGAGACAGTTCACTGGGAACTTTAAAGAAAAACCAAGGAGACAGAGTCAGCTAAGTAAACATGTAAAAAATACTTCTGTGTGAGGGAGATGGGGGAGAAAAGTAACTGATATAAAAAGCAAAGAAGCCTGGGCACAATGGCTCACGCCTGTAATCTCAACACTTTAAGAGGCTGAGGCGGGCAGATCACTTGAGTCCTGGAGTTCGGGACCAGACTGGCCAACATGGCGAAACCCTGTCTCTACAAAAAAAAAAAATTACAAAAATTAGCCGAACATGATGACATGTGCCTGTAGTACCAGCTACTCAGGGGAGGTTGAGGCAAGAGGATAGCTTGAACCCAGAAGGTTCTGTGTTCAAGAGAGGCTGCAGTGAGCCGAGATGGCACCAATGCACTCCAGCCTTGGTGACAGAGCAAGACCCTGTCTCAAAAAAAGAAAAAGAAAAAGAAAAGAAGCACACTGGAAATGAAAGCTGAACCTATGGAGGGGAGGCACTGTTGTCTCCATTTTGCAGACAAGAAAACTGAAGCTCTGAAATATTAAGTAACTTGCCTAAGATCAAGCGGCAGCTGAGCTAAGTTTCAATCCATAGCTGTTCTTTAAAGCATGAGCTACTGAGCCCTGAACTATTCTGCAATAGGAAGAAAAGGAGACTTGAAATGTTAAAAAAGAAAAAAAAAGAAAAAAATTACAGTAAATGTGTTAGACAAAATCAACACCTACTTGGATATAAAAAGCACATTCCGTTTGATCATAAAATAATCCAGACCCTAACATATGTGAGCAAAGAATAGCGTAATGTGTGCAATTAAAAACCAATTGGACCTTTGAGAACATTCAAAGAAATGTAAATGAAAACAAGAATTTGCTACTTAATATCAAATAAATTCCACAGAAAATAATGATAACACCTATTGCTAGGAAAGATGAGTAGAAAATAAAACACACAAGCAGAGCTGTTAGGCAGGTTTCATTGGTTCTGCCTGGTTGAAAAATAATTTGTCAGCCTGTTTCAGATGTTAACCACATTTTCATATGCCTCAACTGAAATGCCAAGCTTGGAAAAGTATCTATGTAAATAATGCAAAGTGAAGGCAAAGCTGTACTGCAACCTTCTTTACAGCAATAACAAAGAAAACAAAAGAAAAATCAGAAGGCATCAAAAAGCCCAAGAGTGCAGTAATTGTTGCGTTCATTAGTCATGGGGCATCTATTTAGAAGACCTTGACAGTCATTTAAATTTTTAATTCTCAACACTATGTAGCATGATGGAAAATGTTTGTGCTAGAACATCAGGAGAAAAGAGCAGTCTACCAAATGGCATCTGAACTATGATTGAGATGATGAAAATGTGTCTCTGCAAATGGACAGAGAAAAGTAAGAAACACGGACTCAAAAAAACGTAACCAGTTAGGTTGTTTGGGTGGCAGGATTGAGGCTAGATTTTTAGGTTACAGTTGATGCAATATTTGTGCAAGGAAGGAAAAACATCACACTCATAAAAATGATGCTCTGTGATTGTATCAGGCCAAATTCCTTCAGTGCTAAAAATATGTTAAGAACTTCTGGAGAGCTCCATTAACTCTTTAAATTACCGCTGTGGGACCATTGAATGTTAAAATAAGCAATAGTAACAGCATAAAAAAAGGCCAGTGAGTTAATGCTGCTTCCAAATTTACCAAGTTAACTCCCAGGACATAACTGAAGCATTAAGACAATCCAGCCCAACCGGCCCAAATATAGAAGAGTCAGGGAGTCACACAGTGTGGACAACCACAAAACACCACTTACAGGTTGGCCTTAATGCATTCCTCATTCTCACCATATTTCCCACAGCTAAAGCTTGCCCCTGCGTGAGGTCTCTTCCTTCCCCACCTTCTAAGGCATTTCATGTTTATAGTTTAGGTTTTTAAACTAAGCGTAAAAATCCTAGCTTATGGGCCATTTTGTTGCTCTGCTCAGATTGTTTCCCTCTGGTTGAACTGGTCTCGTTAATGCAATGCTGCAAGCCACCTGGAAAGAGCCATGTCCCTACCTGGTGAAGCGTCCCCACAACTCTGGCAACCTCTTAGGCATCAGGAACATTTACAGCATGTGGTAGTTCCTGTGGCCACTGTAACAGATTACTACCAAGTTGGTGGCTCAAGACAGAAATGTAATTTCTCACAGTTTGAGAGGCCACAAGTTTGAAATCAGTAACACTAGGCTCAAATCAGGAAGTCAGCCCGGCCACACTGTTTATCCAGGCTCTTCCAGCTCATGGCGGCTGCCAGCATTCCTTGGCTTGTGGCTGCATCACTTCAGTCTCTGCCTTCCTGGTCACACTCTCTCTCTCTCTTATAAGGACCCTTGCGATGGCATGCAGGGTCCATCCAGGTAATCCAGAATCTACAATCTGTAACTTAATAACATCTGCAAAGTCCCTTTCGCCATGTAAGGTGACATTTACAGGTTCTGGAGATTAGGACCTGACTTTCCTTTGGAAGGGGTCATTATTCAGCCTGCCACACTGTATGTCATGGACACGTGGGATAGAATGAGGGACTTCTCTCCCAAAAGCTAGGCCAGGACATAAACCTCTCCTATTCCAAAAAACCTCTAGGAATGTAAGTGGACCCACTCCTCTATCCCTTCTCTCAGCAACCATCTGCACGACATTTACTTGACCAGGCTCGATTTGGGGCACCAGGGTTATAGATCTAAATAAGACCAAGCTTTCCCCTTGAGTTGCTCAGGGCCTAGTGTGTGTGAGGGGTGCAATGACAGCCAAGTAGAAAACTACCATGCCATGTGCCCTGTGCCAAAGCAAAGGTTTGTGGACAAAGCGCTGTGAGCAGTCAGATGAAAGATGATTCAGAGACCGTGAAATGTGGCCGTGGTCTTAATTGATAAGCAGGGGCCAGGCAGGCTGAAGAAGAGCAGGAGGACATCTCAGTCGGCCTAGAAGAGCAGGAAGGAATGAGATAACAGAGGCAAGTCTGTCTGGGTTGAGGCACTGGTGGGGGGTGGGCGGGCAAGTAGGAACATGAGGCCAAACCAGACCTGGATCAACAGATCGAACTGAGAGCTGTGCAGAGCCATAGAATGTTCGGAACAAACAGCGTCCTCACAGTTTCACCTCACAGAGCTAATTCACCCTCTGACTCAACAATCCTGTTCACAGGAATTGTCCCTGCAAACATGTAAACATGCACAGCCACAGGTAAGTGTTTGAGGATGTTCACTAAAGCATTGTTTCAAAAGCTAAATTTCTTTTCTTTCTTTCCTTCTTTTTTTTTTTTTTTTTTTTTGAGATGGACTCTCGCCCTGTTGCTCGGGCTAGAGTGCAGCGGTGTGATCTCAGCTCACTACAACCTCCGCCTCTCAGGTTCAAGCGATTCTCCTGCCTCAGCCTCCTGGGTAGCTGGGATTACAGACAGGTGCAACCATGCCTGGCTAATTTCTTTTTTTTCATTTTTAGTAGAGACAGGTTTTCACCGTGTTGGTCAGGCTGGTCTCAAACTCCTGACCTCCTGATCTGCCCGCCTCAGCTTCCCAAAGTGCTGGGATTTCAGGCGTGAGCCACTGCGCCCGGCCAACAGCTAAATTTCTACGCAAACTTAACATCCTTCAGCACACACTGGTTCAATAAATCCCATACTATAGGCTATTAACTCATTTTTTTTTTTAATGAAGAGGAGCCCTGTATACTGACATAGGAGTTAAGTTACCCAAGGGGTGTTGCTTGGGGGAAACAGTAAGCTATTGAACAAAAATGCGTAGTATGATTCCATTTATATTCTTTCTTTCTTCTTCTTTTTTTTTTGAGGCAAAATCTCACTCTGTTGCCCAGGCTGGAGTACAGTGGCACAGTCTTGGCCCACTGATTTTTGTATTTTTAGTAAAGATGGGGGTTTTGCCAAGTTTCCCAGGCTGGTCTTGAACTTCTGACCACAGGTGATCCATCCGCCTCAGCCTCCCAATGTACTGGGATTATAGACATGAACCACTGTGCCCGGCCCCTTCCTTTGTATTTCTAAAGAAATCCCAAACTGTAGGAATCTAGGTAAACAGAGGCAGAGAGAAAAATGTATGGTAAGAATACATAAAAATGATTGATAGTGAATCTGGGAGAATGGATGCAGAAAAGGAAAGGAATAACTCTTGACCCCATTCACCACCAGAATTTTGAAGTTTTTATACATAATTATAAAAGCCAAAAGAGAGAAGCAGATGACTTAAAAAATAATTTCAATAAAAACAAAGGGCAACAAAGTAAGACAGTTTTCAGAGGTTGTTTTGAGAAGGGCCCACATAGCATGTGTGAAATGTTGACTGACCCTGGAGGCTGAGGCGAGAGGCAGGGAGGCCGGTCACTGGTCAGGAGGTCCCCAACAGCCCAGGGTAAGGGAAAGGTCCAGGGAAATACCCAGGAACTACAGAAAAAGCAGAAGACTAGAGGTTTCCAGACAAAAGCAAGTCAACATGTGGCCCAGGCTGAGTGGCAGAGAGCAGCCGGAGGCTGTAGTGTGGAGGCTGACTGCTGGGAGGGGCTGATAAATCTTGTGCAGTGGGGTGGATGGTGGGGCCTCTTACCGAGAGCCAGGCCAGGGAGAATGAGTGATGTTCCGACGGAGGAGAGGAAACAGAAATACAGGCTCTGATTTTGGAGATTTTTGGAAGGTTGCCCTTCTTCCGAGTTGGCTGTCTTTCTAAGAGAATGATCTCTTTATTCTGTAGAAAAAAGAGGAAGCCTGTAGAAGAGCTTGTCTCTGTGGACCAAAGGAAGGAGCTCCAAGGACTTAGGAACTCTCTGGGGTACCAGGGAAGACCCTCTGGCGTAGGAGTCTCAACAGTCTCCCTTACAGAAGAAGTTTTACAAGTTAATGACAAGGTGACAGCCACCCAGCCCCTTCCCCTAGGAGGCACAGGGCTGCTTCTCTGTAATTGACTCATTATGACCCACATGCTTTTAAGACATATTATAAAGCTACAGTAATCAAGACAGTTTGGTATTTCTGAAAATATAAACACGTAGATCCATGGAACAGATTACAGAGCAGGACCTCTACCCCAAAGCCACTCCTCCCAGTTGTGAGCTCGTCCTAACTCAGCTCCAGATAAAATTCACAGCTCCCTAGCTGGCCCATGCAAACCTTTGGCTTTATGGACAAAACCCGGGAGCAAGACCTAAAAGTGAGCATACTCCTCCCAGGCTCCTCACCTAGCCTTTTCTGCAGGCAGCTGTAAGTAAGAGACAGCTAAGAACATAGGGAGGCCAGTGGTTTCACTTTTAATAACATTTGTAGGATTTCTCCCTTTGATAACAAATGACGTACGTGTCTTTCCTCGCAGAAATGATGATAGCTATGTGATCAGTTTTCAAACTCCAAATTTAGCCAGCCATTTTGTGGTGCCTCTGCTGAGTGTTTCTCAGACATAGCGCAGCCCTGGACAATAAATATCAGTTGAAATGAATAACCCTTATTGCCAAAGTTGTCAAGTGTATGCTCCTGTTATGAAACTGGCCTTATGTTGTTCGGGTTCCCAGTCACATCATTGATCAATTCCAGTACCTAGGCCGCAACCAAAGCTTCATCTTCTTTGGAAAACCCATAGGCTATTATGTTTTTGTTAAACTAACGTGAAGGGAAAGAAGAAAACCAACAATTCCGCCAGCACCAGCCCCCGTGAGTTGTGCTACCTGCTTTTCGTGTGTTTTCTCATTTATTTGACGCCGCAGCTGGCAATGAGGTTGTGCTTTGCTTCATTTTATGGATGAGGAAGGGGAGCCTCTGAGAGGTAAAGTGACATGACCAAGGTCACATGGCAAGTTGGTTGCATAAAGCCGCAAGTGGTCCACATGACCCCCACTGACTCATCAGGCTGGCGGGGAGTGTGTGTGCATCAGGCTGGCCAGCAGTGTGTGTGCGCGTGTGTCTTTACTTCATCTTCTCTGCAAGCTGTTTCCCAGTGGTCCGCTGCTGCGACTGGTTTCTGCAGCCAGAGCTGCCGGGACATCATACACACTCTGCTTCACCCTTCAGTGATGAAGGCGTTACCTGCTATATTTGCCGGAATACACACCTAAAATTTACCTCTCATTTGGAATAAGGAACCTGGGGCTATGAGGGACACTCAGTCTCCCCAAATGCCCTCAGCCAACAGGACTACATTCAGCCCTATCTGTGGCCAACCCTGCTAGCTGCCCTAAAGTACTTTCTTTTTTTTTTTTTTTTTTGAGACGGAGTCTCACTCTGTCACCCAGGCTGGAGGGCAGTGACACCATCTCAGCTCATTGCAACCTCCACCTCCTGGGCTCAAGCAATTCTAGTGCCTCAGCCTCCCAATGTAGCTGAGATTACAGGTGACTGCCGCCACACCTGGCTAATTTTTGTATTTTTGGTAGAGACAGGGTTTCGCCATGTTGGCCAGACTGGTCTAGAACTCCTGACTCCAGGTGATCCACCCACCTCGACCTCCCAAAGTGGTGGGATAACAGGCATGAGCTACCTCGCCCAGCCCTTGAAGTACTCTCCTCTTCCTCCTTGTACCAGATCCTCTGATTATAGCTGGGCACACGGAATAAAGATGTTTCTCAGCTTTCCTGGCATTTGAGTGTGATCAGGTGGCCAAGTTAGGGCTAATGGCACAAAAACAGAGGTGCTCTTCCCTTTCTTCTTTTTTTCTTTTCTACTGCCTGGAATGCAAACGTGATGGCAGTAGCTCTAGAAGCCACCTTGGATCATGAGGATGGCAAAGAAGCAAGAGACCAGGGTCTGGGTCCCTGATAAGCCTGGAGTTGTCCAAGCTGTCTGAACTGCCTGCCTGTCTACCTCTAGTCTCCCCTTATGCAGGAAAAAGGGGAGGTCTTAAAGCAAGATCTCTGTCTTGCTTAAGCTACAGTTATTTTGGGTTTTCTGGCATCTGCAGCTTAACCTAACTATACCTGATAACTAATCTTGTGGCAAGAGCTCCTGGAAGGCAGGGCCCTTGTATTAACCACCTTGTGTTTACCCTACCACCGCCCCCGCAACTGATTTTAGCCAAGTGCCTACCCTGCAAAAGAGGCTCAAACAGTGATCAAAATGCAGAGTTGGAGGTGGCCTCAGAAAGCACCTAGATGTCTACCACTGCCTAACACTGATATTTTCACCACCCTCAGAACCTGCTAACTGCCTCTGACTGACTCCCTGCCCTCATGCAGGCACCGAGTCCTGATGGTACCCAACTACCTCTAGTGTCCACCTCCTCCTTTAATTCTTTGTTGCTCTCCCGGGAAAGATCTCTGAAGGGTCTCTTCTACTCTCTGATCTGGGCCAGCCGTGCACCTGTTCACAAATGCATTCATAGTTCCCCACTCCCACAACCAAACGGACTCACTAATTACCTGAGGGCCAGATTGGGGGAAAAAAACACATTAGGTTTTCACATCTCTTTGAAATCTAAAACAGTTTCCAACATTTTCAGATCTGGAGATTTCCCATACAATTGCATACTTTCCAATTCTTGTAAAAAATCAGAAGATGTAATAAGACAGAGCCTGTATTCCCATGTGGCTGCCATTACTGGAGCTGAGCCATGTGTCTACTTGGTGAAGTTGGGAGCTGTGTTCTCCAATTACAGCTGCCTTCACCCTCCCACCCAACTCTCTTCCACCTACTAAGCCTGGGAGCAGAGTTGTGGTAGCCATGATAGCAAAATGTCTTGGTTCTTGGTGGTAGTGGATGTAACTTTTTGGGATCATTTATGTCTGAGGCTGAAATTTAAGTCGCATCCCAAAAAAGGCATGGACTAGACCCCTGTCTCTCAACAAACACAAAAATCAAATCAAAATGAATTAAAGAAGTAAAACTGTGAAACTACCACAAGAAAACACTGGGGAAACTCTCCAGGACATTGGTCTGGGCAAAAATTCTTTGAGCAATATCCTACAAGCACAGGTAACCAAAGCAAAAATGAACAAATGGGATCAGATCAAGTTGGAAAGTTTCTGCACAGCAAAGAAAACAATCAACCAAGTGAAGTCACAGAATGGGAGAAAATATTTGCAAACTATCCATCTGACAAGGGATTAATAACCAGAATATATAAGGAGCTCAAGCCACTCTGTAGAAAAAAAACTAATAATCTGATAAAAAGTGAGCAAAAGACTTAAATAGACATTTTCCAAAAGAAGACATACTAATGGCAAACAGGCATATGAAAAGGAGCTCAGCATCACTGACCATCAGAGAAATGCAGATCAAAACCACCATGAGATATCTCACCCTAGCTAAGATAACGTATATCCAAAAGACGGGCAATGACCAATGCTGGTGAGGATGTGGAGTAAAGGAAACCCTTGTACACCGTTGCTGGGAATGTAAATTAGTACAACCACTATGGAGAACAGTTTGGAGGTTTCTCAAAAAAAAAACAAAAATAGAGTTACCATATGACCTAGAAATTCCACTGCTGGGATATACCCAAAAGGAAGGAAATCCGTATATGGAAGAGGTATCTGCATTCACATGTTTTTTGCAGCCCTGTTCATGACAGCCAAAATTTGGAGCCTAAGTGTCCATCAACAGATGAACAGATAAAGAAAATGTGCTACTTATACACAATAGAGTACTATTCAGCCATAAAAAGAATACGATCCTGTCATTTGCAACCACATGGATGAAATTGGACATCAATATATTAAGTGAAACAAGCCAGGCACAGAAAGACAAGTATTGCATGTTCTCACTTATTTGTGGGATCTAAAAATCTAAACAATTGAACTCACGGATGTAGAGGGTAGAAGGATGGTTCCCAGAGGCTGGGGAGGGTAGAAGGGGGTTATAGGGAGTGGGGGATAGTTAGTGGGTACAAAAAAAAATAGGAAGAATGAAAAAGAGCTAGTATTTGATAGCACAACAAAGTGACTAGCCAATAATAACAGTACATTTAAAAATAACTAAAAGATTGTCATTGGATTGTTGTAACAGAGAGAACAAATGCTTGAGCAGATGGAAACCCCATTCTCTATGATGTGATTATTTTACATTGCATGCTTGTATCAACATGTCTCATGTGCCCCATAAATATATACACCAACTATGTACCCACAAAAAATGAAAAATGAAAAAAATAGGCTGGGTGTGGTGGCACATGCCTGTAATTCCAGGACTTAGGAAGGTCAATGCTAGAGGATTGCTTGAGCCCAGGAGTTCAGGACCAGCCTGGGTGACAAAGTGAGACCACATCTCTAAATACTAAAATTAGCTTGGCATGGTGGCACACACCTGTGGTCCCAGCTACTCTGGAGGCTGAGGTAGGAGGATTGCTTGAGTCCATAAAGTCAAGGCTGCAGTGAGTCATGTTCTTGCCACTGCACTCCAGCCCGGGCAACAGAGGGAGTCCCTTTCTTCCCAGCACTTCCACCAGAAACAATAACAATAAAATAAAGAAATAAATAAGAACTTTAAGTTCTAGTTAAAGAAAAAGAAGAGGCTGGGCGCAGTGGCTCACACCTGTAATCCTAGCACTTTGGGAGGCTGAGGTGGGCAGATTGCCTGAGCTCAGGAGTTTGAGACCAAACTGGGCAACATAGTGAAACCCCGTCTTTACTGAAATACAAAAGAATTAGATGAGCGTGATGGTGTGTGCCCGTAGTCCCAGCTACTCTGCAGGCTGAAGTAGGAGAATTGCTTGAACCTGGGAGGCAGAGGTTGCAGTGAGCCAAGATTGCACCACTGCACTCCAGCCTGGGCGGGGTGACAGAGCCAGTCTCCATCTCCAAAAAAAAAAAAAAGAAGGCATGGAATTTTCCAGGTGCTGTCAAAGGGACAGGCAGCGGCATGAAATGCAAAAGAATGGGACATTTTGGAGGACCAGAAAGCCAAATGTACCTGGAATCAGTGGGGAGATCCTGAATGCTCTTGTGTGCATGACATCCTACACTGCCTCCTTACACAGTTGTATTACCTGCATGATCCCTCTAGGAAATTTGACATTTTGATCCCTTGGACTACGGAGTAAATTTTAAGTTCTTTCAATTGGCAGATGGATCCATCAGGAGGGGCCCTGCTATGCTGCGATAACAAACGACCTTCAAACCTTAGTGAATACAGCATGTTAACCCTTGCACGTGCCACTTGGCCACTGTAGGTTGATGGACAGGCTCTTCTTATCAGTGTCATCCAGGGCCTCAGGCAGACAAAAATCATTATCTCCACATGTGCCAAAATTGCACAAGGCAGGAGAGCAGAATGCACTGAGTTGCTGACACTCAGGAGCAACACATGTCCCTCACACTCACATTTCATCAGCCAGGAGAGTCACAACAACCTCTCCAATGTGGAAGAGGGCAGAGAAGAACAATCCTACCATGAGTCTGGAAGGAGGAAAAGAATTGAGTGTCTGTGTACATCCTAATGATGATCTGCCATGGTGTGAATGTTTCCTAAGGTTTATGTGTTGAAACTTAATCCCCATTGTGGTGGCATTAGAGGTGGGGCCTTTGGGGAAGACTAAGTCACGAAGGCGCTGCCATCATGAATAGATTAGTGCCTAATAAAAGGGCTATGAGGAAACAGCTCAGGCTTTTTTTGCCCTTCTGCCTTCTGCCATGTGAGGACACAGTGAGAAGGTCCTCACCAGGACCTTCTGGAGGTGACAATGCATTGATCTTGGACTTCCCAGCCTCCAGAATTGTGGGGAATAAATTTATATTCTCTATGTGACCCAGTCTGTGGTATTTTGTTACAGCTGCACAAATGGACCAAGACACAACCCTAGCACACAAGGCTGTTTGTCGTCTGACTCTGCGCTGCCTGCATCTTCCTGGTCAGTCCTCTCTCCCTTTCCCCAGCCTCAGTCACACCACACTACCGGAAGTTCTAAGGCTTCCCACATATATTATCTCCATAGCTCTGCATGTGCTGTTTTGTCTGCCAAGGGAGTTGTCCCTTAATTCTCCAGGAAAACTCTCTCCTAATTCTCAAGAGTCTACTTCTCAAGAAGTCCCTTCAGAAGCCTAACACGGTTCCCCAAACCCACCATGCACCCTGGTTGAGTTATGGGCTTCCACAGCACCAGTCATACCATTGATATTGAATTTATCTCACTGCCCTGTAATTGACTTTAAAGATTACCTCCCCCAACAAACTGTGAACTCCTTCAGCATGGCCTGGATTCTAGCCCAGGGAGAATAAATATTAATGAAATGACGGAAGCAACACAGCATGTGCCAGGACTGCAAACTCCAGTGCCTACAGCAGAAGAGAGCCAGGTAGGAGCCAGCAAGCTGAAGGGAGCTTGTTCCATCAAATGAGGAAACAGCCATATAGCAGTTGCCGGCATGAAGGAACAGGGCCCAGTGTTGCCACTTTCTTTGATTTTTCAAGAGAAACTGGACATCTGTATATTCATGTGAAAGTTCCTAACTTCTTACTATCTACATTTGCCCCCACTGGACAAACTGTGCAGGCCTCTGCTGCAGAAGCTCCCTGTGTAGGGATTTGGGGGCAAGCAGCTTGGAGACTAATTCTGACTCTACCACTAACTGCTTAGGCAACTTTAGGCTAAGTGGGCCTCCGTTTCCTCTTCCGTAAAATGACAATACTAATAGAATTTTATCATATTGTCATGAGGATTAAATGATGATGATCTCAGAATTAAAGCATTTAGCCCAGTGCTGGGAGACTGGTAAGTACTCATTAAGTACAGGTTATTAATATCATTAGATAATTGCACATATAACTATATAATTGCAACTTTGATAAGGACTAAGGAGGAGGAGGGAAGTCTAGTGAGTTCTGACAAGAGCAAACAGGGAAGCGGACCTAATGGAGAACCTCAGGAGGGTCCTTGGAAAATGACATTGGAGGTAAGGGTGAGTTAGAGCAGAAGATAATTTTGGGGGACTAGCTTCTGGGTACAATCTACATCAAGTACAAAAGCCCGAGTAGAAAGAAATCAAAGCCAGCAAGGGAATCGGAATGAGTTCTAGAATTCCTCATCCCTGATGATAGGAAGAATAATCGCTCTTTAAGAGAAACTTCTACTTGTTAAATTCTTAAAGAAAGTGCTTTATCCTTAGAGCTAACTCTGTGGTAAGCACTGGGGCTAGGCTCTATTGAACCTCTACAGAGACAGGGATCAACTCAACGCCCAATAATGTATTCGTTTATTTGGAAAGCATTCAAGTTTATTGTGCGCCTGAGTTGCTCTCAGTACTAAACAAATGCAGTGGAGAACCAGAGTCAACAGTAATTTGACATCAACTTGTGTAATATCTGAACCCAGTATAAGGAAGAAATGATAAAGAATGCTTCAGTGGACACTATTCTCAGCCTTCTGGTCCTCAGGGTATAAGCAGAGATCCTCAAAAGTCCGGAGGAGGGACCCAGGCACTGCGGCCCACGCTTCCCCACATTGATTGCCCTTGTCTCATTGTCTCAGTCAGACTTTTCTTCTTTTCTTTTCCTTTTTGTTTTTTTTTGAGACAGAATCTCACTCTGTCACCCAGGCTGGAGTGCAATGGCGTGATCTCGGCTCACTGAAACCTCAGCCTCCCAGGTTCAAGCGATTCTCCTGCCTCAGCCTCCTGAGTAGCTGGGATTACAGGCGCGTGCCACCACACCAGCTAATTTTTGTATTTTTAGTAGAGACAGGGTTTCAACATCTTGATTAGGCTGGCCTCGAACTCCTGACCTTGTGATCCACCCGCCTCGGCCTCCCAAAGTGCTAGGGTTACAGGCATGAGCCACCACACCCAGCCAGACTTTTCTTTTCTATTTTTTTTTTTTGAGTCAGAGTTTGCCCCGTCCCCAGGCTGGAGTGCAGTGGCGTAATCTCTGCTCACTACATCCTCCGCTCCCAGTTCAAGCAATTCTCCTGCCTCAACCTTCCAAATAGCTGGGATTACAGGTGTGTGCCACCAGACTTAGCTAATTTTTTGTTCTTTTAGTAGAAACGGGGTTTCACTATGGTGGCCAGGCTGGTCTTGAACTCCTGACCTCAGGATCCACTCACCTTGGCCTCCCAAAGTACTGGGATTACAGGTGTGAGCCACTGCAACCGGCTCAGTCAGACTTCACACAGCGTGAACAGCAAGTGGCTGGAGATCAGCTTTTTGGACCAAGCAGTGGAGTCAGGGGATCCTGAGCTGCTGCTTCAAGGGGGATCCTGATGATTTAACAACTGGGAGAATGAGCAGGTAGTTATCATCCTCCAGGGAGGACCTGAGAGGGCACTGAGGACCTGTGATGGATGACCTGGACCACCAGAAGACTGATTGTCTCTGAGACATCTACATCGTGGGAGCTGTTTCCATGTCTCTTAATTTCCCCATTTAAAATATGCAATTTTACATGTTCCTCATAGAAAAACTAGAAAATTCAAGTAAACTAAAAGAGAGAGAAATGGAGCAAGAAGGAAGGAAAGAAGGGAGGGAGGGAAGCAGGGAGGAGGGAGGGAAAGAAGGAGGGAGGGAGGGAGAAAAAGAGGAAGAGAAGGTAAAAAGGGGAAAGGAGGAAGAAGCCCTTCGAATTCTGCAATGCAGCAATACTATGGCAGGTACAACTCCAGGCCTAATTCTGAATGTCTGCCTAATACATACACCATTTGGTAACCTGCTGTTTTCTCTTAATAATTGTCCTCTGAGCAGCTCCCTGTGTAAACCAATATGTATGTAAATATCATATGCAATGGCAGGAGAGTGTTCCATTTTATGAGCACACCATAATTTATTTAACCAGTACCTGATTTTGAATGTTGAGATTCTTTCCAAGTTTTCCCTATGACAAATTATGCTTATTTTGAGAGACGGGCATGAGAACAAAGTGGAAGCAAAGTCAGGACTGGGGCTCTTGTTAACAATGAGATGTTTGTCATCCCCTTCATGCTAAAGCATGCCTGCTCAGGGAGGTGGATATCTCCCCAAGGGGGTGAATATTGGTTTTTAGAGGGTAGGAAAAAACATTACTCTTTTCATGTATGAAGCACAGATATACACACAGTACATAAAACACACAGTGTATCTGTGATATTAAAATTTCATAAGGTGAGGAAGATTGAAGATTAGGGGGAAAATCCTCTAAAAGCGCCTCCTAGGGGATTGATAATAAACACTAGGTTAAAAGGTATTAAAAGTCCACTCAGACTAGATCTATTCTATCCCCAAGAAGCTGTATTATTTCTTACTGACCAGTGACGTCTAGCCTCCAACTGCAAAAGAGGCAAATTTCTGACTAAGATAAGCAATGCATAACTTCTCTTATTACTTCAGGATGGAGGATTGAGCAAGTCTATGTGAGCCAACACTCAGAAAATATAAACGGAGTCATCCCTTCTTCTCTCAACAAATTTACACCAGGTGGGGCACCTCTGTTTTCTTTTCCTGCTTCCCCGGGCCCACGGGCTTTTAAACACAACCAGAGACAGCCACGCGCCTGGAAAGTGTAATGACAATTGAATGTAGTTCAATGCAGCAAGCTCAGGACCGGCACAGGTGCGCTTCTTGCCATCTGAAACAACTTCATAAACAAGCAATCGAGGTGGTTAATTTACACTTATAATATCCTCATTAGCTCCTTTGAGTTATGATTATGTTTTCCTATTTGGACTTTTTTCCCACAGATGATAGAAGTCTTAATATGCCAATAAAATACATCTGAAGAGACTTTCAGAGGGAGATCTCAAAGCCCTTTATAAACATTAACTCATTAATCCTCTTCTTATCCTGAGCGATGGGCAGCTGTCATGTCTTATTATCCCATTATACAGGAGAGAAACTGAGACAGGGAGATTAAACGCTTCTCTGCAGACCTACACCAAGGAGTGGCAAGAACAAAGGCTTTGCCCAGACTTCAGTGCAGCTCATTGCACAGACAGGTTGGCAGGAAAGAAGCTGAAATGTAGGAAGCATCTACTTCATGACAGGCATTGGTTTGCATTACTCAATTTTTTCTTTCTTTCTTTCTTTTTTTTTTTTTTTTTGATAAAGATTTTTTTTTTAAAGTTAGGTTTTCGCCGTGTTGGTCAGGCTGGCCTCAAACTCCTGACCTCAAGTGATCCGGCCTCCTCGGCCTCCCAAAGTGCTGGGATTACAGGCATGAGCCACCATGACTGACTGCATTATTCAATTTTTAATCTTTCTTGAACGCCAATTAGATTCACAGAAACCCTGCCAGCTGAGCAATTTAAAAGATTTGCCCAGAGTTGCCCCAGCTAGTTAGACGTAAGGGTGGGAGTCGATCCTAGTCTGCCTGTGATACTAGATTGCGTAGGCTCCGCCTGCTCTGTAGGAGTCAACTCTTACACACACACACACACACACACACACACATACACACATCACATTTACCACAACGTGTTGTACATTGAGAATGGCCACTTGGGAAGGTGTAGAAACGTCAGATTTGCAGGGGTTTTTCAGATTTTGGTTCCTAGTAATGCCTCAAAGGTTTGCCTTTGGTATGCAGTGAACTTTGAGGAGGTTGAGAGTAATGAAATGTCTGCCATGTCCGGCTCCAGAGCGCCATCCCTTCTTCCCACATTGGGAAGGTGTCAGCGGCCTTATGGGTATTATTTTTGCTATTATTACTAAGCTTCTACATGAGTACTCCCTCTTGTACCATCCCTCCCTGTAAATAAGCTTTTTCACCTACTCATGAAGAAATGGGAGAGAGGAGGAAAAGACCCTACCAACAAATTTACAAAATCAATTGACCAACTGCCAAGGTCCTGGGTGAGTCTGAACAGCTTCCATCAGGAAGACAAGCTCCAAGCGCCTATGTAAACCGATCATCTCAAGTTACTTCGGTATTCATCTATAGAATTTTTCAATTATGTATGACTAATTTTGCACAAAGTCATTATTTAAAGCAATTTGTCTCCGTGCGAGAGGCAACACCTTCCCCTTCCTGAAAGGTGGGTGGGGAAAATGTCCTAATCCGCCATGCATTGGCTTGAGTTATTAAGCGGTCACAGGAGTTCAAAAGAGAAAAATAATGAGCAGGTAAGTCATCTCATGTAAAAAAATCCTCCTCTATATTATCAAAATACAAATTAATTATAGATAAGATCAAACGAATTCTCTTTAATGTATGGGTTTCCCAGAGAAGGTAATGAAAATAGTGCACGGCCGGTGGGAGTGGGGTCCGGGGATACGTAGTGGGATCTTTTATGAATGTTGGCAGCGTTTCATTGGAGACACGGTGCCTGTGAAGGCTGCAGAGGGGCCTCAGGAGACTTCTGGGACATGCAAATAAAACGTGTTTTATTGCACTAGGTGCTAACTCCTGTGTGATCTCATCCCCATGGGCCACTCTCAAGGTAATGATAAAACCACCCCATACAATTACTCCTCCAGCCTGTTCAGTCAACAGGTAAAGAAACTGGCAGCCAACAGTCTTGCCCATAGAGCTGGATAAAGGCGTTGCGGTCACGGCCTTCACAGGACTTTCGTTCTTGATCTTTCAGGCAATGACCACAGCTGAAGTAAGCCCATGATTCATCCTCCTTCGGAAAAAAAATAAGAAGAGCAGCGAGGGCCTCCTCCTCTCCACCCTCCCCACCCCCACCTCCCTCCCCGTCATATGTAACTCTAATATTCACATGACAGCAAACATTTTCAAAATAATAGTCCTGTATACTTAAGGTTAATCAGGACGGGCGCCATCCAACTTGCAAAGGTAGCAATTTTCCTTCATTAAAGCCAAATCAAGAAAGAGAACTTTGGGATTCCTTAGGGCTAATTACAAGGTGTTAATAATAACAATATAATGGCAGCAATTTTCCAGCTTTGCTCAAACCCATAATCTGCTTGAGTGCCTTATAGGATTGTCTGTGAGTTTATATAAAGCTGAGGGTTGGTCCAAAAATGTTTTCAGTAATTTCATTTTTTACATCATGTCTCTCCTGAGTGTTTATGATGATGTGGTAATTGTTGGTGGAGAAGGTTCTCTTTGGGGAAAGAGCAAGTAGCAGCTTGACACCTCCAGGATTCCTTTTGTTTCCCTTGAAGTGCTCCCTGGGAAGGAAGGATGGGTCGGCAGGATGAACTCAGTGGCCCCTGAATGCTCAGAAACTCTAGGTAGGGTGGACCCTGACATGTTTCTTGTATTCATCCAGACTGCTTCCCCGACCATGAGCCCGTGGAGGAAGAAAGAGCCAAGGAGATCACTGGATGTGAGAGATTTGGGCAGCCATACGCGGGGAGGCAGGGGAAGTGCCACAGTGTCTCCACACGGTGGTGTCTCCTGAAAGCCCACCTGCAGCTGGTAGGAACCTGAGGCTCCAGAAAGCGTGATTAAATGATAAATGCCCAGCTTTGCTCACTGTGACCATTGTTTCGCAAACAGATTCTTCTTAAGAGCAGGTGACACAAGAGCTTTCTTGTCAGGATTTTGACTCCATGCATGTGGAACTGTTCACTTAAAACCCCAAAAGACAGAAAGATTAGTTGGTGAGGGCTGCTGTATGTTTTCTTTCTATTCATTTATCTCCCTCCACTTGCTACCACACTCATTTAGAAGAGAAAGGTCTTTTAAGGGCCAAGAAATTTAGCATCTCACTTACTCTCTTTCCCTCTTTAGACAGCCTAGGGGAGAATTCTTCTAAATTTTGGACAGGAAAGAAGTAAATTGTCGGGCATTGCCAAGTTGGGGTCTAAAGCCAGTTTTTACAATCAGTTTCTAAACCAAATCATAAAGGTTGGTGATGGAAAAGCTGAAACAATACAAACTCCATGTGGTTTTTGTTGACCATTTAAGGATGTTGGCGACACATTAAACCAAAGAAATGATAATTTGTCCTAATTGGGTTAGAATCACGAATAAACAGGCACCATCTGAAGTTATGCGTGTTGAGAATTTATGAGCAGGGACAGTAGGACCCACACTATTTTGGAATAGGTGACTTTCTTCCCTCTTGATCCTCCAGGGCGGAGATCAGACATGAAGAGTAGAGTGGACCAAGAGGAAGGGGTCCCTGCTGGACTCCAGTGTCCTCCTCTAGAAAACAGAAAACAATGTTCTGTTACAGAGTCCTCCTGCAATTAAAATTAGGTCACCTTCATAAATGTGTATGAGTTGAACCATGATACTGCAGTGCCTTTAAAGACCAAAGAGATCTTTTATTTGTCACACTGAGCCAGGGGCTCTTGACAGCTGTGGCCCAGAGAGAGGAACAAACTTGCTGAAGATCACAGTTTACTCAGGCGAAGAAAAGAGGCAGACGTTTTTCTCCAGGTCTAGAACACCCCTAATTTGTTTGAAAAGGTTTTAAGGGAAACACAAGCTTGAGAGGCAGCAGAGATGCCTGCGAGGTGAAGATTGAGTAATCTGGTGCCCGCAGCGGCCTCACAAAATTAAACATACAAGGTATTCAGAGTCAGAGATGTCCAGTCTTTGGCAGGCACCCTCAGTTGCCTCCCAACAGCCATTCCCTGTCTTCCTTGTTAACAGAACGCTAATTTTGTTTGAGTAACAATACGCCCATCCTTGGGGCATGAATCATGGATGGTTCAAGCCAGGGGTCAGCAAACAATTGTCTGTAGGCCCAATTTGACCCACTGCCTGTTTATTGTACAGCCTGAAAGCCAAAAATGTTTTTCTCAACACAGTTGTCCCTGCATATTTGCAATTTCACTCTCTGTAGTTTTAGTTAGTTATCTGTGGTCAATCACAGTCCAAAAATATTAAATGAAAAATTCCAGAAATAAGCAATTCATAAGTTTTAATTGCATGCCATTCAGAATAGCGTGATGGAATCTTGCACCGTTCTGCTCCATCCCACCTGGGACGTGAATCATCCTGTTGTCCAGCGTATCCCCGCCTTCCATGCCACCTGCCCATTAGTCACTTAGTCGCTGTCTTAGTTATTAGATCCCAAAATCATAGTAGATATAGGGTTCTGTACTATCTGCAGTTTCAGGCATCCCGTGGGGGTCTTAGAACATAATCGTTCATGGATAAGAGAAGACTATTGTGTTTTGAAATGGTTGGAAAAAACCAAAAGATGAGTCATTGTGAAACAAACATGAAAATTACATGAAATTCAATTTTCTTTGTTCACAAGTTTTATTGGTATGGTAACCAATTGTCCTAGTTTGCTGGAGAATTGAGAGGATCCCTTGAACTCAGGACTTTTGGTGCTAAAATTGGGACTCTCTCCAGCAAACCAAGAGTTGGTCATCATGATAGTCACCCCTATAGTTGCCAAGTAAATGACAAGATGAAACTTTGTTGATTTTAACAAGATGAAAATTTGAATTTCAGATAAACAGTGAATAGTTAATACTTGAATTTCAGATAAAACAGTGAATGTTGAACTGAAGTTCTTTTTGTTATTGTTTTTTCTTTTGTTTTTGAGATGGGATCACTCTCTATTGCCCACGCTAGAGTACAGTGGCACGATCGTGGCTCACCACGGTCTGTATCTCTGGGCTCCAGTGATTCTCCCACCTCAGCCTCCCAAATAGCTGGGACTACAGGTGTGCACCACAACACCTACTAATCTCTCAGGCTTAAGTGATCCTCCCACCTTGGCCTCCCAAATTGCTGTGATTACAGGCATAAACTCCTGTGCCTTGCCTGATCTGAAATTTAAATGTAATTGAGCATTCTACATTTAGACTTGAAACACAGCAGCCCTATCCCTACCTGTTTGTTACATATTAGTGATGGCTGTTTTTCTATGACTACAGCAGAGTCATAGAAAAGTAGTTTCTATGACTACAGTCAAGTAGTTATGACACAGACAGTATGGTCGACAAGACCTAAAATAGTTACTATGTGGCCCTTAACAGAAAAAGTTTGCTGACCCTGGCCCAAGCCAATCACGGTACCTTAATTTCCCCTTGCCAGTGATCATGTTGCTGAGTGACCACGTGAGTAGGACAAAAGAGAAGGCTTGCTAGGGACTTCCAGGGAAGATTTCACCCCTAACAAAAAGTGAAAGCAGCTCACAGAAAAAGACCTTTCATCTTATTTCCTCCTTCCTTCTTTTATTTCAGCTTGGGAAGCTGGTTTATAAGAATGTAATGTTTGGAGTTGTGGCAGCCATTCTGTGGCATGAGAGAGAAAACCTTGTCCACATACCCAGGATGTGGGGTAGCAGAGAGGTATAAAGATCCTGGTACCACTCTGGGACTTCCTTCTCCTGGTTAGGAATTCTTAACATGGGGGGTTGTGAGGTTGGTTGGTGAAAAAAATTACATCATTATTTTCACAAATTCCTTACTGAAATGTAGTATTTTCTTCGATCAAGAATGTGTGCAGCAGGTGACAGCAGCATTGGCAGTACCTGAAGTACTGCTAGTAGAAGTCACTGTAGTTGTTCGTCCTACAGCCCTCAAAGATTAACCCCCATCCCACATGCACTCACATCATCCCAACATCACCAAGCATTTCAACCTATTATAGCATCAGCTCAAAGCTCAAAAATCTCATCAGTTCAAAAGCTTCAAATCTCTCCATCTAAATCAGGTAGGGGTGAGACTCAGCATGATCCATCCTGGGGCAAAATTCCTCTCTATCTCTGGGCCTATGGAACTAGAAAACAAGTTCTCTGCTTCCAAAACACTGTGATGGGACAAGCATAGGATATCATTATAGGCATTCCTGTTCAAAAAGGAAGAAGATAAAAGAGAAAAAGGAATCACGGATTTTGACAATTTTTAAAACCCAGTTAGGAAAACATTAGGTTTCAAGGTCTGGAAATAATTCCATTAGTTCATGGCTCTAGTCTCTGATCGTATGATTCTGCCCTATAAATTATTCTTTTTTCTTGAAGGCTATCAAATGTTTGGCACTGAGTATTTTTATCAGCCTGTTTCCTTCCTGTTGAATTTTAGGAGGCTGATAGCCATCTTTCATTTAATCCTGAATTTGCACATCCAAACCGGCAGTGTTTCTGCTGATTTAAAATTCTCAAGAACCTTGTGGGTCTCTTGTGTATGCCATGGGAATTCACTTCACTAGACAAGAGGGCTCCTCCACAGATCTTTCTTGGATAATTCCACCTTTAGTTCTGGGCTTTGTTGTGAGCGCTGAGGAAAATCATACACTTAGTCTTTTCAAAGAACTCTCTGTGTAACTGAATATTCTGACTTTTTATCCTTCGAGGCACTAGGAAAATGTTGAACATACCCTTGTCTTTCTATTCCAGATCATGTTTATCTGACAACATATCTCCTAGTTTTAGCATCTTTTGAAAACATCTTTTAGTATATGGATAAGCTGAGAATTTCCCAAATCATCAAATTTTCATTTTATTTTTCCTTCACAGTTCTTTCCTTAATCTGTTTATTTCCTTTCACATTTTACAAGAAGCAGCAAGAATAAATCAGGATGCACCTTCAACGCTTTGCTAGGAAATGTCTTCAGCTAAATATGCAGTTCTATCACTTCTATAGTGTTTTCTACAGAAATGTAAGATGTAATTCAGCTAAGTTTTCTAGCACTGCATAGTGACAATGCCCCTTTCCTCCAGTTTTCAATTACATGTTCCTCAGTTCCTTCTGAACCCTCACCAGAAGTGCCTTTATCGTTCACATTTTTACCAAGTCTCTTTATGATCATTTAAAGTATTCTCTAAGACAGTACAGTTTTTCTCTACATGCTCCTCATTTCCTCCTGAGGTCCTGTTAACATCCATATTTCTTACTCACTTTAGTCTTTTCAAAACAAACTATGCTTTCTCTACCCTGCTCCTCAAAATTTGACCAGCCTCTACCTACCCTCCTATCCCAAAGCCATTTGTATCTTTTTAGAAATTTGTTACAACAGCATCTCACATTCAATGTAAAATCTGAATTGGTTTTTCTATGGATGTTGTAACAAATTACCACAAACTTAGTGGCAAAAAAAAAAAAAAAAAAAAAAACCCAGAAAAAAGCCAGACGCAGTGGCTCATGCCTGTAATCCCAGAACTTTGGGAGGCCGAGGCCGGTGGATCACTTGAGGTCAGGAGTTCAAGACCAGCCTGGCCAACATGATGAAACCCCGTCTCTACTAAAAATACAAAAAGTAGCCGGGCATGGTGGTGGGCGCCTGCAGTCTCACCTACTTGAGAGGCTGAGGCAGGAGAATCGATTGAACCTGGGAGGTGTAGGTTGTAGTAAGCCAAGATCACGTTACCGCACTCCAGCCTGGGCAATGGAGTGAGACTCCATCTCAAGAAAAAAAAAATGCAAATAAAAAACAACAACAACAAAACAGAAATTTTACAGTTCTGGAGAACAAAATGGGTCAGCAGGGCTGCACTCCTTCTGGATACTCTGGAGGGGAATCTAGCTGCTTGTCTTTTCCAGCTTCTAGAAGCTGTCCCTATTCCTTGGCCTATGATCCCGCATTGGTCTGGCCCCAGGTTCTCTCATCACACCTCTTTCTCTGGCCCTGACATTCACTTCTATCCTCTTTTCTTTACAAAGACTCTGTGACAACATCGGGCTCACCGCTGTAATCCAGGATAATTCCCCCATCACAAAATTTTTTAAATCACATCTACAAAATTCCTTTAGCCATGTAAGAAATCATTCTCAGGTTTGGGGGGTTAGGATGTAGGCATCTTTGAGGGCCATTATTCTGCCCACCATGGTCACCAATAGAAACCACAGGTATTTTCATACCCTATTATAGTTGGAGCACATATTTTGAAATGCCCTTTACATTCATCATGACTTCAAAGTTTTAGTAGCTATTAGACCTTGCACTATATTTATTATGTAATGAGTTAACAAAAATCACATATCCATAATATTATGTTATTTTAATATATCAGTGACTCGATTTCAACATAATTGGTTTCCTTTGTAATTGTATATATTTTATATTAGCATTAAATATTTTTTTCCAAGAAGGCCATCAGATTGCCATGATATAAAAGAAGGTTAAGGATGCCAATGTTAAGTGTTTTATCAGTATCTTTATGATTTCAATCTCTGGTGGTCATTTTTTTCTGTAACTTGCAGTCAAAGGGAATCCTAAATGATGCACAACTACATGTTTCCTGAATCTAAGGTTAGTATAGACCCTATACTGGCTTTCTGGACGTGGTGCTGGGACTCATGATAGCCTAAGTTATGAAGCCGAGAAATCCCATTTTACTTAATGCCCAGTCCATTATATTATATGAATATGAGAGGTAATCATCATTCTTCAGTGTGTTGTGTATGGTGGTGGGGAATATTTCACACATCCATTTTCTTACTCCAGAAATGTTTCCTAATGCCTACTTTGTGCCAGGACGACAAAACCCAGACCTTTCGACGGGCTGGTTCCTCCTCACTTCCTCACCATGTCACTTCCTCAAAGAGATCCTCCTAGGCCACCGTAGCTAAATTAATGCTCTCCCTCATTCCCATGTCATCCTCCGTCATATCTCATTTTCTGTTATTCACAAACCTTAACTCTCCTTGAAATACATTTACCCATTCTATTTTTTGATGTTCCCCCATCAGAATACAAGTTTCAAGATAACAAGGACTGTGCCTTCGTTACTACACTTGGGACCTACACATGACAGGAACTTGACAAATATTTCTGGCATGAATCATAGCAATTGCTCCTCACCTCAAAGGTCTCAACAGCCTAAGAGAGAAGTCCAACAAGTGCTTACACTACAGTGGGTAGAGGATGTACAGAGGAGAACAGAAGGCAGCCTTCCAAGGACAGAAGTGAGCTTTGAGCTGAGTTGCTTGCAAGTGCTCAGGAAGGAGGGACAAAGGGAACAGCATAAGGAAAGGCATTCAGGGATGAAAGACCATGATGACCCAGGGAGACCAGGACAAAACTGAAGGAGATAATGTTGGAAAGGTATGTGGGAATTAGGTGAGGGTCATAGACTCCAATGTCTACAAGAAGCCAGATGGACAACATAAATGAATAAAGGGAACAGGTGTCATGTGATAAGTAGCTTCAATAGTCAGCTCAGTGTCCATGGACAATAGGGGGCTATAGAGGCAGGGAGAGAGCACAAGCAATTAAAAGCGTAATGTCTCATTGGCTCCAGAGAGTTGCTGCCATGCAGGGATGCTGGCCCAAGGTTGTCAGATCTTAGAATTTTTCAAGAGAAGCTGGAAATCTGAACTTTCAAGTGATATCTCCCAATATGTAAATGGTGGTAGCTGATTCACATCTTAAATGCCTTGTAGGCCAATTTTGTGCAAGTCTAACAGGAGCTGCCTGTTGGAAGATACAGGCCTCAGGCCACCTGTTAGCAACCTCTGTATTCATCATAAAGGACTAACAGTTCTGACTTGATTCCACTGGTAAATTGGAAGTTATTGTCTTTTTTTTTTTTTTTTTTTGACATGGAGTCTCTATCGCCCAGGCTGGAGTGCAGTGGCAACATCTCGGCCACTCCAACATCCTTGACTGCAACCTCCGCCTGCCAGGTTCCAGCAATTCTCCTGCCTCAGCTTCCCAAGTAGCTGGGACTACAAGCACACGCCACCACACCTGGCTAATTTTTGTATTTTTTAGTAGAGATGGGGTTTCACCATATCGGCCAGCCAGGTCTGGAACCCTCATGATCCACCCACCTTGGCTTCTCAAAGTGCTGGGTTTAAGGCATGAGCCACTGCACCCAGCCTGGCTTTTCAAACTGGGGAGTAACATGAGCAGATATGAATGCTGGGAAGATCATTCCAGAGCAGTGTGGAGGATGGATTGAAAGGGAGCATTAAAGTGGAGGCCAGAGACCAGCCAGGAAGGTATTGCAATGGTCTAAATAATAAAAGCAGAACTCTGATAGTGGCTTTAGAAATGGAGAGAAAACTTCTCTGAATCATATTGAGGAAACAGAATAAATAAAAGTCAAGTGCAATCATCATACTTCTCCTAGAGTGTGAGTCCCATGAGGGTAAGTCGTTCCTCTGTCTTGTTCTCTACTGCATATGTAATACTTAGTAGGCGGCACTCCATAAGCATTTGTCAATGTCACCAATGATTCCACTCCAGGTGACCAGATGGATGGTGGTGCCAGTTACTGAGATGGGTAATGCTGGAGAGGGAAGATGAAGGGGTTCACCCACTGCAGATGCCCAGGAGGTATCTGGATAAACCATAAGAGAGATCAGGTCAGACGTGGATATTTGCCCTTGAATCCTATGGATGTAGGTAACATTGTCTTCTTTCTAGTCTCTCTCTGCAAGTTGGAAGCTGCTAGGCTAAAATGTGACTAATCCTTGTTCTACTCCCAAGTGGAGACATAATGATGAGCCTGGCACTGTCGATGGCATCAGCGGGGAGCCCCCAGGCTGAAGGCACGTGTGCAGTAACATCTCCATCTGACCCCACCGGCTAATAGCCTCTACTCCAGCGCACTTGACTCAGTGCAGTTCTCACAACTCCTACTTCGAACCAATTTTAGAGAGACTATGTCTCACCCTGACTGATACTCCCTAAAGACCAGATAATTGTAGGATGAAATGAGAATTGCCTTCTATTCAATCTGCAAACATTTAAGGAATACCTACAATGTGTAAAACACGGAAGAGCCCCAGGGCTGGAGGTGGTGCAAGCAGCTGTTCCAGTAGCTGGGAAAGGGAACACGTTCATGAGAATGCCTGCTTTCTGCAAACTGTGCCCAGAGTTTGGCACTCAGCAGACATTCTTAAAAGGACAGCTATCCTCTGTGATCCTTATGATTCGTGTTTTCCAGAGAAGAGAACTGAATTTTAGGGATTCAGGAACTTACCAAAGGTCACATAGGAAATGAACCTGTATCTGCCTTATTCCAAAGCCTCTGCATTTCACGACACTGCGCTTCTTCCCATAGGTCCTGGTTTACTTGGCTTTAGTGTCTGTGGTCAAAATCTGCCAGTTTTCAGTCATTATTTCTCCTCTCTGGCCTCCTTCTGCCCTTTTAGAGTTGGTCACAATCTCTTTCTTCTCAACCAGCACATAACCCAGACATTGAATTTATGCTAGCTTAGTTGGGGCAGCTGGCATTTGAAGTTGTCTCTGCTGAGAGCCTTCTTGTCACCAGGCTTTGGGAGAAAAATAAGCACCCACTTCCCTGTCCCTGATTCAGATGATCGCGGCTCACTGACGTCAACAGCAGAAGCTCTGAGAAGTTCACCCACATTAGCACCAGGATTGGAAATGAAAGGTAGCTATTTTTGGATCCAACTTCAATCGCTTCCCCTTGGAACCCCCTCAAGGCCAAGCGAGCAAATAATTTAATACGATTAGGTTGAAACCATCCCAGAAATTGGTCTCTTTATACACCTTGGTACCATTTTTGACAAGGGTATGAGAGTAATCAAAATAAATGGACTTGGCTGAGTGTGAAGTGTTCCGTTTGCTCAGGCCTGGAATACCAACGCAGGCCCAGGGATAAAGACTCTTTGCTGAAAGGGAACTGCAGGAAAAGCCGGAGTGTGCAGGAATGAAAGCCCACATCACATCCAGGTCTCCTCTCACCTGCTTTGGATCTGATTTGGGCACAGAGGCCTGGAATCTGGTGGAGCTGCCTCTTAAGTCTCTTTAACAGGTGTCCTTGCCATTTGGCAAGTATTTACCTGTTCTTCTGCTCTCAGTGATTGCATCCCCACTGACCTCTGAGGTCGCTGCTAACCTCCCTCTTCCCTTCTCTCCCTGCAGGGTCACTGGGTGTGCCTGGGAGCCTTGGAAAAGTGCAGAAGGGATCCCTGTTTTTCAATTCCCCTGCAATAGCCACAGGTCTCAGCCTCATGTTTGGGATCCGGAGACTGCCATGATGTTCTCATCTCTGTCTTCAATTTTTCTTCCTTTCAATCCACACCTCCCCAGGGGAACCACCTTCCCTCTGCTGAAGATGAAGCACTTTCACCAGTGGCTCTGTCTACTCAGTCAGGAGAAGGGCACAGCCCAGGATTGGGAGTCTTTGGGCATTGAAACCACATGAATCCCCCATATCAGTCCTGAGTCCTGTCGTTCTCCAGCTCCTGTCTCCCTGCACTAGAACCTGAACTTGGCACTTCATGACTCTCTTGTAGTTTCCCAAATGTGCCATGCCTTTGCTCAGGCCCATTCTCTTTTGTTTTGGCAAGCGTTTTAAAATACAGCAGGCATGCTACGGTGCTCATGCCTACAATCACAGCACTTTGAAGGGCTGAGGTAGGAGGATTGCTTGAGGCTAGAGGCTCAAGACCAGACTGGGCAACATAGTGAGATCCCGTCTCTATAAAAAGAAATACAAAAATTAGCCGGGCTTTATGGTGCTTGCCTATAGTCCTAGCTATGGGAAGCTGAGGCAGGAAGATCACTTGAGCCCAGGAGTTTGAGGCTGCAGTGACCTATGATTGCTGAACTTTAGCCTGGGGGACAGAGTGGGACTCTGTCAAATAAAGTAAGATAACAACATACAGTAAAGCCATAAGAATAACATTAAAATTTCCCATATCGCATAACATTTTGTATTTACCTCCGCTCGTTTTCTTAAAAGAAATAAAATCAGAGAAGAAACTAAATTCCCCTTAACCATCTACCACCCATTTCAATCTCTTCCTTCCTTCCAAGAAGCAAAAACCATTCTTCCAATTCATCTTCTTAAACTTTTACATATATGTGTATAAATAAAATCCACGATTGGCTACATGTCTAGACAAATTGCATTTTTGGGATGTGCAATCATGAAGCCATATGCATGCCTATCATCTGAAATGTAAGATACAAAAGGATAGACAGAGAGATGAGGACGTCTTCCTCCCACCGACACACCCAGGGTCCCAGTTAAACCTTTCCAGGGACAGCCACTGTTCCAAGACCATCTACCTGTCTCACACTTGCATTTGCCTGGATTTCCTAGCCTCCTTAGAACTAACTGCCTGGTTTGTCCTGCCCCTGTAAATTTCCTTCATCCTCGGCTGAGACCCTCAGACCCTCCCGTGTGTCTACCCCATGCCCTGTGCCCTGCACTTGTTTCCCTCCAGTTCCTATCATGCTGACTCAGGCCCACCTTGGCCTGGCTGGGAGGGGTGCTGATATCTGAATGCAATCGGCCTTTTCCCAACCAGCCTGCAGAGCCTACTGACCCTCCCATACCTCAAACAGAGCCCCTTCTGACACTGGCTTTGAAACCCCTTTGCCAAAAGCCGTTCTTTTGTCTTAGCAAATTGCTTTGTTGACGCATTCCCAGAGTATGTCTCAAATTCAAATGGTGTATATCTGTATTTGCACCTTTATTAAATCTAGATCAAAGATTAGTTTAATCAAGGCAAAGTTTTTGAGCTCACCTTAGAGCAAGTAAAGAAATCATTTTTGAGAACTTTATGTGGCCGCTGTCACTATCACCCTGTACCACCTACAGGCAGATTTCTGTAGGGAGTGTGTGGGAGTCTTTGCTGGAGGCAGGACTTCTGGTGTGAAAGTACCTAGGAGAACTTGTGAGGGTAGACTTGCACCCCGCAAACCAGCCTCCTAAGTTGCTTTGAATCTTGAGAGAGAGAGAAAGAAAAATATTGGTTTTCTCCTTCAGTGCCCAAAGAGAAAAGAATATTCTATTATACTAGATTTTCTAGAGCATAATTTTTTAGTATTGCCAAGTAATTCCTTTGGTTAAAGACAATTATTACTCAATTCGGTGCAGCAAACTTTTAATGAGCATTTACTATGTGCCAGACACTGTGACAGATTTTTTTCATCTAGTCCTCCTAAGAACTTGCAAAGGGAGGTATCATTGTGGTCATTATTATTATTATTTTCTTTTTTCTTTTTTTGAGATGGAGTCTTGCTCTGTTGCCCAGGCCTGAGTGCAATAGCAAGATCTCAGCTCACTGCAACCTCTGCCTCCTGGACTAAAGCAGTTCTCCTGCCTCAGCCTCCCCAGTAGGTAGGATTACAGGCACCTGCCACCATGCCCGCCTAATTGTATTTTTAGCAGAGATGAAATTTCACCATGTTGACCAGGTTGGTCTCAAACTCCTGACCTCAAGTGATCTACCCACCTTGGCCTCCCAAAGAGCTGGGATTACAGGCCTGAGTCACTGCACCTGGCCTATTATTATTACTATTGCTAGAGACAAACAGTTATAGTCAATGGAATCTAGACCAATCACTTCTTGTCTGTGACTGTTCACTTCCTCACCCAGAGATAAAGAGTCATGAGAATCACTTGATTGGTCCAACCCAGCCTTGTTCTCCCTACTAGTAACGGCTCCTTAACTTCCTGTTTTGGACTCTCCTGCCCATCCGCAGTTATGTGATCTGGGTTTCAAGGATGTCCTGGCCCATCCAATTATCTTATTTTTCACTTCCATACGTTTCTGTGGAACAGGTAGTATTTGGTTACATTAGACAGTTTTTAATGGTATTTTCTGAGATTTTGGTGCACCAAGCAGTATGCACTGAAACCAGTTCGTAGCCTTTTATCCCTCACCCGTTCCTCCCTTCCCCACCTCCCGTCCTGTTGCCAGGCCCCAAAGTCCTTTGTATCATTCTTATGCCTTTTGCAGCCTCATAGCCTATCTCTCACTCCTGAGTGAGAACATACAATGTTTGGTTTCCCATTACTGAATTACTTCACTTAGAGTAATACCCTTCAGGCCAAGTGCGGCGGTTCACGCCTGTAATCCCAGCACCTTGGGAGGCCAAGGCGGGCAAATCACAAAGTCAGGAGCTCAAGACCAGCCTGACCAACATGGTGATCCCTGGGTCTCCTAAAAATACAAAAATTAGCCTGGCGTGGTGTTGAACGTCTGTAAACCCAGCTATTCAGGAGGCGGTGGCAGGAGAATCACCTGAACCGGGGAGGCAGAGGTTGCAGTGAACTAAGATCACACCACTGCACTCCAGCCTGAGTGACAGAGCGAGACTCTGTCTCAAAAAAAAAAAAAAAAAAAACAAGAATAATACTCTCCAATCCCATCCAAGTTGCTGTGAATCTGGCCCGTCCATGGAGATTGGCTCAGCAATAGACACAGAAGGTCTGAGGCAGCCAAGGGGAACCAAGCCCTGGAGATGGCCATGCCTGAAGCCAGACCTTTGCCTGTAGCTTTTAATTATGGGCCCCAATAGATTCTCTATTTTTGTCCTAAGCTAGTCTGAATTGGGTTTCTGTGGCTGCAACCACATGAGAGCTTAGAGTAAGTATTCCAACCTCGCAGGTATTGATGAGGCTGTTAAGCAAGATGAGACACCAAGAGCGAGCCCGGAGAGTGACGCTGAAAGTGTTTATGTCCTTTCTGTACTTTTTGACGATTAAGCACGTTTGTGAGTCAGGCCTCGACTCTTCGAACCATCTATTTATTAGCAATGTAACTTCGGGTGACTTACTTCATCTTTTGGTACCTTTACTGCTTCATCAGTAAAATGAGGATAAAATGGCATCTCTGTCAAAAGTTGTTATGAAATGCACAAATACACTTAAAATGCACTTATAACAATTAATTGCACAGGGTAAATATTTCAGCATATACTGGTACTTATTATAATCACTGGAGGTAAGAAGTCAAGCCCTTCCCTTGAAAGTTACGATGTCACCATGTCTCACGTTGGGCCAACCCAGGTAGAATGAACCCATCCCCATTCGCTCTGTTCCTGAATGTTCAACAGACATTCCTTCCACTGAGCAGTTCATCATGACAATCACCTGGTGAGTGATGAAAGTATCTGTTACCTCCTGCTGCCTTTGAAAGTCCTGCTCCGGAGATCCCAATCCCCTAAGATCCCTTTCATTTTCCAAATGTTACTTCTCTGAGACATACATTTCACATTCTCTTTTTCAACAAGAGGTACCTCATTTAAAATCCACTTGGTGAGTTATTGAAGAAGACAAATATATTTTATAATCCCTTTCTAATGAAAAATAAATAAAATAAAATGGAAGAAATAACCACTCTGAGCAGCTCCCTTAAGGCATCTAATCCTCACTGTCAGCTTCCAGAGACATCAACTTTGAATGTTGGATTCAGAACCACGTTCCTAGCTTGATCCCCCTGAACCTTCTGGACCCCAAGAGACCTCATCATGGTACAAGTAAGAAAAGACAGACTCTAACAGGGATGGAGTTTGCTGGTGAAAAGAGGGCCAAAGTTTAGCCTTCTTATACATCAAGGTGCTAGACAAACAGCCCCCAGGACCTCCAAGCCGTTCTAAAGAGTCAGCACAGGTGGTAATCTAACCTCTCTTGGACTGGAGTTCATGCCTGGGTTGACCATTTATGCTGGTCCCCAATGTCACTGTGGAAGAATTTTATGAAATGTGAGCTGACAAAGTCATACATTGCTCTTGCGAAAGTCTGTCTCTGGCTCACCCTTAGAAATGAACTCACACAGAAATGACTGAGTCAGCTTTTGGGTTCCTCCCAGGAGAAATGAGCCTGGAGTTTGAGGGTAGCCCACAAATAGGAAGTGGTGGAGGACAGGAGAGAAGGGAGCGGAGCAATTACCTGGTGAATCTGATTAATGTAGACAGCTGGGGGCAGAAACTTGGCCTCTTTGCCTATTGAGTAGCGAGGACACAGTGAGGGTGAAATGGATGTCACACCTGGACACCTCATAGTCTGTTTCTTCTGAACGACTCAAAACAGTTCTCTTCCCTTCTACAGCTTCATGGCATGCACACAGTGGCTTCCCCATTCTTATCATTATGACTGAGAAATGTCCATGTCCCCAGTCCTGGGCTGGGCAATTTACTCACATCATTTCCAAACCTCTTCCAAACTCAATGGGCAGGCAGGGACTGTTTTCTGCAGTCTTTGAATGAGGAAACTGGGGCCGACACACATTGTGAGTTAGTGTAGAGCTTGTAATAAAACGGGTCTACGTTTTTTATTTTTACATCGTGTTTTATTTTACTTTTTAAAAATAATAGGTGCATAATTTTTAAGTACAAGAGTACATCTCCCTCTCACTCCTAACCTTCCTTCCAAAAATGTTCTGTGTCTATACCGGCACATAGTATGTCTATATTTGTGCATCCATATATTATTTCATTTTATATAATGAGAGCATTCTTTAAAAACTGAGCCACTTCTGGCATTTTCAGAAATGTGTTATTATGGAAATATGCCAAGCATATACAAAAGCAGATTAAATAGTAAAATAAATTCCCACTGGACCTGGTGGCTCACTCCTGTAATCCCAGCACTTTGGGAGGCCGAGGCAGGTGGATCACAGGTAATAGATGGAGACCAGCCTGGCCAACATGGTGAAACCCTATCTCTACTAAAAATACAAAACTTAGCTGGGTGTAGTGGTGCATACCTGTAATCCCAGCTACTTAGAAGGCTGAGGCAAGAAAATCTCTTGAGCCAGGGAGCTGGAGGTTGCAGTGAGCTGAGATCGCACCACTGCACTCCAGCCTGGTGACAGAGTGAAACTTCATCTAAAAAAAAATTAAAAATGTATGCATCCATCACTCAGCTTTGGCAAACATTTATTCTCTTGTTTACTCTTGCCTCCACCTTACATCCCACCCAACCCAGCCTGCTCTGGACTTCTTTGAGCAAATATCAGATATCATATTATTTTAGCTGTAAATAGATCAGATTATATCTCTGAAAGATAACGATTCCATTTAGAGTATATATACAATACTATTATCATATCTTTTAAAAAGCAGAACATCCTTACTATGTCTGTCATGGAGACAAGAATAGAGCCCACGTGGCCACATAAAGCTACCTTGTTCACATAAATGCCACACCTGACCAGCTCCCTGCCAATCAGCATTCAGATTGCGGCCAGTCTTCTGCCACTGTTGAACCATATGAAATGACCAATATTGGCCGGGCGTAGTGGCTCATGCCTGTAATCCTAGCACTTTGGGAGGCCAAGGAAGGTGGATCACCTGAGGTCAGGAGTTCGAGAGC
>NW_016107406.1:1629797-1652603 GCF_001604975.1 Cebus imitator
CCTTTGCCCAGACTGTGCCCTTATTCTCTGGCTGGAGAAGAACTCCTATTCATCCTTCAAGACCCAACTCCACTGTACCTTCGTCTATGAAACATTTCAGTGCCTTCCATGTAGAGTCAGGAATGTTCTCCTCGTTCAAGAGATGATTCTACATTAGGTTTTACGTTTGCATGTCTGTGATATCTACTAAATCATTGATCTCTCTCCTGAGCAGCAAACCCATGCACTCAACACTTTTACTAGATATGTGATAGGTATCTGCATGCCAATAGATAAAGAATTTTGTGGCTTGGATTTAAAGAGAAAAGGGTTGAAATGTCATTAAACTGCTTCTTCTCATGAAGCTTGTCCAGCCCGTCTTATTTGGTTGTTCTGTTTTGTTTTCTTCTAGGCTTTTAGCAGCCTGAAGCCATAGTTTTTAGTTTTTGTGTCTAGTGATAAGTCTAAAAGAGGGATGAGAAAGGGGCTTGACTGGCTCAGCCGGAAATAGAAACTAAGAACCTATGACTGTATTATCTCCCTTGGACACCTCTGGGAGTCAGTGGGTTATTAAAACCATCCTCATTCTCTGAGGATTAGCTCCTGTGCTGTGCCCATCTCGACACTTCAACTGTCAGAGGGATACCAAACAGGGCCGGGAAGGAGCTCGCCAGTAAGTTTTTGGAGTTTGACATTTGCTGAGTTTTGTTTTACTAACTCAGTTGGCTTTTTGGGCCTTTTGTAATTCTCAGCTCTATGTCTGTCTCTGGTAATCAAATCCCTAACTACTTGCTCTCCTGCCTTTCTACATTTTTCCTTTTCTTTATTACTATTATTATTATTTTTTTTTTTGAGACGGAGTCTCGCTGTGTCACCCAGCCTAGAGTGCAGTGGCATGATCTTGGCTCACTCCACTCTCCACCTCTGTGGTTCAAGTGATTCTCCTGCTTCAGCCTCTCAAGTAGCTAAGATTACACGCACATGCCACCATGCCTGGCTAACTTTTTATTTTTAGTAGAGTCAGAGTTTCACCATATAGGTCAGGCTGGTCTTGAACTCCTGACTTCAGGTGAGCCTCGGCCTCCCAAAGGGTTGGGAGTATAGGCATGAGCCACCACACCCAGCCTTTTTCTTTATTTTTAAAAATACAGTATAATATATGTTAATAGAAAAAAATACTACCGATAGTTTAAATGACCACCAAGAGGAGACTAAAAAAAGTATGACATATCCATGTAATGGAATACAGTGTAGCCATTAAAAAGAATAAGACCACATGAAATTGCTTATAAATGCATATAGTATGATTCTATTGAGTCTTTAAAAAGATATATACATGGCCAGGCACAGTGGCTCACCCCTGTAATCCCAGCACTTAGGGAGGCTGAGGTGGGCAGATCACAAGGTCAAGAGATTGACACCATCCTGGCCAAGGTGATGAAACCTTGCCTCTACTAAAAAATACAAAAATTAGCTGGGCATGGTGGAGCGTGCCTCTAGTCCCAGGTACTCAGGAGGCTGAGGCAGGAGAGTCATTTGAACCCGGGAGGCAGAGATTGCAGTGAGGCGAGATCATGCCACTGCACTCTTCCCCTGGCGATGGAGAGAGACTCCGTCTCAAAAAAAAAAAAAAAAAAAAAGATACACACATATATAATATATACATTTTTATTATTATTATGCTTTGAATTTTTTGAAGATCACCTACAAACTATTAAGTATATATAGCCTGAAGAATAGGGATGGTGATTGGGAAGAGTAAAAAATATTATTTTTCATTTATACTCTTTAGGTATATATTTGGACTATATAGTAAAAACACAATGTATTTACTGTATAAACTTTTGAAAACATGAAAAATAAAAAAATAAAAATCTCTTGCAATCCCACCACTGATTGCCACTGTTAACATTTTAAGAAATATATTTGCAGGCTTTTTTTCTGGGTTTACATATTTAACTGAAATAGTGAGGTTGGCCTTTGTAACTTGTTTTCCAATTATAACTAGCTCTAGGACATCTTCCTATGTCACTATGTATTCTTCTAGGCATCATTTTTGTCAGCTGCTAAGGAGTTGTTATACTCCCTTCCTCCCGACCATGCTTCTGGTCTTTATTCCTTTCAGTATCCGTGATAATCTCTCAGTTTAGCTGCAGAAGATACAGCTGGCGGAAACACAAGGATGCTACTTCTAATCATAATAGTGTGCCTGACATGCTCACACACACATGGACACATGCCCTCAAACTCCTCCATAAACAGAGGGCTCAGTACACATCCTTCCTGTTTCCTAAGGACCATGTTTCTAAGCAGTGGATGCTTATGAAATATTGTATTTCAGAAATCTCAGGGAGCTGATGAAATTTTGCAGACTGGATGGGCCAAGGGGCTTATGAACAATGTTCACCAAAAGTCAAACAAACAAAACCAAGGGGAATCCTGAAAAGTGAGGCATTTAGTCCACAAACAAAAAACAGAGGGTCCCTCCTGCTTTGCTATTTGAAACCCAGTTGCCCAGAAAAGGGCTTCTTGTCTTTCAAAGGAAGACCTTCACCTCAGCAGCCTTCTGAATGCCTTTGGAGGTCTTCTGAATGCCTTTTGGTTGGTATTTCTCTCTGCAGGTCTCTGGAAGATCTTAGCTTCAGAAACTATGGGAGGAGGGTTCAGAAGAAAGAAAAATGAGATGGAAGATTACCTGGGTGACAGCCCTTTCCAAGCCTGCTGCTAGGGGTGAATGTGCTAATAAAAGGGTTCAAGTCTTAATGGGGCAAACCCACAGCAAACAGTAAGTCACATGCTCCACAGCAAATGGCAAGTCACATGATGAAAGATACAGGCCTGAGGGTCTGGGGAGCAGGCCCTCCTCACAGGATCTGCAAGCTCTGGTTGAGTCTGGAATGTAAATACATTGATCCCAAAACAGGCATCCAAGAAACCTTCCAGCAACCCATTCTCCCTGAGATGTTAGGGTTACACTGAAACCTGTACCCTAACGCACATAGAATCAATGCTTTGGGGTCTGGGCATATATCCTGATTCATTGTAGTAAGTACAGAGAGCTCAGCGATTTGATACAGTCATTCACTCATTGGTGACTCCCTAATACTACTGGCCGCGGGCTGCTTGTCACATTTACTAAACACCTATTGTATGCCCAGCACTTGCATTTACCTGGTGCACTAAGTCTTTACTGACTGTCTACTGCATTCCTAGTCTCTAATAGCCAAGCAGAAATACTAGTTAATGGGCACCTACTGAATGCCTACAATTAAGATACGTCAACTAATTAAATAAGGCTAGATCAAGTACTTACTATACACCAAGCAATCGCTGATGAAACTGAGTCTTCTCAGTCCTCACTGCCCAAACTGACCGCAGCAATGTGAAAGTAATGATAACAGCCAGTCCTCTCTCTGAGGACATTTTTCACTTCGGAGCTGGTTTAGTGAAACGCCAGCATCGGAATCACCTGGGATACTTGTTAAAAATGATTTTTAAAGCCCACTACAGTTCTGCTAACTCAGAATCTTGGGGGGATGAGCCCAGGCATCTCACAACTAAACCAGCTTCCTAGGGAATCCTATGCACAATGGAGCCTGAGAATCGGTGCTTTGTGGTCTGGAGCATATCTCGTCATTTGCTGTAGAAAGTGCAGAGAGGTGGGATCATAAAATGAGCTTCATCTCCTGGCTGCGCCCCTTGAGTGGAAGCGGCCAGATGCAGCAGCTGCTCTTGCATTTCTGTTCCTAAATTTCATTGTGTTGATTTTTTTTCCCCCTTCCAATCAGGGATCTTAATTACTTTCAAAATATTTTAAAAATATATATATTTTTAAAATCCTTACCAAAATAAATAAATAAAAGAAAGTGCAGAGAGATCAGGGATTCAATACAGTCGTTCACTCATCTTTGGCCTAAGTGATCCTCCTGCAGAAAGGGAATCTGAGATATCACCTGACCCGTGGGGGAAGTCAATACTGATAATCACTGAAAGAGGAAACACGAGTGAACAACTAGCATAAAAGAAAATTATCAATGTCTCAGACACCAAGGAATATACCTGGAAGGAAAAGATCATTTTTGCCTACCCAAATACCAAGTTTTGTTTGTTTTCTTATCTGTTTGTTTCTTTGACACAGAGTCTCACTCTGTCATCCAGGCTGGAGTGCAGTGGAGTGATCTTGGCTCACTGCAACTTCCGCCTCCCAGGTTCAAGCAATTCTCTTGCCTCAGCCTCCTGAGTAGCTGGCATTACAGGCACACTCCACCATGCCTGGCTAATTTTTGTAATTTTAGTGGAGACAGAGTTTTATCATGTGGGTCAGGCTAGCCTCGAACTGCTGACCTTGTGATCCACCTGCCTCGGCCTCCCAAAGTGCTAGGATTACAGGCATGAGCCACCGCGCCTGGCCTCCAAGATTTAAAAAAAATAAAACCTGACACTGGCCATGCGATGAAGTGGAACTTGTGTGCTGTTGCTTGTGGCCTACAGTGATGAAAATGTTTTGGAGTACAAGTTGGTGATACGTACGGCAGGCCAGGCACAGTGGCTCATGCTTGTAATCCTAGTACCTTGGGAGAATGAGGTGGGCGGATCACCTGAGGTCAGGAGTTTGAGACCAGCCTGGCCAATATGGTGAAACTCCGTATCTACTAAAAACACAAAAAATTGGCCAGGCATGGTGGCACACGCCTGTAATCTCAGCTACTTGGGAGCCTGAGAGAGGAGAATCGCTCAAACTCAAGAGCTGGAGGTTGCAGTGAGTTAAGATTGTGCCACTGCACTCCAGCCTGGGTGACAGAGTGAGACTCCATCTAAAAAAAAAAAATTCCTATAGCATAATCATTCCATTTTTGAGACTGTATCATGAGAAAATCACTTTAATCACATAAAAAAAACCACCTTTCTGAATAACGGAAATTATTACAAAGTTATTTGTAATGATGAAAAATGAAATATAGACAACAGTAAGGAACAGTTAATAAGCCCACAGGGAGCCAGGCATGGTGGCTCACACTTGTAATGTCAGTGCTTTGGGAGGCTGAGGTGGGAGGACTGCTTGAGGTCAGGAATTGGAGACCAGCCTAAACAACGTAGTGAGACCCCTGTCTCTACCAAAAATTTAAAAATAAAAATGAGCTGGGCATGGTGGCATACTCCTGTAGTCCCAGCTACTCCAGAGGTGAAGCAGGAGGATCGCTTGAGCCCAGGAGTTCCAAACTGTAGTGGGCTACAATGACACCTCTGTACTCTGCCTCAAAAATCTAAATATAAGTAGATAAATAAATCCATGGGGCTTGTTCAGTATAGTACCTTAAAATAGCATTGGCAGAGAGCTTATAAATGTGTGGGAAAGAGCACACTCAGGTAAGATTAGAAAGAAATCGACCAAACTTTAGCTGTAGCTGTTTTCGGAGAGCAGTGATTGAAGTGATTTTCTTCTTTCTACTTTTCTGCTTATTAAAGAGCATATACTACTTTTTAATTATTTCTTTAAAAACTAGCAAACAAATAAAAACATGCAAGTAAGTATGTTTATTAAACGATGAAAAACAACATCAGACCTGACCACAACGATAGTTATTTGAAGTCCAGCTTCAAAATGCAGTGTTGCTGGCTCCCCGGAGAACAGATGAGCTTGCTGTGGGAAGCTTGGGTGACTCAGTCCCTTTCTGTATGGCCTGTCCAAGGCCTCTCCTGCTCACAGCAACTTCTACCAAGCTATCAGAACCAGCAGCCAATTCATCTCTAAGTTAACAAATTTGGGAGAGAGGGATATTTATCACTTCATCAACTAACATCCTTTCCGTTTCCTTCTACATGTTTCTCTCTGATGAGAGAAATAATATTTATTAAAAGGCTGTTATGTGCCAATTTGCTTCTAGTTGACCTGTAAGGCTGATATTTTAAAAATAAACTGTATACTGGTATACATTACATACAATAAAATGAACTCATTTAAGTGTAAAGTTTAATGACTTCTGATAAATGTGCACACCAGTGGAAGCAGCAACACCATGAAGGTATAGCACATTTCCATGACCCCAGAATGAGCCTTTGTGCCCCTTCCAGTCAACTTCTGCCCTTTCCCCACAAAAAGCAATCATGCATTGATTTATTTCACCATAGGTTAGTTTCACCTGTTTTTAAACTTCAATAAATAGGATCATGCACTGTGTACTCTTCTGAGTCCTTTTTTTTCTTTTGCTCAACATTATGTTGTTACATGTTGGATTTTGTTCACTCCCATTATTGTATAGTATTTCAACGTGTGAATATACAACAACTTATGTAGACATTCTACTGCAACTTTCATGTGGGTAATTTAAAGTTCAGAACTATGAGAGAGGGTACTGCTTTAAATATTCTCAGCTATTCAGTGGAATATTATTCAGCCTTAAAAAAAGAAGGAAATCCTGCCTTCTACAACAACACAGAAAAACCTGGAGAACATTAAGTGAGGTAAGCCAGTCATAGAATGACGAATACAGCTGATTCTACTTATATGAGGTGTCTAAAAGAGACTCAGAGAAACAGAGTAGAATGGGGGTTGCCAGGGACTGGAGGGAGGGGGAATTGGGAGACTGCTGTTCAGTGGATATAAAGTCTCACTTATGCAAGATGGGTAAGTTCTAGACATCTGCTATACAATCCTGTATCTATATTTAACAATAAAATAAAAACAGTTAAAAAGAAAAGTAGAAACAAACCAAATGGCCATCCACTGATGAATGAATATATTAAATGTGGTATATACAGGCAAATGACATATTATTCAGCAATAAGAAGGAAGGTAGGAGTCAAACATGCTGAAATACGGAGAAACCTTGAAAACATTATGCAAGGTGAAAGAAGCCAATCCCAAAAGACTATCTACTGTATGGTTTCATATATATATATATATGGAAAGTCCAGATTGTGCAAAGCTGAGGAGACAGAAAATCAATTAGTGATTGCTTAGGGCTGAGGCAGGGTTGGGTATGAGGGAATGGAGAATGAAGGCTTATGGGTAAAGAATTCCTTTTGGGAGTTATAAAAATGTTCTAAAATTGATTATGGCGATAGCTTCACAACTCTGTAAATATATTAAAAGCCTAGACTGGATGCAGTGGCTCCTGCCTGTAATCCCAGCACTTTGGAAGGCCGAGGCAGGTGGATCACGAGGTCAGGAGATTGAGACCATCCTGGCTAACACGGTGAAACCCTGTCTCTACTAAAAGTACAAAAATTAGCCTCTCCTGAGGCAGGAGAATCGCTTGAATGCAGGAGGCAGAGGTTGAAGTGAGCCAAGATCACACCACTGCACTCTAGCCTGGGTGACAGAGGGAGACTCCATCTCAAGAAAAAAAAAAAAAATGCACGTTTTTAACATAAGGTGAAACTGGCTTTGCTCGTGTCTGTTTGAGAGAAGAGCTCTTGAGCAGCCAGCTTCAGCTGGAAAATAATTGTCCTGCTTCCCCATTTTCTGTCATGCGGATAATATGCCTGATTATGTTTTTAACATCATGTTATTGAGGTATAGTTCATGCACATAAAATGTGCAACTCTTAAGTGTATATAGCTCAGTAGATTTTTTTCATTGAATTTGTACACAAAAAGTTATGAGACCATCACACAGACATTGTAAACACCATTCTAGAAAGTTCCCTTATGATTATGATTATCCTTTTCAAACGACTCCCCAAGAGATAACCACTGTTGTCATTTTTCCACCATAGGTTCATTTTGCCTGTACCAGAACTTTATATAAATAAAATCACACAGTATGTCTTTTTGTGTGTGGCATTTTTTTTGCTCATCATCATGTTTTTGAGATTCATTTTTCCTCTACCTTATTCTTTTTTATTACTGCCATTTTATTTTATTTTATTTATTTTTTGAGACGGGGTATCACTCTGTCGCCCAAGCTGGAGTGCAGCGGTGCAATCCTGGTTCACTACCTACTTCACATTCTGGGTTCAAGTGATTCTCCTCCTTCAGCCTCCTGAGTAGCTGGGGTTACAGGCATAAGACACCACTCCCAGCTGATTTTTGTATCTTTAGTAGAGACAGGGTTTCACCATGTTGATATTAAGTGAGGTAAGCTAGTCATAGAATGACAAGTTATTCTATGATTCCACTTATATGAGGTGTCTAAAATAGACTCAGAGAAACAGTAGAATGAGGGTTGCTGGTCAGACTGGTCTCGAACTCCTGACTTCAGGTGATCTGCCCACCTCAGCCTCCCAAAGTTCTGGGATTACAGGTGTGAGCCACCACGCCCCACCAGCTACTTTATTATTTTTTATTACTGAGTAATATTCCTTTCTGTGAGTATACCATAATTTATCCATTTAGACATTTACATTCTTTCCAGTTTGGGGCTATTATGAATAAAACTGCTGTAAATATTCTTGTAGAAGTTTTTATTTTTATTTTCCTTGAGTAAATATGTAAGAGTGTGATTTCTACGTCATTTGGTAAGTACACAATTAATTTTAGTTTTAAAAACTGCCGAACTGGTTTTCTAAGTGGTTGTACATTTTACATTTCCTATTGGCACCTGTGAGTTCTGATTGCTTCACGTCTGGGCCAACATAGATGTTGGCAGTCTTTTTTATTTTAACCATCCTTATTACTGTATATTGGTATCTCATTGTGGTTTTAATTTGCAAATGACGGTGACTAATCAGATTGAGCATCTTTTCATGTGCTTATTGACCACTTGCACGTTTGCATAATTTCTTTGGTGAAGTGACCAAATCTACTCATTTTTTAATTGAGTGATTTGCCTTCTTATATTGAGTTGAAGAGTTTTTTTTATTTCTGATTGCAAATCCTATGTCGAACGTGTGCACCATTGTGAATATTTTCTTTCAGCCTCTAGCTGCCTTTTTATTTTTTTAACAGTGTCTTTTGACAAAGGTTTCTATTTGTTTTGTTTTGTTTTGTTTTAAGAAAACCTTATGGGTTTTTTTCATCTGCTCCTGCGCAGGTGAAAATATATATATGTATGTTTTTTATAATATCAATATATTTAACTTTCTGTTTTACAGATTAGAAAAGTGAGGCCCAGAGAGTACAAATGCCTTCCTCGAATCCGTAAACAGCAAAACCAAGACTCAATTCTACAACTTCAAAGCCCAACACTCCGTCCAATTGCAAGTTACGTTTCCAATCAGACCCAGAAAACCAAGGACAATTGCACAAGATCATTTCTAGTAAACCTGTTATTTAAGATGAACAAAGACTGAGCCTCAGGGTCTAAGAGTAACTTATAGGGGCCTCTTGTACTTATGGAAAGAAAATAGATGGATACATAGAGATATTAAAGGAAGGGATGCCCTCCCCTCCTGAAAGAAATAAAAATGTGATCACTCTCTGCACTGTAATCTCTGATGAGAACATTTAATCAATTAGCATTGCTGTTGTCAAAACTTGCTTCCCACCGTGCAGAAAAGCCGCCAGCGGCACTTCCCAGCAGCCTCCCTCCTCCCGGGCTGGGATTCGCCTCTGCAAGAAATGTCATGTTTTCTCTCCCAGACAACGTTCCAGGAGCCCCAGATGTAAAACCAGAGGTCTCTTATCTGGCATTATTTATCTCTGTGCTAATAAAACGTCAGTCCCCAAAGGAAAACTTAAAAAAAGAATCCTGCTGTCATCTCTGTTCCTGCAGGGATAGGCACCCATTTGTTGGCTCACTTCATTGCTGTCGGCCAGGCTTATATATTTCAGGGCTCCCTGGAGGAGTAAGTCCCTGAAATGGGCAAGGACAGGCTTTCTGTTTCCCCTTTCACAGGGTCTCTGTGGAATTCAAGGATGAACGAGTGGGAAGAAATCACCAGGTATGCAGCGCTTACCAAATGCGGGGCCCTTCACCCACACCAGATACCCTGAAATCCTCCTAGAATCCAGGCACGGAGGCTCAGCACTTCCGTTTTATTGATAAAGAAACTGAGGCTAACATTTGTGAACCATTTCATACCTAGGACTTGGCAGCGTCCCATTTATTCCTTATGACAAGCCACATTTCACACAGAAAGAAGCCCAGGCTCAGAGAGGTGAAGTCATATTCCCAGTCTCACGGCTGACAACAAATGGAAAGGCTGATGCCAGAACCGGAAGTCGCTCATAGCCACCTCGATGCTGAGCATGTGCTGTTTGTTATCCCCCCAGTCACAGGCACCCAGGCTCACCCTGAGCCCATATTACTGGGTCCAGAGGTTCCCCAGCCTCCTTCGGTTCTGAACTGCAGCCTGCCCTCCTGGCCTTAGCAACTACGTCCTCTTAGAGTCCAAGTGGAGCCAAAGGAGACATGCCATATTTTGATGCCCCATATGATTTAAGAAAAATAAAATAAAAATAATGAATGAATAATTGTATAAATTCTCCAGCAGAGATGAATAGGGAAAGTTAAGATATGGAAGCATCATATGTTATTATTGTGACTATCTGACATGATGACTCTGACAGACAGAAATTAGTAATCTAGGCTGCTTACACAAGATCATTGAGAAGCATCATGGTAATAGCTAATTATCAATAATAAAAATAATACATAGAATCAAAACCAGCAGCAAAACTATATTCATCTACCAGAAATGAAATAAGAAACAACAGTAAATGAAATAAAATAATAATGATGAAAAATAAAGCAATAATGTCAAACAGACTAAAATCAGTAATAACAATAATTTTAGTAATAATAGTAATATAATAATAAATAGTAATAATAGTAACAATAACAACTAATTATGTGCCAGGCATTTTTCTAAGCACATTTCAGGTATCCGTTCATTTAAGCCTTAAAACAACTCTATGAGGTAGGAAGTCATAAAACCCATTTTATAGATGGGGAAGCTGAGGCATCAGGAAACCAGGGGCTTGTTTCTCAGCAGGACAAGGTCATAGCACTCCATTTCTCAAAGCAGGAAAAGTCTAGGAAGGGTAGGACAAAAACTGAGTAGGCACCTGCTTTGGGGATTCTTTGGCAATGACTGGGAAACACAAAGGGGCGAGGATCTAGTAGGCTCCTAAATGCTTGTGAGCACAAAGCCTGGTCACAGCTTAGAGGGATGTTGTCCACTAAACACTGGGTCACTGAGTGGCCAGCCAGCTGCTCTGGCCAGGTCCTGGTTGGGCCAGGAGGAGCTGGAGATGAATGGTCATTCTCCTCACCCTGCAGTATGCTGCAGCCTCATGCAACAGACCAGGCAGAGATTATGAGGCTGGGGCAAGTGGCAGAAATCGAAAGAAAGGGAGAGATTTGAGTGGGTCGGGAACCAGCCAAAAGTGAGCTCCTGCTCAGGGAGACCTGGAAACGCACAGCTTTTGACCTTGGACTCTTTGTTTTCAAAATGAGCTCAGCTTCATTGTTGTTCTTTGTTTCATGTAAAAACCTGCCCCTTCACAGTTCCATCCTCCTCATCTTCTTCTCCTGCTAATTCCTGGCTCTCCTAGCTCTGCCCCCCAGCTCCTCCTTTCCCACCCTCATCCCCTTGTTTTGTAATTTAAGAAAATAAAAATAAATGAATAAATAATTGTATAAATTCTGGCCGGGCGCGGTGGCTCAAGCCTGTAATCCCAGCACTTTGGGAGGCCGAGGCGGGTGGATCACAAGGTCAAGAGATCGAGACCATCCTGGTCAACAAGGTGAAACCCCGTCTCTACTAAAAATACAAAAAATTAGCTGGGCATGGTGGCGCGTGCCTGTAATCCCAGCTACTCAGGAGGCTGAGGCAGGAGAATTGCCTGAACCCAGGAGACGGAGGTTGCGGTGAGCCGAGATCGCGCCATTGCACTCCAGCCTGGGTAACAAGAGCGAAACTCCATCTCAAAAAAAAAAAAAATAATAATAATAATAATAATTGTATAAATTCTCCAGCATAGTTGAATAGGGAAAGGCAAGATATTGAAACATTGTAAGTTATTATTGTGACTATCTGAGATTTTGCTCACATGGTCAGGGACAGACTTGGACAGGACAGAAAACAAGACACAGCCTAGACACTCTCCTCCTCAAGCACCCCTCCCTCTCCTTTTATAAACTTCAGGCTGAGGTCCCTTTTTAATATTCCCTCATTCAGCAAACGTTCATGGATACCTGCTCTTTGTTAGACCCTGCCTGATATTGACCAGCGCCACAGAAATAACAGCCCTCATCTGGAGAGCCAGGAACTCCTCTGCTGGAGGGAGATGCAACAGCCCCAGAGGTCCTGCCTTGAGCTCTATACCAGGCAGCTGCCTGCCAATGCCAGGAAGGCCCTCATCCTCCTAGTCCAGGACACCGTGGCTCCAGAAGTTCAATGTCGTCATCATTGCTTTGGAAAACCACCTGGCTAACTGTGGCGTGTTGCTGCCTGCACCCTGGCTGTTCCCTTCTAAGGAGCCAACTGAGATGTGAGAGTATTCATTGATTTGGAGTTAAAATAACCCAATGCATACAGATGACACAAGGAAAACTATAGTCACTATGGGGGTCACATGACGAGGACATTCGATTTAATCACCTGTTATTTTAACGAGAGATTTAAATAGGGTGGGGCACCTCTGAGCATCTTGCCTTGAGGAGCACAATCCTAGTGTTTAAAGACAAAATATATTCACGTAATCTGTTCACATCAAGGCAGGCAAGTACTTCATCTGATGTCCTGAGCAACAGGAACGTATTCTTACTGCTGATGACTGTTTTCATTATGTCAGTGATATAGCTATACTCACACAGCCACAGATACAGCACTTCATGGAGGATTTCAGGAGCTTTTCAGAGTAATTTTGACCACAGGTGATTTCCACCTTTTCTGCAAAGTGAGGAATTTAATACACACACACACACACACACACACACACACACACACCCCAATGCATCAAGATTTTTCTTCCTAATAGGCATTTTCAGGTGGGGAATGATGTGGCCCTTAATTACTTCACAAAATATACAGCAAATAAAAAGCAATATAACAACTACCTATAAACCCAGGAATGTCATCGAATCCCAATCCGTGGCTAATGGATTAAAGATTAATGCAACCACAACCACATGCTGGCCTCAGCTGTAAACTGCTGGGGCTAAGTAAATAATAAAGGAAAATAAGAACATTGTCATCCTCTCCATTAGAGGTATGGCTGATGATCTCCTTAAAGTGCTCCTCAGACCCTAATGAGGTCATTAGGGTCACTTCACTCTGGGCCCTGGACTCTGCGCGTCCTCCCGTGCAGATGAGGAAACTGAGTCACCGGTGAGGAAGCAATTGCTGGTGGTTCACAGTTGTCCCGCCCTCCTCATGCCTTTACAGATGTCCCAGGCCTTTGATCAAACTGGGGAGAGGTTAGAAGAAAGGCGAGACGGGCCTTGGAAGAATTTGGATCTGTTGAGAAAGGATTTTAGGACAAGAACGAAACAAGACGCGTTTTCGTGGGAACGCAAACCCAGTAACTTCTCAGAGCTAGGGCTTCGTGGAGAGGCTGCATCAAAAGGAAAAGAGTCTGGTCCCAACCTTTATTTCTCCCAAGGCATGAAACTCCTGATTTCAAACCACTTCTCTTTGCCTCTGAAAGAAAACAAGAAAAAGATGGGGCTGGGTAGTTCTTCCAACAGTGAAATAAAAAAGAAAGAAAAGAGAGAAGAAGAAAATTGTTTTGGGATTCGAAACAGAAAGGGCCTCCTTCCCCTTTATCGATAATTTTGAAAGGGTCGCTGTAAGACACTGACTAATGACACGTGACCTTTGGATTCTCCACGAGGCAGCAGGCGCGGGCCCCGGGCCCAGCGGGGACCCCTCTGCCAGTTAGGGGTCACTCTCTCCATTCAACGCTTTATTAGCCCCCTCAAGTCTCAGGGCGAAGTCCTGCTGCTTTGAGACGTTTACAGCTTTGATTGAGGAAAGCTATTCAGGGCTGGGGCGAGGATCTGTTTGTTTTCAGGAGGAAGCCTCTGTGAGCCTGCCCCCTCCCCCCTGTGTTTCCAGAGTTGCTGGAGAGATAAAAGCCATACCTCCTTTTGACCTTCATTGGACAGTAGGAGCCCCGACTCAGCGTGGAATAATAAAGGCATATCATGCTGCATAAATTATCCCGTGATTGACGCTCTTTCTTCCAGCTCCAACTTAAAGGGGGCTGTCGGGGGCTGGGGCAGGGAACGGGAGGGGTTAGGTTTATTTACTCAGGCACCTACTGTGTGCTGCTGATGGGGAACTTCCTAGGCAAGTCATTGTCGCATTTCATTCCTACAAACAGTCCCAGGAGGTAAATGTTATTTATCCCTGTGATGTGCAGGAGGAAACGGCAGGAACATTGTGATTTTTTTCAATGACCCACAGGAAGGCAGCAGCAGGCAACAGCGTTTGGCCACGAGAATATTTTGACAACGCTTTAAAAAAAAAAATCAGCTTTTTAAAATTTACGGAACTGTCATTTTTACCCAGTCCCTGGGCCTGACCCTGACCCCTGGGTTGAGGGATGGAGAGAGGACAGGGAGGGAGACGGGGTGCAGGGCCAGGATGGCAGAGGGCCACCCATGCCGGGGCCACCTGTTTACCCCGCGGTATTTATGGAACAGCAGTGTCTAGGCAAGAGGGACCTCGCCTGGGACCACGCATTGTAGGAGGGAGACCTAGAGTAAACCAGTAAGTTATTTATGAACATGATTTTTGGACAATGATAAGAGCTTTGAGGAGAGGAAAGCTGGGTGGCAAAGAAGTATCTCGGTAGAAGAAAGAGGCACAACTTTGGAGAGAGATGTCGGGGAATCCTTCACTCCAGGAGGTGGCATTTGTCCTGAATGACAGGAAGGAGAGCATTGTCGAAGGGCCCTCCCAACAGAGGGAGCAGTGAGTGTGAGTACTCGGTCCTCAGGAGGTGAGAACAGACTTAGATGTCTAGAGGCAGAAAGAGGACCCACGGCTGGAGGGCAGGGAGTGGGGGACCAGGCACTCTGCAGGCTCTCCAGAGCCTGTGTTTTATTTTCGGTGGAAAGAGAAGCAACCAGAAGGTTTTCAGTAAAGAAGTGCGGTGAAGCCAGAAACAAGACTAGGAGCAGGGAGCCCAGAGCTCTCTGTGGCTCCCGACTTCCCTGTGTTGCGACTGGTTGGTTGGGCCTTGTCAAAGCTTCTATGTTCAGAAGTTCTTTCCTTAAGAACAGCTCAGGGAATCACCACTTGCTGTTAAGATTGTCCCTGGAGTTGGAGCATGACTTTGGGGTATCCCGAAGTCATACCTGCCCCCTCCCTCCTGAGGATCAATAACTTGAAGGCCTTGGGAGTCAGCAAGGAATGTACATCTGAAGCCTTTGCCAGGAGCCGTGGTGACCTGGCAGGGAGTGCTCTGTCCCCAGTGGAGGCCCCTACTTAACTCCTGAAATTACACCACAGGGATGGAGAGGCAGGCCCCAAAGCTGCCTATTAGAGAAGCCAGAAATGCAGATATGTGTGAAAACTCTTAGTTTTTTACTGTCAAGATCAAATTCAAATTAAACTTACATTTCTGAGCTCTGTCCATGAACCCTAATGCCAAAGAGTTGCACAAGACAAGACCCCAGCCTGCAAGAGCCTTTAGACCAGAGTCACTACGGCCTCTGAGCTAACCAGAGCAGAGAATTAAAGGCAAAAGATGCAAAAGAAACACATAGGTCTCATTCTTGCATTCTAAGTGTTTTGGTGAAGTGATCTATCTGGCAGTCTGCTGAAATGGTGGACATCCTCTCAGAATATTTAAAAATGCATAAAATCAAATAACAAAGGCACCCAATAATATTTAAGTATAGCTATCAAAACGTTGCCATGAGTTAATACTGGTACTTCTTTGTTAATGTATCAATCAACAAGGTCTGAAAGGCAGTGCAGTGGCTCACCCTTGTAATCCCAGCACTTTGGAAGGCAGAGGTGGGTGGATTGCCTGATCACAGGAGTTTGAGACCAGCCTGAGCAACATGGCTAAACCATGTCTCTACTAAAAATACAAAATAATAATAATAATAACCGGGTGCTTTGGCATGTGCCTGTGGTCCCAGCTGCTCAGAAGGCTGAAGTGAGAGGCTCTTTTGAGTCTGAGAGGCAGAGGTTACAGTGAGCTGAGATCGCACCACTGCCCTCCAGCCTGGGCGACACAGTGAGACCTCCGTCTCAAAAAAACAAAACCAAGATATTGTGCTGAGCCAATTACTTCCTTAATTTTGAAGTAGTGATAAATAGAAATAATATTTTAAGATATTTATAAGAGACCAGGCATGGTGACTCACGCCTGTAATCCCAGCACTTTGGGAGACCGAGGTGGGCGGATCACCTGAAGTTGGGAGTTCGAGACCAGCCTGACCAACATGGAGAAACCCTGTCTCTACTAAAAAACAAAATCAGCCAGGTGTGGTGGCATATACCTGTAATCTCAGCTACTCAGGAGGTTGAAGCAAGAGAATCACTTGAACCCGGGAGGCAGAGATTGCGGTAAGCTGACATCACACCATTGCGCTTCAGCCTGGGCAACAAGAGCAAAACTCCGTCTCAGAAAAGCAAAAAAAAAAGGTACCTGTAAGAACTGTCAGGTTCTTATCAGAATGATATCAAGAGGCTTCCCTGACCACTCTATCAAAACCAACACCTCCCACCTCTCTGTTCCCTTATCTTACTTTACTTTTCTTTGTTGCATTTAGTAACATCTGGTATAGTATGTATTTACTTGTTTATTTATGGTCTGTTCCATTCATACCAAAAGAATATATGCTCAGTGAAGACAGGAATTTGTTTTCTTCACTGCTGTATTCCTTGTGCCTAGAACAGTATCAGATCTACAGTAGGCACTCTGCAAACATTCACTGAATGAATGAATGAATGAAAAGCCTCTGCAAATATTTTCTTGAGGGCTTTTAGAAGAATTCAGTGAGACAGAATAGCTAGAGCACCTAGCTCTGTGTCTGACATACCAATAGTCACTTCTCATCTTATTCCTTAACTTCTCTGAATTTTAGTTTACTCATCTGTAATATGGGAATACTAAGAATACTACTACCAACATGAGTCATAATACCAAGCCTACTGATCTCTTAAAGCTATTGTAATGTGCAAAACCAGAAAGCATTTTGTAAGTTATAAATCATTACACAGGTATGAGTTATTATTGCTATTATAAGAACTTAGGCACGTTATCTTCCCCTCTCTAAGCCTCCATTATCTCATCTATAAAATGGAGCTAATTTTATTTAATTTAAACATCTACACTTCCCTTCCTGTCTGAGTTATTGTGAGGAGTGAATAAGATAATGCATGTTTTTAAATGCTTTGTAAACTATAAAGCACTATGCAGCTATAAAGAATAATTACTCAGGTACAGCACAGAAAATACCATGGGACTTGGAATCCCAAATACCTGTCCCTGCTCTATCACTTTCTTTTTTTTTTTTTTTTTTTGAAACAGAGCCTCACTCTGTTGCCCAGGCTGGAGGGCAGTGGTACAATCTCTGCTTACTGAAACCTCTGCCTCCAGGTTCAAGTGATTGTACTGCCTCAGCCTCCGGAGTAGCTGGGATTACAGGTGCGTGCCACCATGCCCATCTAATTTTTTGGCGTTTTTTAGTAGAAACGGGTTTTCACCATGTTGGCCAGGTTGGCCTCAAATTCCTGACCTCAAATGATCCACCCATCTCATCCTGTCAAAGTGCTGGGATTACAGGCATGAGCCACTGCACCAGGCTATATCACTTTTTAGCCCAGAAAGAAACTCTGAATCTCAGTTTCTGCCATCTGCATGGCAGAGGCATGATAATACTACCCCCCATTTCACAATGCATGCTAAGGGCTCAGTACCTGTGCAGCCTGAATCGGCCCCAAGGTAGCTGACTGCTTATTACTGTTCCCCGCCGGCCTTTGTTCGGCTCTCTGAGGCCTCCTCCTCACTAGGCCCAGTAAGCCTTCCCTTTCCTGTCAGTTGAATGGTGATAATTATACCAGCCCCTCGGAATGCTGTGTTTTTAAATTAATATGTATGAGATGCTTGGAGATCCTCCCTCAGAGCAGGTGGGGAATGCACACAGATTCTAGAGTAGGTCTTGTTCTCAGGGCTCCTGCTGGTGGCCAAGGCCTCTGCTCGCCTCTCTAGGTGGGAAGCTCCAAATGGCTTCAGGATCTAAATGTAGGCATCATTTTTGGTGGTAAGAAAGATGCCATTTTTCTGAAAAAGCTGAGCTCCACGTTCCCAGCAGATGAGTCTTATCACTCAGCTCTAAGTTGATCTGAGACATGTACAGGAGACCTCAGTTTGGTTTGTAGAAGTTGGGAGATGTAGAAAACAAAGCAAAAAAGATGTAATTCCACATGTGCCCTTACATGTCTTAACTCAGGGCTGCAATTGTGAGGCAGGCTGAGGCCTCCAAGATGAGCTGATAGTCCAGGCTAGGAATTAAGTCTGGGAGAAGACCAAGCCAGAGGGCTTCTGACCCTCAAGACTGGGCCTGCCCATTGCTCACCACAGGCAGTCAGGGCCTGATGGGCCAGTGGGAAAGTCAATTGCATGCAATCCAAGGCAGAGCCTTTCTGAGCCCCTGCCTGTACCGGGCTCAGGGGCCATCAAGCCTGGAGTTTGTTACTGACATTAGTGATAAACTCCCAAAATCACTCAATGGATTCAAGGTTATTTTTGGAATTGTTACGTTTCCACGCACTTACATTCCCATAAGGTTTTCAAATCAGGAGAGCGGGTTGAGTTCCTCAGCATAGTGCATGGCCCAGTTCAGCTTTGCTATGAGCCTGGGAGGGTCTGGTCAGGATGCCTTGGGGTCTGTGGTTCCCAACACCAGCTGTGCATCGAAATCACACAAAGAGGCAGTTTCATTTGTTTGTCTAATGTAAACAAAATATGCCCATAATCCCTCCACCCTGATAACATCTTTTACATTAGTATAAATATAAGTAATGACAATCCATCTATGTAGACATGGCACCAAAGTATAAAGTGAAATATAGGCCTCTTTCACCCCTACACTAAAATCCATCTCACTAAATGTAAATTATTGAAAGCTTCTTACTTATTATTTCAGAAAATAGGTTTGTTCTCTCTCCAGCATTTTTTTTTTTTTTTTTTTTTTTTTTTTTTTTTTTGAGACGGAGTCTCACCCTGCCTACCAGGCTGGAGTGTAGTGGTGTAATCTCGGCTCACTGCAAACTCTGCTTCTGGGATTCAAGAAATCCTCCTGCTGCAGCCTCCCAAGCAGCCAGGATTTCAGGTGCCTGCCACCACGCCTGGCTAATTTTTGTATTTTTAGTGGCTACGGGGTTTCACCATGTTTGCCAGGGTGGTCTTGAACTCCTGACCTTAGGTGATCCACTCGCCTCGGCCTCCCAAAGTGCTGGGATCACAGGAGTGACCCACTGTGCCCAGCCCTCTCTCCAGCATTTATTTGCCCCTGATCTGGTCCAGGCAGTCCGTTCTCATCCCCTCCCACTACCCCCATCATTTACAGCTTTCCAGCTATCTGATCTTAGAGGTATTTTTTCAACAAATCCAGCAAGTTCTGCTGCAGGGCCTTTGTACCTGCTGTTCCATCTGCCAGGGACACTCTTCCCACAGATGTGACATCTTGGCCCACTCCCTCACCTTCTTTCAGGTTTCTGCTCAAATGTCACGTTATCAAAGAGGCCTTCTTGAACCACCCTATATTAGAGTCACCTTACCAGCTGGCCTTCACCTTACGCTGTTCCAATTTCTAATTTCTTCATAGCACATAACCACTACTTAACACAGTAAATGTATTGTCTATTTATTTATTACCTAGTCTCTAGTAGCCAGTCAGTTCCATGGACTTGGTCTGTGTGATTCACTTCTTTGTCCTTAGTACCTGGAGGGGTACCAAGTACCTAAGAGTCACTCAATAAATTTTTGTTGTGTAAGTATATATTTTTTATTTTATCACAGAGATCACTTCCTGCCCCTTACCTTTTTCATCTGAATTCTGGTATTCCATTGTATAGCTGGATCTTCATTTACTGCATGCATCCTGACTAATGAACGCTTAAGTCGTTTATACTTTTTTTTTATTACAAACATGCTGCTCTGAATGTCCTTGGGTCTATAATCGTTCCATTCTCTCGTGTGTACATCCTTCATGTGAATACATATGGACCAGGGAAACTGCTAGGTCAAACAGCATGTGCATTTTACACATTGATAGATATTTCCTAACTGCTGTCTATTTGCCCATTGAACTCATTTCAGAAGAGTAAAAAACTCTGCACTCTGCAATGCTTAATCATTACTAACACTATGTTAGGGAAAAAACAGTAGCACAGATTTGTTCCCTTTATATTTCTTTCTTTTTATTTATTTATTTGAGAAGGGGTCTCACTCTGTCACCCAGGCTGGAGTGCAGTGGTACAATTATGGCTCACTAGAACCTCAACCTCCCAGGCTCAAGTGATGCTCTCACTTCAGCCTCTCAAGTAGCTGGGATCACAGGTGCATGCCACCATGCCCGGCTAATTTTGCACCTTTTTTTTTTTTTTTTTTAGAAATGAGGTTTTGCCATGTTGTCAGCTGGTCTTGAGCTCCAGAGATCCATGCTCTTTGGCCTCCTAAAGTGCTGGGATGACAAGAACGAGCCACTGCACAGGTCTTAGATTTCTTTCTCTTTTTTTTTGAGATGGAGTTTTGCTCTTGTAGCCCAGGCTGGAGTGGAATGGAGCAATCTCAACTCACCGCAACCTCTGCCTCCCAGGTTCCAGCGATTCTCTTGCCTCAGCCTCCCGAGTAGCTGGGATTGCAGGCATGCCCCACCACGCCTGGCTAATTTTGTTAGCCATGAGTTTCTCCGTGCTGGTTAGGCTGGTCTTGAATTCCTGACCTCAGGTGATCTGCCTGCCTCGGCCTCTCAAAGTGCTGGGATTACAGGTGTGAGCCACTGCACCCAGCCTTAGGTTTCTTCAATCATAAAATAATTAAACATCCTTTTGTAGACTTTGATTCCTTTTATGTCTATTTCTGAAAACTGCTGAATTACCCAGTTTTCCTATCAAATTGGTTTTTTATTTATTTCAATCTTTTGTAAAGTAAAAAAAGCAACAACAAAAAAAATCCCTTTGGCATTTATGTTGCAAATTCTCTTTGCAGTTTTATGATTTGCCTTTTGACTAATTTTTAATTATTTTTTTCATTTATATACAACTAAGTTCTCATGATTTTCTGTTATGGCCTCTAGCTCTGAATCTTGTTTTAGATGTCCCAGGAAGCTCTTAAAAAACAGATTTGGAAGCATGGTGGTTCACTGAGGCAGGAGGATCATTGAGTCCAGGAGTTTAAAATCAACCTGGACAATATAGTGAGACCCCATCACCACAAAAAAACATGTATTTTATTATTTTATTTTTATGATTTTTAGAGAGAAGATTTTGCTCTGTCACCCAAGCTGGGGTGCAGGAGCACAACCATATCTCACTGCCGCCTCAAATTCTGGGCTCAGAAGCAACCCTCACACTTCAGCCTCCTCCTGTAGCTGGGGCTAAAGGTGTTCACCACCATACCTGGATAATTGTTAAATTTTTTGTAGAGTCGAGGTCTCACTTGTTGCCCAGATTATCTACAGAAGTATATATATGTGTGTGTGTGTATATATATATATATATGTGTGTGTATATCTCTATATACATATATACACTTTTTTTCCACTTTCTTTTGAGATGGAGTCTCCCTCCCGTTGTGCAGGCTGAAATGTAGTGGTGTGATCTCTGCTCACTGCAACCTCCACCTCTGGGGTTCAAGTGATTCTCCTTCCTCAGCCTCCTGAATAGCTGGGATTACAGGTGTTCACCAACACACGCAGCTAATTTTTATATTTTTAGTAGAGACCGGGTTTCCCCACGCTGGTCAGGCTGGTCTTGAACTCCTGACCTCCGATGAGCCACCCGCCTCGGCCTCCCAAAGTGCTATGATTACAGGTGTGAGCCACCACGCCCGGCCAAGCATATTTTTTTAATTGGCCAGGCATGGTGGTACATGCCTACAGTCCCAGCTACTCTGGAGGCTGAGGTGGGCAGATCACTTGAGCCAGGAGTTTGAGGCTGCAGTGAGCCATGATCATGTCACCGTACTGCCGTCTGGGTGACAGAATGAGACCCTGTCCCCTCCCACCAAAAAAAAAAAAATAGATTCATAAACCCAACCTATACAACTCTGATTTGATGGGTCTTGGGTTGGGGTTGGGAGCAGGTCTGTCTCTGCAGATGTGTGAGAATCAGTCACACATCTACCGCAGCAAGCAGTGCTCCTAGGGAGGGATGAGGCTGCAGTCTAGCTTCCTGCAGATCATCGTGGAGCTGGAGGACCAAGACCTGAGAGTCAGCAAGATCCAGCAGAGGTCTGGGAGATCTCAGGAAGGGCTCGCATCCAAGCTAGGGATCTGGAGGACTGAATACAGAGGAGGAGCTCCTGAGGTTCAAGGGAGTAGACATAAGACTGAGATCCAGGGGCACCGAGTCCCCAGACCTGTCTCCATGCTCCATTCTAGATCTGTGTGACAGCAAGGTTGAACTGGCCCTGCTGGCCCTGCCTGCTCTGACAAGCACCAACCAAAGATGAGCTGTGCAGAGTCTGGCTGTCTACACTTAAAGGCTTCCAGGGCCCTGGCTGTGAGGGGTTGAGTTAGGCTGGAGCCAACCTTGACCTTACTCTGCCCTAACATTGCCACCTGGAAAATGAGAACCACAGAGGCAAATACATTTCTGATTCTTCTTGCTTTACTGTTGAATTGCTGAGTTTTAGGTTGGGTTCTGTGGGGGAAGCCAAGCATCCAGCTGGTGAGGTACCACCTGCCTATCAGTTCAAGAGAAAGTGAAAGGCTGGGTGCGGTGGCTCACACCTATAATCCTGACACTT
>NW_016107406.1:1652858-1660151 GCF_001604975.1 Cebus imitator
CGGGTGCAGTGGCTCACGCCTGTAATCCCAGCACTTTGGGAGGCCGAGGCAGGTGGATCACTTGAGGTCAGGAGTTTGAAACCAGCCTGTCCAACATGGAGAAACCCTGTCTTTATAATATATACATATATGAATTTTTTAAAAATATATATATATTAAAAAAACATTAGCCAGGCGTGGTGGCTGGCAATGTAAACCCAGCTACTTGGGAGGCTGAGAAAGGAGAATCGCTTGAACCCGAGAGGAGGAGGTTGCAGTGAGCTGAGATCGCGCCACCGTACTCCAGCCTGCATGATGGGCTAGAGACTCTGCCAAGGATAAAGGGCTGTCACCAGAAAGGAAAACCACTCTGATTCTTTCTCTGGACTCTATGTGTTCCTCCTTAGGTATAGCCAGCCCTGGCATAAGGATGCCGGGCCTAGGTGGACAGTGAGGAGGTGTGCAGGCCTGGTGGACAGGTGGCCTTCCGGCAGACCTGGGACTGAACTCTGCTCCACTGCTTACTACCTGGATGGCCTTAGGTGAGTGGCTTCACCTCTTTGAGCCCCAGTGTCCTCACCTGTCCTGTTTCCCTCTCAGGCTTGTCGTGACAAGATTGACAATTAGACAAGGTAAGGCGGATGAAGCCTAGTCCCTGAGCATGCCCTCCATCCAACCTCAGCTCCTTTCTCTCCTGGCCTGGCCAGCTAATGGCACAGCGCATGAGTTTAGAGAATGGGAAGGACTACAGAGGGCTTGCCAATCATTGCATGCCTTTGATGGATACACTACATTAAGGACTGATCCAACTTTTCTTCTTCATTTTATTTTTTGTTTTTTATACAGATAGAGTCTCGCTATATTGCCAAAGCTGGTATAGAACTCCTGGCCTCAAAATGATACTCCTACCTCAGCCTCCCAAAGTTCCTGGGATTACAGGTGTAAGCCACTGTGCCTGACCCAACTTTTCATTTTAACAACTGAAGTGAGCACATTTAGAGCCCGGCTATGGGAGAGGGGACTAAGATCAAAAGAGGTAAGCAGGAAAGTGGAGGTTGGGGCTCTGGGAGAGATAACAACGAGTTTCCTAGAGAGGAAAATAGCATGAGCAAAGGCCCTGTGGAGAGAAGCAGCAAGGTGCATTCAGGAGACGAGAGAAGGCCACGATGCCCGGGGCACAGATGGTAAGGCATAGAGGAGGGTCAGGTCCTCCAGGGAAGAAGGGGGCTAGCCAGGCAGCCAAGGCAAGAAATTTAGGGGTTACACTAAGAGCACTACAGAGCCAAAGAAGGGATTCGAGCAGAGGAATGACACAATCAGATTTGCATGTTTAATGAATCACCACAGTAGTTTTGTGGAGAAGGAGTTGGAGTTGGTTTCATCTTCAAAATATTTCTTGGCCAGGCATAATGGCTCATGCCTGTAATCCCAGCACTATGGGAGGCTGGTGGATTCCCTTAGGTCAGGAGTTCAAGACTAGCCTGGCAAACATGGTGAAAACCCATCTCTACTAAAAGTACAAAAATTAGCCGGGCGTGGTGGCTGGTGCCTGTCATCCCAGCTACTCAGGAGGCTGAGGCAGAAGAATTGCTTGAACTTGGGAGGCAGAGGTGGCAGTGAGCCGAGATCACGCCACTGCATTTCAGCCTGGGCAACAGGAGTGAGACTCCATCTCAAAAAAAAAAAAAAAAAATTTCTTATTCCCCTTTTCTCCCCCTGGATAATTGCCATCCTCCTCCAAGCCGCCATCATCTTTTGGCAGAACTATAGCCTCAGCCTCCCTTTTGACACAGTCTCTCTAAATCCACTCCTGCCACCCCCCCCCCCGGCCTCTCTTCACACCTACCCAATCCTGCCTCATGCAGTAAAGACGTCATTTAAAAATTTAAGTCATGGCCCAGCATGGTAACTGATGCCTGTAATCCCAATGCTTTGAGAGGCCAAGGTGGGAAGGAGATTGAGCCTCGGAGATTGAGACCAGCCTGGCCAACATGATGGGACCCCGCTTCTCCAAAAACAATTTTAAAAAGAATTACCTGGGCATAGTGGTGTGCACCTGCAGTCCCAGACACTCAGGAGGCTGAGGTGGGAAGATCATTTGAGCTCAAAAGGTTGAGGCTGTGATGACACCATTGCACTGCAGCTTGGGCAACAGAGTGAGATCCCATCTCAGAAAAAAATAAAAAATTTTTAAAAATACAAATATAGTTTGGGCTTGGTGGCTCACACCTGTAATCCCAGCACTTTGGGAGGCCAAGGCAGGTAGATCATGAAGTCAGGAGTTCACGACCAGCCTGGTCAAGTGGTGAAACCCCGTCTCTACTAAAAACTACAAAAATCAAACGAGCACCATGGCCAGTGCATATAATCCCAGCTACTCAGGAGTCCTTCTCAACTCTCCTCCCTCCCTCCATACTCTCTGTTCCTTTCCTACCACAGATCATGGCACCGTATTCAGCTGTGTCTATCATGGGACGCCTTGGGTTGCCCCTGAGCCCTCCTCCCCTCTCATTTACTGGCCCACCCACCAGCAGGTCAAGTCCAGTTCTCCTTTTACACCACCCGTGATTCCACATCCTTCCCTCCATCGCCTCTGCTGCTTTCTCGCTCCTGCCCATCTCCAGAGCTTATATCTGGATAACTGCAGCCACCTGACGAATGATCTCCTTGCTTCTTCAATTGCCCCCTGATCCAACCTCCACTCCACTCAGAGGGGAGGAAGATCTTCCAGAAATTGAGTTATATCATATCATGCTCTACTGCACATCCTTCCATGGCTTCCCCTTGCCTTAAAATAAAAGTACAAAGGGCATTCATTAGGCAGAATTTAATACTCAGCATTGCTAAATACTTCTATTTGGTGCTAATGAGCTTGGTACTCCATCCTAAAATCTCTCTGCATGACACATAATTTGCTTGTGCTGTCCCTGCCACAGGTGTTAGATATCTCCTGTCCCATCTCATTCCATGCAGTCTAGAAAGGAGGCCTTTTTTGTGTTCTTCAAATATGTCATGCCTTTTCTTTTTTTCTTTTTTAAGACAGAGTCTTGCTCTGTTGCCCAGGCTGGAGTGCAATGGCACAATCTTGGCTCACTGCAACCTCTGCCTCCCAGGTTCAAGCGATTCTCCTGCCTCAGCCTCCTGAGTAGCTGGGATTATAGGCGCATGCCACCATGCCCGGCTATTAAGTTTTTATATTTTTAGTAGAGACAGGGGTTCACCATGTTGGTCAGACTGGTCTCGAACCCCTGACCTCATGATCCACCCTCCTCTGCCTCTCAAAGTGCTGGGATTATAGGCATGAGCCACTGCGCCTAGCCATGTCGTGCTTTTTCTAGCCTTCATGCCTGCTCTCCCCTCTTCTTGATTTCTCTCCTCTCCAGATTTACACGTAGCTTCCGCTTAGCCTCAAGGTGTCGGAGTAAACATCCTCTCCTTGGAAGGCCCCCCTAGGTTAGCCTAGCTAAATTGAAATTCCTGATGCCCGGACTGTTCACTGTTTTTTTTCTCTACTCCAAGCGCTTACTGCAAAGTTCAGTGTCACTTTGTCTGTTTTCGGGGTTTGTGTGTGATTGTGTGCACACGTCAGCCTTCTAAGACCTGAGACCACACCAATATTTCTGCTTGCCATTGTACCTCCAGATCCTAGAACCGTGTGGCTGGTACACAGTAGGCACTCAGTTCGTATTTGTTGAGGAAGGAATAAACGAATGTCTGGGATTATGCCCTCCATAACTTGGTCTCCAAATATCTGGTTAGAGGAAACCGAAAATAATGCAGAACAAACCAAACCAAAGACGAAAACCCATGGGGGCAAACCCTATAGTTTCCAGCAGTAAATTCTTGACCTTTTTGTTTCTCTTTCCAAGGCTGTCTGTAAAAAGGGAAAAATAAGGTTTTTAAAAAATCTCCACCAATTACCTCCGAGATGAGACTTAATATGCCAAGTTTTTGCCTAGAGCACATTTTTACAGCTGAGTAATAAACCCCAGAAAAACATGCATTATGATGGAAACACTGAATGTCATCTGTTCCAACAGGGTCGCTGCGGCTGCTGAGACGGACGAACATTCTTGTCAAAAAAAGAGAGAAAAGGAAGAAGAATTGGATTAGGTAGATATCTATCCAAAGAAACAGTGTTGCTGATAATGAGGAATTTTGGCTTCCCTTCACAAACCAGATCTTTATTTGTTTTCTACCCCGATTACTTTTATGACACTTGGGTTTTCTTCACAGTGAAAATGCTTGGTTGACTAAGAGAGTGTGAGGGAGATCGAGAGAAACAGAGATATTTGCATACGTTGGCCCTCTTTGCAAGCTTTAGAGCCCCCACACCCCCAGTTTCATGTTCAAGACAAGGGTATAAATATCGCTGTCTTGCTCCCCATACTGCCCGGGAGCCTCCAGAAGGAGGCATTTTCCAAGAAAGGGAATTATATTTGGCTGCTGTTGCGGTGCTGGAAACAGACCTCGACTTAAATTCCAAAGACTGAAGTTTGGATCCTTCTTTACCCTGACAATAGCTAAGCCTGAGCAAATAGCTTGTTTCCTCTGAGCCTCAGTTTCCCCAGTGTCAGGAGAAAAGAGAACACCAAGGCTATGTGTGGGGTAGTGGCACGCTGTCTCCACCTTTCCTCCTCCATATGTGCCATACCTGGCCAGCAAGGGAACCCTTTCTGAAATCAGTGCCCGGATTCTGACTAAACCTGATCATGCAGGATGGATAGGTGATGGATCGTAGAAAAATGGAGGCAGGGTAATCAAAACGACCACAGTCCTTTCCTGGAGTTTATGGGAAGACACATTCTATGGGAAATCATGACAACAGAAAACGTTCGTTCCAGCCAAATGACTTAGAGTTGACTTTTTAAAACTCCTTTAATTGTACAAGTAATGGAGCACTCAAGAAGATTCTGAAAACGAACTCACAGATTTATCCCACGACCCCAACACCCCCAATTACTTTCCCGTCTGCATATTTTCTTTCTGCCCATGTGTGGCCTGCACTTCCCGTTGTAATGGGAAACATGCTCCATGAAAAACAGAGGGGGGAGCCCAGAAGACGCTCTAGGCTGCCTCTCTCTCTCTCTCTCTCTCTCTCTCTTTCCTTCATTTATTTATTTTTTGCTATGTTTATAAACAAAGCTGAGGAATTCCCCTCCCCCGGACACCAACCCGCTTTTGTTTTTTTTTAAGGGTTTGTTGCTGTTGATGTATTTAAATTTTTTAAAAATTCATTTATTATTTATTTATTTTTAATATGATACGAACTGGTTCTGAGCTCCCTCTCACCGTGGGAGTTTCGTCTCTGGCCCCAGCAGCCTCTGCCAGTGGCAAGAGCTGACTTATTGCTGGTGTCAACACATGGCCAAGTTGGCTTCATCCTGAGCCCTGCACAGAAGCGCAGGAGCCGGGGCAGCTGCACACTGTTCTTGCCGGCACTCAGGTTGCATTGTGCGGGATCGCCTAGGTAACCGATAGCCAGCCTCAGAAATGGAGTAGGGTGGGAGCCGAGAAACAATTCCCATCACCCCTCTTCCTCCTCCTCCTCCTCCTCCTCCTCCTCAAATAGTCAGCTGGTCTCTGTTAGTCATTTCAGTCAATAGTTTTCAGAAACCTCTGCTGCCATTTATATATATATATATATATTTAAAGATGGGGTTTCACCATGTTGGTCAGGCTGGCCTTGAACTCCTGACCTCAGGTGATCCACCCGCCTTGGCCTCCAAAGTGCTTGGATTACAGGCATGCGCCACCACACCCAGCTGCTGCCATTTATTAAAATGCCTACTATTTGCCCAAACAGGCAAATGTTTGCTGAGTTTATTACTAATACCCCAAACAACTCTTCAAGATCAGTGTGATTACCTCCTATTCTAAAGACAAGGACAATGAGGATCAGAGAGGTTAAGTGACTTACCCAAGGCCACACAGTCCCATGTTTCTGTCTCACTCTGAAGAGTGTAGTCTTCCCATGGCAGCGATGTCCAGGTCAGAACTAATAAGCTAGCAAATGTGGTATGCTTCTTCCAAGAGAAGACCTAGATATTTTTTATTTGAGGACCTATTGTCAAAGGCAGAATGGATCATTAATTTCCATTCCACCTCTCATATTTTAATGCCCAGGATTGCTATTACTAAATTCTTCTATTTGATTGTCCGTGAGTTTGGAGATCCACGTGACTGCTCAAGAATCAGTTCTGAGCTCATGCCAAGAGTAGAACTATCAGTGATTGGGTCCATATTCTGCTCCATTGAGAATGGGGCTAATTACGAAGTCAGATGGATCCATTGTCAAGGAAACTTACCATACTCTCTTGGACCATTTAAGGGCTGAGCAAACATGCTGGCTGGACAGGTTGTTCTGTACTGATGGCAATCTCTTGTTCTCCCAAGGCCCTAAAGAGCTGCCTCAGCTTCCCACAGAGTCTGGAGAAATTCTTCAGAACAAGATGACCCCAAACCTGGGCTTCAGGACTTTCTAAGAGCTCAAAGAAATTACAGAGGCCTGTGGGGAAATAAGTCTTTTCTACAGGTTGAGGAGAAGGATAGAGCCAGAGGAATAAAGAAAGAGAGGGGAACACAGCAAAAGATACAGGGCAAAGGGAGCTGGAAAGAAACCCTCAAGGGCTCCCACGAGCATTAACAGGAACTCTAACCTTAGTATCAGCAGTGTGTCCTACCTGGCCCTTTTGTAGGAATTCAAGCCTTGGGAATTCCGTTGCTGCTGCTGCTTCCAACACACTCATTGCCAAATGCTGTATCGGTTAGAAAGCAAATCACTGAGGATTACATTAAACAACACAGTTAATTATCCAGCTGCCTTGTGAAGTCCCCAGGGATTCCACTGGCAAGGCTGTGTCCGAGGCTTTTCCTGCATAGTGGTACATCTGTCCGCCCTCCCTCCCCTGCCCTCTCACCCAGACCCGGAGTGGATGGAGCAACACAGCTCTTCTGTTCTAAGTCACCGGCCGCCTCGACCCAGGACTCAGGTGTGCGAGGCTATTGAAAGGGAACTCTGGGCTGAGCTTGCTGGCTCATGCCTGTAATCCCAGCACTTTGGGAGGCCGAGACGGGCGGATCACTTGAGATCAGGAGTTTGAGACCAGACTGACCAACACGGTGAAACCCCGTCTCTACTAAAAATATAAAAATTAGCTGGGTGTGGTGTTGCACACCTGTAATCCCAGCTACTAGGGAGGCTGAGGAAGGAGAATTGCTTGAACCTGGGAGGGGGAGGTTGCAGTGAGCCAAGATTGTGCCACTGGAAGCCAGCCTGGGTGACAGAGCCGGACCCTGTCTCAATAAAAAAAA
>NW_016107406.1:1660186-1664148 GCF_001604975.1 Cebus imitator
AAAAAAAAAAAAAAAAAAAAAAAAAGGAACTCTGAGAACAGAAATTTTGGGTGGCAAGGGAAGAGCATGAGTACCATGAAGACAGAATGAGGAGAGGCCACTCCCCATCCCTTTACCATGCAATCAGACCTGCAATGCCAGAGCAGCCTCCCCCTAGTTCGGGGACATGTTAGGTACCATCTCTATGTCTTCCAGAGGTCACTCAATTTCCTCCCTGCCTCTCCATTTCCGATGCCACTCCTTTCTTCCAGACTTGTCAGCAATTTCAGAAGACTTGCAGCAACCTCCTCCTGGTCCTATTGCTTTCGGCATTTTCCATAATGCTTCCCCAGATCATTTCTTTTCTCTTTTTTTTGGGTGGTGGTGGGGGACAGAGTCTCGCTCTGTCACCCAGGCTAGAGTGCAACGGCATGATCTTGGCTCAGGGCAACCTCTGCCTCCCGGGTTCAAGCGATTCTCCTGCCTCAGCCTCCCGAGTAGGTGGGACTACAGGCATCCACTACCACGTCCGGCTATTTATTTTGTATTTTTAGTAGAGACGGGGTTTCTCCATGTTGGTCAGGTTGGTCTGGAACTCCTGACCTCAAATGATCTGCCCGCCTTGGCCTCCCAAAGTGTTGGGATTACAGGCGTGAGCCGCCATGCCCCACCCTCAGATAGTTTCTTAAAGAGGTATGGTATAGAACTCTATTACTCCCCTGCTCAAAACCATTCATGGCAGAAGTTAAAGCCGAGCAATGATGTCCAGTGCTGGCAGAGAGAGGGGAAACTGAACACTGGGAGTCAGCATGTGCACTGGGCAGGGTTTTTAGGAAGTCATCCAGCAGTGCCCACTCAGGTTAAAGATACACACATCTGGCTCTGGCAATCTCAGTTTTGAAAATTAAACTTTTAAAAATAAGAGTGTGGCTCAGCATTGTGGCTCACACTTGTAATCCTAGCACTTTGGGAGGCCAAGGTAGGTGGATCACCTGAGATCAGGAGTTCGAGACCAGCCTGGCCAGCATGGGGAAACCCCATTTCTACTAAAAATACAAAAAAAAATTAGCCGAGCATGGTGGTGCACACTTGTAATCCCAGCTACTCAGGAGGTTGAGGCAGGAGACTCGCTTGAACCCAGGAGGTGGAGGTCATAGTAAGCTGAAATCGTGCCATTGCACTCCAGCCTGGGCAACAAGAGCAAAACTCCATCTTTTAAAAACAAATGAGTAAATAAATAAATAAGGGTCTACTTATGAAGGTTAGCAAAGTTTTCTTTCAAGAATTGTTGTTGGCAGTAACAATTTGGATAAAAAATACAATAATGTCCATCAATAAGAGGAAATGGTTAAAAATATTGTAATATGACACTGCTATGGAATATAAAAAGAATGGATTGGGTTATAATTGATTGACATGATGAAATGTCTAGGATATGAGTTAAACAAGAAAAGGAAGTAGTACAGGTAGGTAAATAGTCACACATCACACATGCAGGTACGCAAACATACAACGACACCGTCAATGCCCACCTTTCGGAATTTATAGCTGCTATTTTGTGTTTGTATGTAGAGATTAACGTATAAGGATACACATGAGACTGCTTTTTTTTTTTCAAGACAGGGTCTCACTCTTTGGCCCAGGCTGGAGTACAATGGCACAACCACAGCTCACTGTAACCTTGAACTCCTGGGCTCAAGCTATCCTCCCACCTCAGCCTCCCTAGTAGCAGAGACTACAGACACCTGGCTAATTTTTAAAATTATTTTATTTATTTACTTATTTACTTTTGAGATGGAGTCTCACTCTGTTGCACAGACAAGAGGGCAGTGGCACGATCTCGGCTCATTGCAACCTCCGACTTCTGGGTTAAAGCAGTTCTGTGCCTCAGACTCCTGAGAAGCTGAAATTACAGGTGCCTGCCACCACACTGGGCTAATTTTTGTGTTTTTAGTAGACTGAGTTTCACCATCTTGGCCAGGCTGGTCTTGAACTCCTGACCTCATGATCCACCTGCCTTGTCTTCCCAAAGTGCTGGGATTATAGGTGTGAGTTATGGTGCCCAGCTAATTATTTTTTTGTAGAGACAGGGGTCTCCCTCTGTTGCCCGGGCTGGTCTCAAACTCCTGAATTCAAGAGATCCTCCTGCCTCAGCCTCCCAAAGTGCTGAGATTACCAGCCTGAGTGACAGCACTCAGCCAAGACTGTTAATTCCAGTTATGTCGGGTAGCAGAATGAAGAGAAGATGAGGGAGATTATTCATTGCTTTCATGTCTTTGATTTGTTTCACTGGTCATAGTGAACATACGCTGCTTTTGAAATTCTAAGACTCATTTAAGATAAGATGACAGAAAAAAGAAAAGAAAGAAGAAAAGTAAACGGCAGAGAAGGGAAGGGAGAGGGAGGGAAAGAAGAAAGAAAAAACTCTTCACTGTCTTACCACAGCTTTCCAAAGCCTGGCTCCCCGCTCCACCTGTCCTTCTCCCAGCCTGCGTGTGCCCCGACTCCCCACATCTGCCTAGCACCCAAATACACAGACCAGGTCATTTCAATTCTCATTTTTTCTTATCTCCTGATCCCTCTGCCAGAAACCACCTCCTCCTTCTCAATCTGCCAAATTCCTTCAAAGTTTGGCCCAAATGCCGCCTCCTCCAAATAGCGTTCCCCTGCCTCCCAGGGGCCATCAGTCCCACTCCAGGCTCCCACATACCCTTCACCCTCTGGTGCCACATTCCACTGTACCCTGCTGCAGGGGCTGCACTTTCAAATGCCTGGCTGGTGGCGAATAGCATCTGCAGGTTCCACCTAGAGAACCTGCCCTGGAGAGCCCAGGGCCACCCTCCCTCGGACTGATGCAGATAAGCCAGGATTCCAGATTTCTGTGGGAAGCCCCTCGATTTTTAATTGTTGGCAACTTATTGAAATGTTCAATAAACTCTCTTCAGGTGAGTGAGAAAGAAACGAATTCTGTGAGATAAGTCTGGCTTTGGAGCAGTCCTTTATTTATTTATTTATTTTTGACAGAGTCTCGCCCTGTCGCCAGGCTGGAGTGCAGTGGTGTGATCTCGGCTCACTGCAACCTCCGCCTCCTGAGTTCAAGCGATTCTCCTGTCTCAGCCTCTCACGTAGCTGGGACTACAGGTGTGAGCCACCACACCCAGCTAATTTTTGTATTTTTAAGTAGAGACAGGGTTTCACCATGTTGGTCAGGATGGTCTCAATCTCTTGACCTCGTGATCCACCTGCCTCGGCTTCCCAAAGTGCTGGGATTACAGGTGTGAGCCACCGCGCCCAGCCTGGAGCAGTCCTTTAACATCGGTATTGAGTAACTGGGTACTTGATAGATCTGTCTTCCCACTGGAGTGGGAGACTGTTGAGGGCAAGAACCTGTCTGGGTAGTCTCTGCATTCTAGGTTTAGTGCCAACCCAGCACACAGATACTGAAGGAAGGAGGGAAGAAACGTGGGAAACAGCAGGGAGGATGAAAGAAAGGGGGAAAAGGGCACACCAGGCAATGCGTTTAATCATTTATGAAAAGGAAAAGTAAAAACAATTTTCCATCTTGTTTGCAACTTACATGTATTGTTTTTTGTGTTTTTGTTTGTTTTAGCAACAGAGTCTCACTCTGTCACCCAGGCCGGAGTCCAGTGGCACTATCTAGGCTCATTGCAGCCTTCACCTCCCGGGTTCAAGCGATTTTCATGCCTCAGCCTCCCACGTTGCTGGACTACAGGCATGTGCCACCACGCCTGGCTAGTTTTTGTATTTCTTATAAAGATGGGGTTTTGGAGAGAGATCCAAGATGGCTGATCACTAGCAGCTCGGGATTGTAGCTCCCACTGAAAGCACAGAGAACGAGAGGACGCCACACTTTCAGATCAATTTTTGCTGCTCACGCACCAGGTGATTCCCAGCGGAGGAGCCCCACAGGTTGCCAGTGCGACTCTTGTGGCCGGCAAGGCGGTTTTGCCGCTGCCTTGGTG
>NW_016107406.1:1666303-1669995 GCF_001604975.1 Cebus imitator
AAAAAAAAAAAAAAAAGATGGGGTTTTGCCATGTTACCCAGGCTGGTCTTGAACTCTTGGCCTCAAGTGATCCACCCACTTCGGCTTCCTGAAGTGTTGGGATTACAGGCATGAGCCACTGCAACTGGCCTTTTGTTCATTGGGGCTTTTGTTGAGACAAGTTCTCTGTTGCCCAGGCTGTAGGGGAGTGGTGCAATCACAGCTCACTATAGCCTCAAACTCCTGGGCTCAAGCGATCCTTTCACTCAGCCTCTGAAGTCCTGAGATCACAGACGCTTGCCACCGCACCTGGCTCATTGTTTTATTTATTGTAAAGAGGAGGTCTCATTGCATTGATCAGGCTGGTCTCAATGAAATCCTGGCCTCAAGTGGTACTGCCGCCTTGGCCTCCCAAAGTGCTGGGATTACAGGCGTGAGCCACCATGCCTGGCCTGCAGTTTAGGCGTATTTGACCACACAGTATAGATGTTCTATGAATAATGTAAAAATGCCTGCTAGGGGAATGGCAGTCTCCATATCCAGGCCCTAAAGATGAGCCAGTGAAACAAAGGATATAGTGATGTTTTCTTCCCCTCTTTTGCAATTACTACTCAGCTAGTAGATAACCAGGTTCAGCGTAAATAAGTTTGTGTTTTGACCAAATTCACCTATTCACTGTTTACTAATGATACTAACAACTCCAAACATCCAGGAAAATGTGGAGGCTTCTATGATCTCCATCATCATCATAATAATGTGGTCCCTTACTATCTCCACAGTAAATTCTTCCTTCAAACTTTGGAGGTCAGAATAATCACAACCCTCATAGTTTTACAGATAAGGGATCCAAGTTTCAGAGAGGGAAAGTAACTTGCCCAAGGCCACTCATCTGGAAGGAGGTGGGGCAGGATTCCACCCAGATTCTGTGCTGTTGGCAATGCAGTGTTGGCTACTGTAAATCAGTGTTAACCCCAATTTCAGGCATCCACCTCTGCAATTGTTCTTAAGAACAATCATTCTGATTGTCGGCTTTATCCCAGGACCAACAGTGCTATTATTTAATTAATGTTTAACTTAAAATAAATTCTCATTTTAACACTCAATAATTTGTAAAGTGAAATTTGTCACGGTATTACTTATCAACCTTAGCTGGGTCAACGCTGAAGTGAAAGCAACACTGTGTGGTTATTTTCTGCCTTGATGCTGTGGTCTCCTGAAGGTTGAAACCTGGTGCTTTGTCCCCAGGGACACTGGTGATTATTATCGTGGTGTTAAAGTTGTACTGAAGCAGTCTCCTGAGTAAAGTGGAAGGATTAACAGAGGTTGAAAATGAAATCACTTCGTTGTCACGTGCTTAGATGCTACTTCATATCCTGTCCTGAGACACTCCAAAATCATTTCCCTGGGAAAAGCTGGTGCCACCACTTGGGCAAAGCCTTCTTGTGCTGCCCAAAAGGCCCTGAGGATTTTTAGCAGTGTAATTTTCATAAGCCTCTTTGCAACCGTCCACACCAACAGCGTTGGCTCTAATTGTGTTATTAACAATGATCCATCTGGCTTCCTCCCAGTCTTCCCATCTGCTGAGTCAAAAGCTTCCCTCCTTTCTCGAATGGGAGAGCTGCAACAGGAAACAGAAGAAATTATGTTCCTTGCATTTTATATCCACGATCCTATTTAATTCTCCTCAACCCCTGAAATAGAGATTAATGGCCCCCATTTTCTTTTCTTTTTTTTTTTTTTAGAAGACGGGGTTTCACCATGTTGGTCAGGCTGGTCTGAACTCTCAACCTCAGGTGATCCGCCTGCCTCGGCCTCCCAGAGTGCTGGGATTACAGGCGTGAGCCACCGTGCCCGGCCAGTGGCCCCCATTTTCTAATGCAGAGAATATGGTTCTACTCAGAGAAGTAGGGGGAATTGCAAGTCACACTGGACACAGGATAAAATTTGGGCACACACAAAAAATTTTTCTTTAAAATTGGGGTTCCAACCTATGCAGCCTGACTCCTATGATCCTTGCATCCAACTGGAAACCTCAGTCAGCCTGGTGGTAGACAGGAACAGGGGCTGTATTTTTCACCCATTCCTTTTTCTTTTTGGAGACAGAGCCTCACTGCCGCCTAGGCTGGAGTGCAGTGGCACGATCTCGGCTCACTGCAACCTCGCCTCCCGGCTTCGAGGGATTCTCCTCCTCAGCCTCCCCAGTAGCTGGGATTACAGGCATGAGTCACTATGCCCAACTAATTTTTTTTTTCTTTTTTTTTAGTAGAGACAGGGTTTCACCATATTAGCCAGGGTGATCTCAAACTCCTGACCTCAGGTGATCTGCCCGCCTCAACCTCCCAAAGTGCACGGATTACAGGCGTGAGCCACCATGCCCGGCCTCACCTAATCCTTTTTTATCGTAGAACCACTATAGAACCAGAGCAGACATGAAATGCAACTAACCCCCCTCCTTTTGCTACTGAGGGAGATGAGGAACTCAGAGAGCAGAAAGATCTACTCAAAGTCACCCCAAAAGTGAGTGACGTGGAGATCAGAACCCTTCCTTCTTGGCAGTGGGGGCAGGTGTGAGTGGGTGGGGGTGCGTGTCTAGGTCTGTTCCCTTCACTTTCCCTACCTTCCCACAAAGACTTGCAAATTCATTGGCAAAAGCCATGCGCTGTGGAAAGGTGACAAAGAGAAAAAGTCCCAGTTTTGGCCAGATGCAGTGGCTCACACCTGTCATCTCAGCACTTTGGGAAGCAAAGGCAGGCAGATCATGAGGTCAGGGGTTCAAGACCAGTCTGGCCAACATGGTGAAACCCTGCCTCTACTAATGATACAAAAATTAGCCAGGTGTGGTGGCAGGTGCTGTAATCCCAGCTACTCCAGAGGCTGAGGCAGGAGAATCGCTTGAACCCAGGAGGCAGAGGTTGCAATGAGCCGAGACCACACCTTTGCACTCCAGCCTGGGCGACACAGCAAGACTCCATCTCAAAATACACATGGGGTGTTCAATTTATGGATAGTATTACCGTTATATGGAAGGCATAATTATATTTAAAGTTGGTAGGTCTCATTAATTGTGAAGGTGTTCCACCCATAGCTCTAATTTATTTTTCCTATTTAAACTGTGGTGACTATTCTCTTTTAGGGTTGGAGGGTGGGTAGAGGATAAGGGAATGTCATCTTAGCAAATACACAAGTAACAAGAGAAATTATACGTATCTTGGTTTTTCATATCTGAGAATCAGACCCTTCAATAAATGAAAATAATAATAGCATCTACCAACAGGCTTGTGAGAAGCAAATGAATTGGTGCCTATCATGTGCTTAGAACAGTGCCTGGCACATAGTAAATGCTCAAAAAGCATCAACTGCTATTATTAGGGGGAGGAGCAACATAAAAACTATCAGGTTAATATTTACCAGGACGGAGTGCTGTGGCTCACGCCTGTAATCCCAGCACTTTTGGAGGCCAAGGCAGGTGGATCCCGAGATCAGGAGATCAAGACCATTTGGCTAACATGCTGAAACCCCGTCTCTACTAAAAATACAAAAAATTAGCTGAGTGTGGTGGTGGGCACCGGTAATCCTAGCTACTTGGGAGGCTGAGGCAGGAGAATCACTTGAACCCGGGAGGCAGAGGTTGCAGTGAGAGAGACTTTGTTAAAAAAAAAAAAAAAAATACCAGATGTAGGTGATGGGGAGGAAGGCAGCAAATCACACTGCCA
>NW_016107406.1:1670005-1677621 GCF_001604975.1 Cebus imitator
AGGTGGTGGGTAATAAGGTAGATGATGGTTCTTTCTCCCTTCCCTTTATGGGCTTTTCTGTGTAGAGCAGGGCCAAAGCAGCCCTAACGAGGCCCATAAAGTTAAAGATGTTACTGGGACCTGTTGCCCTTGTTCGTGATGGGGAGGAAAGCAGCAAATCACACTGCCACGTGTGTACCTATGCAACAATCTTGCATGTTCTTCACATGTACCCCAAAACCTAAAATGCAATAAAATAAATAAATGGGAAAAAAAAATTCTAAATACACTTGAGTCTCTTTTGTTCATTGTAGAAACGTACCTTCGCCAGGCACAGTGGTTCACACCTGTAATCCCAGTACTTTGGGAGACCAAGGCAGGCGGATCAGGAGGTTAGGAGTTCGAAATCAGCCTGACCAACATGGTGAAACCCCATCTCTACTACAAATAGAAAAATTAGCAGACCATGGCACCGGTAATCCCAGCTACTCGGGAGGCTGAGGCAGGAGAATCACTTGAATCTGGGAGGCAGAGGTTATGGTGAACCAGTGTGCCATTGCCCTCCAGCCTGGAAGACAGAGTGAGACTGCATCTCAAAAAAAACAAAAAAGAAGCACATCTTCACATAGAAAGATATGCGGCAAGATCAAGATATTACTAAAGTGAATGGGCGAAGATAACAGCGTGATGTCAAGTTTCTCTGGCTGATTTTATAGGCTTTTTATTACTATTATTTTTTTGAGATGGATTTTCACTCTTATTGCCTGGAGTGCAATGGTAGGATCTCTGCTCACTGCAACCTCCGCCTCTTGGATTCATGAGTCTCCTGCCTCAGCCTCCCAAGTAGCTGAGATTACAGGCACCTAACACTACGCCTAGCTAATTTTTTGTATTTTTAGTAGATAGGGGGTTTCGCCATATTGGCCAGGCTGGTCTCGACCTCCTGACCTCAGGTGATCCACCCGCCTTGGTTTCCCAAAGTGCTAGAATTACAGGCATAAGCCACTGCGCCTGGCCTGTCTCTGGCTGATTTTAGCCAAGGATAAGAGAAATTCGATCTTCGGGATGATGGAGAGAAATCAGTTAGGGGTCTGGAGTCAGATTCACCGGTGGTCATATGCTGACTGAAACAGTTGTTACAAAAACTTGGGCAAGCACAACCTCCTCACCTCTTGTTCACCATCTGTGAAATGAGTAACTTGTTACGGGGAAATGCAACAATTAATTGCAAGTCTAGTGACTTTCTGGGTCTGGGGTGGAATTAACACTCAGTTTTCCCGTGGACAGTTTGAAATTCTGCCCCTGCCCTGCAAGAATCCAATCCAGGTCTAGTTACAATTGTGAGAGCAGCCCTCATAATTCACGGTCCATTCCGAGTCACTGGGGAAGGCAACCTTTCAGTGAGTCACCCTGCAGTTTCCAGCACCACCTGGATTTATTCATTTATTCAACAAATAGTTATTGAGCCCCTTACCATGCCAGAGGCTCTTCGGGGCACTGGATACAGCCCTGTGAACCCATGACAAATCCTGGGGCCCCCAAATCAGGTCTTCATGGAACCAGGCCCCAAAAGGCATGGTCTCCACACCAGTGGGGCCCTGTAAGACGCAGGGCATTTCCGAGCCAAACCTAGGCAATGTGATGTGCTCTCCTACCCAATTCCCTCTGTGACCTCTGGCAAGTGGCCTCCCCCTTCCAGACCTACATTTCATCTAGGCAGTGAAATGGGGTGATAGGAAGGGGTAGAGGCAGAAAGGGAGGAGGGAGAGCAGATACACGCTCCCCATAACCAGTGAGGTTCTGGATGTGAAAGCACTGCAATAAATAAAGTTAAGATGAAGTTTTCTGATTACCAAGGCAAGGGGTCTTCCTGCTGATGGTGACCAGCAGCTCCCTCCGAAGGCTGGCACAAACCTGGGGCTCAGCTCCAACACTCCAACTCCTCACCCAAAAATGACTAACAACACTTAGAATAATTGCTTCTAATTGTCTTTATCCTCCAAATAAACCAAACCCTGCTCATTCCCCACCAGGCAACTAGAAGAAGGGGGTGGAGCAACTGGAAGAGATTATCTGTCTTAATTTAAAAACATAATTATGCCTATTAAGTAACCCCTCAAACATCCTTTTCCCATCTTCTCCACGTGTAGTCTGTTGCATTCTGAAGCTGAAACAACTTGGAGACCACCAAATAAGACAGACTTGAGATTTCTGTTAAACTATTTGGGAATCCATAATCCAGGATACCCTTTGCCATAATCTAGAGTGCCAGGGCTGACAGCAATCTGCGTGTGTGTCCATGCTAGTGATTGGGCCCATCCCAGACTCAACAGCCCATCTGTCAAGTTGGAAGAAAATGGAAATAGTAGATACTTTATTGCTGTGAGCAATTCCAGATGCCTTCCCTCTCACATTTACAGCAACTTCTGCTGCAGGCAAAATACATAAATTTTAGAATCAGCCAAATCCTGATTTGCATCTTTGCCAGGTATTTTCTAGTTGTGAGGAAAACCTTATCAGGCCTTAAGCTTCAATTCTTTCTTCCTTCGGGAGGAATAAGGGCCCATACATCAAAGGATTGCTTGAAGTGTAAGTGGGAGACAGCTGACGGTTATCGAACCTTGATTAAAACCTAACTTCTGCTCAGCCCTGTATAGGTAGTTATTCTAGTTTTACAGATGGGTAAACTGAAGGGGGTGGGGGAGGGCAGAGATTTGTGAAAGGCAGGGCAAGATGACCTAGGTGTTCTCCTGGGTGACCCGGCTGGTTCCCTAGGGCTGCAGCCACCGAGCTTCCTGAAACCACCTCTTCCAGGGAACTCTTTGGGTCTTTCTCTGCAGACAAATCAGCCTGGGCCCTGCTCATGGGACCCTTCCTCCAATCAGGCGGGGGTTGGGAAGAGGTCAGTGATCTGTCCCCAGAGGCTGGGAGACATGAGATAATACCTGCTGTTTGTCTATACCTAAGGAGTTTCTTCTTTCCTTAATCCCCACCTCTCTCTAGATAGATCTGCCAATCTGCTTCCTTCTCAAAAGGTGGGTAGTCATTCCCATTTTACAGATGAAAAAAAAAAAATATGAGGCTCCAGAAAGTTCCATGCCGAAAATCATTGAATGAGTCCCATGCCTCAAATCATCCAACATTGGATCATTCGATTTCAAATGTGCACAATGCCCAGGTAGATCTATTGGAAAGGGAGGTAGAAACTAACATCGATAATGACTTAAATGATAATAATATCCAACATTAACTGAATACTAGGCACTCTCATGTTACAGATGCGGAATCTGCAGCGCAGAAAGATGAAGTGATTTATCCAGAGTCTCACAGGAAATGCATGGTTCAACCTTACCTAAAGCCAGTTCAGTTCTAGGAGAACAGAGCCTCCCAGGTCAGTCCCTGCTTCCAGCACACTCAGTGCTCCTCGGTATTTTGTAAGGCTTTTCACCTAGTTCTCACCAGCAACCCCGTGGACTGGGCATTAGCATCCCCATTTTCGGAAAAGGGAAACCAAGACCTAGCAAGGTGATGGTGGAAAAGGGTGAGAAGTAGGGTCTGGATTTGAATACAGAACTACAGAAGGCAGACCCACAGCTCCTCCCCTCACACCTGCTGCCTCCGGGAACTAGATGTCCCCAAGAACTCGCCACCCTCTCTCCAGGCTGTGGGACCCGCAAGGAGATGCAGCTTCTTTTACCACTACCTTCCACCACCCCCATCCTTGTGATGGTCTTCTTCCACGGGCAAGGTGTGGAATTAGGCTTTACCACTGCTGAGTTCAGGCCAGCCTCACTGCTCTCTGCGCCTGGACGACTTCATCTGCGGAATGGGGAGAAAGCTCAGGCTTTGGCTGTGGAGGGCGGGGGGCTTCAATAATCAGTCCTGATTCCAGACCTTAGTGGGAGGGGCGGAACAGGAGAACAGGAAAGAACCAGCCTGGGCTTGCAGAACTTGGCAAGCAAGGCATTTGTACCCCCAAAACCTCCAGCTGTTTACTCCGAATACCTGCCTACCCGACTTCCAGGGCTGTGTAACTCGGAAAGTTATCTCTCTGAACACCAGGGCACCGTCCCCATTCCCACTCCGCAACACACCGGTAAGAAAAAATGAGCTCAGAGAGGAGCAGCCTTTTGGCCTAAGTCACACAGCAAATGTGTGGGGGGCAGTGAGCGGTGTTTTGGAATTCCTGGCTGTTGTTGGCGCCCGCGTGTCTCCCCGCTTCTGATACCCGGGCTTGGTAGAATAGGCCGCTAACGAGCGCCCATTAGGAGGAATTGTCACTCCTCTGGGAGCGAGGTTGTCCCATTAGGGCGAATTGTCATTCCTCCTGGAGCGAAGTTGTCCCGGCTCCGCGCAGGCTGAGTGCCGGGGCCGAGAGCAATTAACGCGGCTCCGGCGCGGGCAGCCGCCTCTGCCCGGGGCAGCGGGGGCGGGGCAGGGCGGGGGCGGGGCGCCCGGCGCGGCTGGAGCCGGTCACCCGGCGCAGCCCCTTCCCCCGGAGCCCGCCTTTCATCTCCCCGCGCCTGGCGCCTGCCCGAAGCCAAGGCCTGTCTACAGCCCCCTTCGCTGCCCCTCCCCCGCCCCTTTCTAGCCGCCGGGATCCAGCGTTCGGCCCTCGGGGTTACAAACGCTGAGCTCTGCGCGCTCTGCGCGCAGCGCTCCACAGTTTGCAAGGAGTGTTTTCTCCTCGGGACTCACGGCGCGCTTAAACGCGGTTGCTTCAAGAAGGGGCCTGGCCAGTGTAACACGCCCCGGGAGGTGCGGGAAGGGGCAGGGCTGAGGATCTGCGCTCTGAGGCCTCAGCCGCGCGGGGGGATTCGCAGGTCTCCCACTTCTACCTGCGCGACCTTGGGCAAAGTATTAGTGCTTCCCAGCCTTAGGCTTTCATCTGTGAAATGGGGAAAATAATCTGCTAGCAGCGGTGTGTTGAAGAAACAAATAAGATCCTGAATAGGTCCAGGCACTAAAGCATCCTTAGGAGTTGACGCTTCCTGGTGGCTGAGTTCCGATTGGAACCTCACTTTTTTGATAGCAAATATTACAGCTACGCATACATTTACTGAGTGCCTCCTACGTGACAAAGCCAATCCTCCGCTAGGTGAGTGTCCCCAAACCAGGACACTTCTCAGACAGAGCCAAATTCCCAGCCCCGGGAATTTTAGAAAGAACCTACCGTAAGCTCTGTGAAACTGGGCGATGCACCTTATTTTTCGATACTTGGAGGGAGAAAGCATTCGATACATTGTGATTACTTTTGATATACAATAATGTTTTAAAAATGGATTTCCAATGCCTTCCAGTGACTTTAGGTAGCGTATTGAATTAGGGATTATCTCTCATTTTGAAGATTAATAAAATGCTGGCCGGAGGAAGCAATTTAGAATGCCCAAGTTCACTCCGCCAGGAAAAGGTGAATAAAACGTTCTGAAAACGCAGCCAAGGATGGAGCAAATGCAGACTTGGGGCTTTCCATAAGGGGGTAGAGTTGTGTTGCGGTTCCAGCCTTTTCCCAGAAGTGAGCCCCTTTCCCGATTTGTCTTCGCTCAGTAGAGAGCTGGGAAGGGAACTGGCAGAGAACCCAGCAGGTTGGTTCCGATCTCAGCATCTTTCCTATTCATGGCCAGAGCTTGGCACTCTGATTTTGAACACCAGTTATTTTTTATTCCTGTTTTCCTCTTCCTGGCTTTATAATTTATTTGTCTCTGCCTGAACTGTAGTAATCCAGAGTAGTAAAGGGGACCTGGCTTTTCCTTTCCCAGAGAAGTTCATTAAAATAAAGGAGTTCCAGTGGTATTGATTTTTGTTTCCAATTTCGCAGGAATGAGCCTCTGTGTCCTATAGCTGACAGATATTAACAAGGAGCTTTCAGGAATAATTATAAAACATTGGCTGCGTTTAGCCTAACTGAAAAGTTGAACCCTTTTGTAAACTTTGGCAGCTGAAAGCTAAACGAATTTCAGATTTGCTTCCAAAATATATAATCTGCACCTTGCCTTGTACATCTAGAAGGCACAGAACTTAATCTGGATTTACCTGTACTGCATTTGAGATGCATATTAAACCAACTATCACCAGGTATGACTCAAGGGGAAAATGCATACATCTCCAGATAGTTTTTAAAGTTTATTTATTTATTTTTGCCTCCAGTTGATTAAGAAAAAGTGTGCATATTCTTTATAGTGGGAGAGAAACTCAGAAGTTTTAGAAGACTGTGTTTAGGACTTTTTATTTTTTCAGGATCATCTTTAATCAAACCGAATTAACTGGCCTGTGCAGATTGTTTTTAATCCTCTAATACTTTTTCCAGTTCTCTCCGGGCCAACACAGTTTCACTTCAGGGAAAGGTTTGGGGTGAAGGAAACAGTGTCTCAGAGACTATACTGGGAAAAGTTTAAGGGTCTGTAGGTCTAGGGGTCAAGTTTCTAATACTCCTGAACTGGGAGGTAGCCTCCAAGCCTTGGTCATTTAAAGAATTAAAAACAATGTCTCTTCCCTCCAATGCTCTAGGGAATGTTTACCAAGCATCTGCTGTAGGCGAGGTCCTAAACCCGGTGACTTCCTATTTACCTCGTCCGTCGCAGGATAATCGTTCAGACATAGGAAAAGACAGCAGCAGCCTGGAAAGAGTCGTCAGAAGCTATCGTTTTAGGCCAGGCGTTTTTGCGGACCTGCGGAGAGATCCGGGGCCTCTGTGCCTCGACGCTGGCTCTCCCCTTCCCCAAGCTGAGAGAGCCATCACTAAGGCTTTGGGAAGGAATTACCGAGGGTATAATTTGGGGTGGGGTGGAGACATCTATGCTTTTATAAAAAGCCAGGTGCCATGAATAAAAATATGCTTCCCAAAATGGTTTGTAGGCCTAGGGTGTGCAAACTTGGAAGCCGGTATTTCTGAGACTTGCAAACTGGAGGGAGGCACTAGATATTGGCGGCTTTTCCTCCTCCCACCTCCCCATTACCCTCCAAGGCAAACAGTGGCATTCAAACACAAACGACAAACACAGGCTCAAATAAACTCACGAACGCACATTTGTACTGTCGAGAAAAAGGTCGGATCCGGATCTCGCTCAGAAAGGAGATTCAGGAGACAAGCATAGAGATTTCAACTTTTTAAAAAGTGCGTTGGATTTGTTTTCTAATGAGAGATGGGGACAACTTATTTAAATTCTCCACTCCGAACTATTTGGGAGAGAGGCACTCCTGACCACTTCTCGGGCTCCTTCCGGCCCCTCTTTTCCAGGGGAAAGAGTTATGAAAGTAACAGCGGACGCTGTCGAGCGCTGGCTAGTGGCGAGATACTCTTCTAAGTGCATACATTTCTTTTCACAGCCATACTGGCCTGTGAGTTTCAGCACCAACTCTCTCGAGTTGTAAAGTAAGCCAGTTCTGACGCATAGTAGGGACTTCATAAACGTTTCTGCAAAGCCGTTTGAGGATCTTTGACGTATTCTGGCGGTAGAGGGAGAGTGGGTTGGGCGCGGAGTCCCTTTTAAAGAAGGGTCAAAAGAGAGAAGAAATGGGACTCGGCGAACTTCCTCTTTAAATAATCGCTCTTAATTAGGTCTCGGGCTTTTCAGTTTCGGCGTGATTATAACCCTTCAGGGATCGCCTAATAACAACTCTGCTGACTGCTCCTGTAA
>NW_016107406.1:1677649-1708001 GCF_001604975.1 Cebus imitator
AAAAAAAAAAAAAAAAAAAAAAAAAAAAAAAAAGGAGGGGGCCCAGCCCCTTCGGGAAGAGCCAATCGGAGACGAGCGTCTCTGGCGTCAGCGCCAGGGCCGGCGCGGATTGGCTGCGCGCGTCTCCCACTTCCCCTCGGAGGAAAGGCTCGGCTCCCAGCGCGCCCCTCCCGTCTCCCCCGCAAAAAAGTTTGAGTCGCCGCTGCCGGGTTGCCAGCGGAGTCGCGCGTTGGGAGCTACGTAGGGCAGAGAAGTCATGGCTTCTCCGTCCAAAGGCAATGACCTGTTTTCGTCCGACGAGGAGGGCCCAGCGGTGGTGGCCGGGCCGGGCCCCGGGCCTGGGGGCGCCGAGGGGGCCGCGGAGGAGCGCCGCGTCAAGGTCTCCAGCCTGCCCTTCAGCGTGGAGGCGCTCATGTCCGACAAGAAGCCGCCCAAGGAGGCGTCCCCGCGGCCGGCCGAAAGCGCCTCGGCCGGGGCCCCCCTGCGGCCACTGTTGCTGCCGGGCCACGGCGCTCGGGAAGCGCACAGCCCCGGGCCGCTGGTCAAGCCCTTCGAGACCGCCTCGGTCAAGTCGGAAAACTCAGAAGATGGAGCCGCATGGATTCAGGAATCCGGCCGATATTCGCCGCCGCCCAGTGAGTGCGCGCCTGGGCCGGGGCAGGGGTAGACGGTGGCGCGGGGTACTGGAGGGAGCGGGGCGCGGGTGTTGCCGGCTGGGGATACCGAGACCCTTCTGCGTGCGCTCCACTCCCCGGAAAGCAAAGCCCAGCGCCTCTGGACCCTTTAGTGCCCGGGGCGTTTGGCGCACCAGCCGCATCCAAGACACCCTCTGGGTAATAACCGCGCTGTGTGTGTCTGAGACTCCCTCGCCTTACAGATTGTTCAACTCTAGAGCCAACCCCACCTGGGTTTACGGGGTCGCTTGGTGGTCGGTTTCAATAGCCCTCGGCCCTGCGCTCCTGCCACTTGGTTTTTGTTTCACTGTTCCCCGGGGTCTCTTCCTAGGGAGTAAAGGAGATGGATCCATGTTCAATGAGCACCTGGATGAGCCAGGAACGAGACAGGTTCAAAACTCAACCCTGAGAGGTGCGCCCCCATTTTAAAGATGAGTTAACTGGGCTTAACCAGACATTGAGTAGAAATCATTTTCTTTCGTGAGTCCCGCCGGTGTCGAAGCAGGACCCCACGGAGGGACGGTGGCACCAGAGATGGGTGCGGGGAGGAAACGTCTCCCTGTGGTCTCCGCAGCCGGCACCTCGCCAGCGAGGTTCTGGGCTTCGCCGGGAGCGGGCTGGGGCCAGAAGCGCGCGGGCTCTTCTTGGCTCACAGTAATAATTAACCGCATTCCAGTAGGGCTTGAGAGTTTACAAAGTGATGCTCATTAGCTTACCAGATCCAGATCTCTCTAGAACCCCCAAGTGTAGATACTGGACTTGTGACTAGCCTGTTTTTCAGACGTGGACGCTGAGGCTTTTAAAGAAGATGGCCTTTTCTTGTCCTTCCCAGGTTACCAACAACCACTGATTGGCCACGCCCTGCTCCTCTGTTTGGTGCCTTGACCACTTTGCTTCCTCTCCCCAGAGAGACTAGGTGGAGGTCTGCACCTGTACCCCACTTCTACAAGCGAGGCTGCAGAGATTTGTCCTCCGCTTCAGCATCCATTTTTGGTCCCTGGGTCCTTTTACAATTTGGAGACGTCATTCTTTACAGTCTCTTTTACTTTTATCTCTTGGCCTTTATGGTTTCTCTGCCTCCTAATTTCCCCCGTTCCCCACCCCATTCCCTACCTTTAAGAAAGGTAAGGGTGGGGATTGTGGAGGGACTTTCTCCAAAGCTGAGAGAGATCCTTTCACTATTTGCATCATTCAGCCCTCAAGACCAGACACACTGTATTTTGTGAACAAAACAAGGCCATACACCCAGGCGTCAATGGCAGTCCCCTCTGGCAGTCTTTCTCCACCCTGTTAGAAACTCTGAAAGATTCAAAGGGTGAGGAGATTAAGGGACTCAAAGAATTTAAACTCAAGTTTGCATAGTGCTTTACAGCACTATTCACAGTATTATCTTATCTCCTCTATAGGGCAGCAGCCGGCCTCTTAACAGCTGAGGACATTTCAGAAAAGTTCAGAGAGGAATCCGCAGTTTGGGCCTAAAAAAAAAAAAAAAAAAAAAGAAAGAAAAGAAAAAAAAAAGCTTGGGACCATTTAATGATCACCTACCAGGTGGCAGACAAGGCTCTGGGCACTCTTAAAATTTTAGTACTCTGAACCACATTGAGGGATTAGTGTTACTTACCCACTTTATTGACAGTGAAGTAGAGGCTGAGAAAATTAAAAGACTTAATTTGTTTAACAGATATTGAGTACATAGCCTATGGCTATGCTCAGCCAAAGATATAGGCCTTAAATGGAGCAGTGTCCAGAGGTTGGGAATCCTGCCATCCTTAGGCCTGTGGGTCTGGGAAGGTAACGACCCACTAGCCCTCTAAACATCCCTGGCTGTACTCAAGTTTTCCTACTGTTGGTAAGGCAACCTTGGGCCCTGGCTGTGACCTTTCTGTGAAAAGAACTGGAAATTCTGAGAAAAAAGTTTATAACCTGCACATTCTGCACATATATCCCGGAACTTAAAGAAAACACACACACACACACACACACACGCCCGCCCGCCCGCCCATAAAGAGGAGTTGTTGGTGCTTTAGGCCTGGCGGTGGCAGCGGGAGCCCTGTGGTCGGAGCAATGGGTCCTGAGAATGCCAGGCGTTGGAGCCTGGGGCGAGAGGGAGCTACCCGCCCGGGCCTGATTTTGTTATTTGGAGGAAGTAGGATAAATGCTGTTTTGCCTTATATAATCGCATCCTTCCTCTGGCTGGTTTAAAATGGTGGGGGGGGGGGGAGTGGAGAGGTGGGGAGTGTTGCACTGGGAGGAAGCCTCATAGCATCATGGTTTTGATATACATGTGCGATCCCAGTCACCTGGATTTCATAATTCAAATGTAACCCGTAGGAGCAGCTGGAATTACCCTTTCCAGGTGTGTAGTTGCTTGAAAACCCCACAGAGAGCCAGGAGCAAAGGTATCTACACACTAGGAACTTATCTGAGCTGAGACACCTCCTGAAAGCCAGGCCTAGTTTGAAAGGGCAAGAATTTTGCTGGTCTCTTGAGAGTCTCTTGACAGTGTTGTTAATTTGTAAATTAAGTTGGCTCCCCAGCTTTCTGATAACTTAGGGATTAGCATATGCAAAAGTATAGACTAGTCTGTGGTAGTTTCTTACCCCTCCCTCTCCCAGATTTCTGTTCTTTGATTGATTACAGAGTCTTTTACCTCTTTTTAAGTTAGTAAAGTGATGGGTAATAATGGGACACTAGGACAGATCCATCTCTTGTTGGAAATGGAGGCTGGGTTGGACTTGCGCTGTGTCACCCTCAGTGTGAAGTGTAAACTCTATCTTGGGCCACCAAAGTAACTAAACAAGAAATGCGACATTCTCCCATGAGTACATTGGAGGTAATACTGTGGCTACATTTGGGAAATTAGCATAGCTCATAAAAGCCAAATGCAGAAAATTGTTTAGCATTTTATCGCCACAGCTCCATCTCTTCCACCCACACATCCTTGAGGAAGACAAGCCGAAAGTTAGTTGATGCTGGGGAATCACAAGGATGTCCCAGTCTGTGATTTGCCGCAATTGAATTCCATTCTAAATGCGGAGTCTGAATGCTGTTGGCATACTTTTATTTTGCTTGTTTTTCCCCATGACAAACTAATCATTTACACATTTGCCCTAAGCCATAGAATGGGTAGAGGGGAATGACTAAGATGTCATCACATGCTCTCAATTCGGAGGCAACAAGATCTCCCCTGACATTTACATTTATGGGCTAGCTAATTTTTCCCTTCGTCTTAGTAAAGTTTATATTACAGAAGCAGCCAGCCAAGAACCTTATCCCACATCCAGATCTGTAAAATGATGTTCAGATTTTATAATCTGTGGACTGGATGCAATGACAGCCATGTGGTTGTTTATTGTGTGGGACTGCCCCCAAATTCAAAGATGCTATTAATTTACCGCAGACCTTATCTGCTCGATTATCCTTCATAAATATGCTGACGCAATCCACTTTTTCTGGTTCAGAGAGGAGACCAAAGGAAACAGCTAACCCAGTTGCTAAGACCTTTTTTATTTTCCTTCTCATATGTGATTGTCTCCACGTCTGAGGGAGGCTGGGATAACCATGAACCTGGCCTCTCATTTTTAAACACGAGAAATTATGCTCAGGAGAGAGTTTTATTTCTCACAGAACACTTGATTCCCTTGTCTTTACAGTGTATGTTATATTTCTATTATCTCTAATGCTGTTTGTTTTCCATATAGAAGGTTCAGTTACACCATTAGATTTCCAAACTTTTTGTTAAAAGACTCATTTTTTAAAAAATGAAGCAACTTACCCATTTATATAGAGTCCATCTCCCTCCCAAGAAACACACATAATTTTGACAAAGATACCTTTTTCGAAGATGAAACAAAGTAATGTCTTTGCATACATAGATATGTATATGTGTGTGTGTATCTATATATGTATATGTATATATTGTTTTCTTTTTTAAAGCTAAGTGCTTTCAGTTGAGAGGGGAGGCTGGAAAGGAAAAAACCTAGAGAGATGATGGGGGACAGGCGTTTTATATTATTATTTTAATGTGACGTAGCTTTGTCTTGCTAATCTACTCCCCTCCCTGATCTCTAGGACATATGAGCCCTACCACCTGCACCCTGAGGAAACACAAGACCAATCGGAAGCCGCGCACACCCTTTACCACATCCCAGCTCCTCGCTCTGGAGCGCAAGTTCCGCCAGAAACAGTACCTCTCCATTGCAGAGCGTGCGGAGTTCTCCAGCTCTCTGAACCTCACAGAGACCCAGGTTAAAATCTGGTTCCAGAACCGAAGGGCCAAGGCGAAAAGACTGCAGGAGGCAGAACTGGAAAAGCTGAAAATGGCTGCAAAACCTATGCTGCCCTCCAGCTTCAGTCTCCCTTTCCCCATCAGCTCGCCCCTGCAGGCAGCATCCATATACGGAGCATCCTACCCATTCCATAGACCTGTACTTCCAATCCCGCCCGTGGGACTCTATGCCACGCCAGTGGGATATAACATGTACCACCTGTCCTAAGGAAGACCAGATCAATAGACTCCATGATGGATGTTTGTTTTGAAGGCTTTCCTCTCCCTCTCCAAGAAGGCAGTACCAGCCAATACTCCTGCTCTGCAAACCCTGCGTGCACCACCCTAAGCGGCTAGGCTGACAGAGCCACACGACAAAGTTGAAATTTGTTCTATTAGGCGGAGGCACCAAGCCCTGTTTTCTTGGTGTGATCTTCCAGATGCCCCCTTCTCCTTTCACAAAGATTGGCTCTGACGGTTTTTATGTATAAATATATATATAATAAAATATAATACGTTTTTATACAGCAGACGTAAAAATTCAAATTATTTTAAAAGGCAAAGTTTATATACATATGTGCTTTTTTTTCAATATATCGCCTTCCTGAAAGAGACTGCGTAAGTCCGTTTGTTGTATTTTCTTAAAGAGGGATACAGATTATTTGCAAAATTTGCTAAAGTCAATGATTTTGATGGGATTGTTGACTTCTGCTTATGGAAAACAAATATTAGAATAAGACACAATGCACATAGAAAGTATTAGATATGGGGAGATTATTCAAAGTGAAGGGGACACCTCATATTTCTGCATTTTACTTGCATTAAAAGAAGCCTTTATATACTACCATATTTATTCCTATCTCTCCCCTCCCCACCGCTACCCCACCACACACATTTTTAAAGTTTTTCTTTTTTTAAGAGTTTTTTTTTTTTTTGTAAGACTAATAACTGGGATGAGAAGAACCCTGAGAATGCCTGGAGGTGAAAACTAGAAATACTTCCTAATTCTTCTCAAGGCTGTTGCTTAACTTCATTTCAGATAATTGGAGAGTAAAAAGTTAAAGCCTGTTGGAAGGAATTGATGATTTCTGAGAAATACTAGGTACATTCATTCTCACAGATTGCAAAGGTGATTTTGGATGTGTGCGTGGGGGGATAATAGTAATTTTCTGCTTAAAAAATGAGTATCTTGTAACTATTACCTATATGCTAAATATTGAAAAATTAGTAGATCCAGAAAGAAAAAAAAAAATGCTTTCTCTGTGTGTGTACCTATTGTATGTCCTAAACTTATTAGAAAATTTTATATACTTTTTAACATATTGTGGGCAGAAGGTAAAGCCATGTTTTGACTTGGTGAAAATGGGGTTGTCAAACAGCCCATTAAGCTTCCTGGTATTTCACCTTCGTGTCCATCTCTCCCTCCCTCCAGTATACCTTTGTCCCTTTGAAAGGGTGCCTTGTACAATTTTATATATTTTATTGAAGAATTATCTCTTATTCTGAATTAAATTAAACATTTGTTTTATTGCAGTAAAGTTGTCCAAACTCACAATCATTTTAAGAGGTGCTCTCTGTTCTTAGCTAGGCTTAGGTTGAAAGTGCTACCCAGATGAGGGGGGAGCTGGTATTTTTAAATATTTTAATGTAAATCAACCAAGAGTTGTGGCCAGATTCAGCCATGTTGGGGTAATACATGGTGGTGGGGAGTGAACTGAAGCTACTGAAAAACTTTGAAATGTTTCCTCTAGCAGCTTGTTACTCATGGAAAAGAGGTGAAATTGCTGCTAGGAGTTCTTCAGAAAAAGTACAGTGAAAGATGAGCTTTACATAAGTGGTGAGGCAGAGAGATCAGCCAGTATCTAAGTCGTTTGTACATGATCAAGGGAAAATCTTGAACTTGAAATCTCCCAGCTACCAAAACATCAAACTTAAAACTGAGGAAAGGGGTCCTTGTAGCTATTTGTAGATGGACACGGTAACCAGACACATTCGCTGGGCTGAGGGATGGATGCCCGCTGCCCTTTCAGGAGTGTGTCAAATCGCATTCCGTTTACGATTCCTAGCTCCTTCCAAGGAGATGGACTCCGAACAAATACTCTTCGGTTTGAAGTGGGAAGGTGGTTCATTCAAGTCCTTTTGCAGCCCAGCCTCTCTCCCATTGGAAACTGGATACAGAACTGCGGTCGGGCTTGGGTTTTGAGGCATCACGATAAAATGGCGATGGGTGGGGGACGCTGAGAAGAATCTTAAACTCAGCTTTCTGTTGCACGAATAAATCCGAAGTGGTTCCTGATGATTGATACCTTTCCGAGGTCAGTGTTCAGATGTGAGGCTCCGGTGACTCGGAACAGAAGCAGAAAGCTGCGAGGACTTCTTGCGTAAACAGCCCGGTGGGCAGATTGGCACTTGGCACCTACCAGGACTGGCGCTTCGTCCCGCGCTTCCATTGTGCCTGCACGCACTTTGAAAGTGGGCGCCGGAAACTCCGTTTTCTTGTGGGGCCAGGGTCGGGCAACGTGGCTCAGAGGTTTCACAAGCTCCAGCGCAGAGGTGATCCAAACCCAGGGGTAGGCTCGAAGTCGGAGTCTGATTTTGTCTTTCTCAGTTGCTCCGCCGGAACTGAGCCGCTGGAGCGACCCAAACCTCCCCGAAAGCGCGTCTCTCGTCCGGCTGGACGTCTCCAGCTTGAACTCCTAATCTCAGCCCGGAATTTAGCCATATTCATTTAATGATTGCGTTTTCCAAAGGCCAAAGCCTTTCCCGGTTTCGTCATCACACGCCAAGTTGGGTCCCTAATTAGCCTGTCCACCGAGCTTCCTTCCCGGCGCCGCTTGGACCCCGCAGCCCCGGGCGATCTCAGCCCGGGTCGGGGATCCGGAGACGCCGGCTCCGGGTTAAGACTCTGCTCGTCCCCAGGAGGACGGGGTCGCGAACCAGAGTGCGATTCGTAGAATAGGGGCTGCGTCTTGCTTGGCTGCCGGGGTAGGCTGGAATCCATCTGGGGGACTGCGCACCATCCCCATCGCCCCAGATGCCGAAACAAAACCTAAGGCTCAGAAAGGGGAAAAAGAATTGCTCAAGATCGAACAGACGCACCCCAGCGCTAATAGGTGGATGGGGTTACCGAGCTGAGAACCAAGCCTGAGGTCCGCGGGGCCGGGCAGCCGCCTTGCTCTGTGGCTCCCTTCAAGCCTGCAGTCCCGGCTTGGGTTAGGAGTCACCGCGGTCCGTGCCTCGGTCAGGCTTGGTAGGGCACACAGGGTGTTTCAGAGGCCAGATTGACAACCTGTGGCGGCAGAAGGACCTTCCCTTACTAGGGACCCGCGAAGGTGCGCATTGCAAATTAAAGCTGAAGATGCCAGTGTGCGGGCTTTGGACGTCCTTGCATCCGTTGCCAGAAGCCCGGCACACAAATGTACCCTCCCTTCCATGCTTTCAGTGCTTTGTTCGAAACTTTTCAAGAGACACAGCTCCACTTTTTGGAAAGAGGGGAAGAAAGCAGGGGAAATCACACTTGTGGAGCCCCTGCAGTGTGCAGAACTAGGCTTTCCCCCCTCCCCACCTGTGTTCTCATTTAGTTGCTACACACCCCTTGGAGAGGTATTATGGTTGTCATGTATAGTAGAGGAAACTGAGGCACAAAGAGGTGACTCACTAAGGTTACAGAGCTGGTAAGTAGCCGCAGGGAAACCCGCGCCTAAATGTGAGTGGATGAGGTGGGCAGGAAGGATGGTGAGGGCAAATGAGGCAGAAGTGTATCAGAACCTATGCAAGGGCCTGGGGACACTCTGGATCCCCAGACCCTGAGATTCCAGGCCTGCAGCCTCTCTCCAGCTCCCCTTCCCATCCCTCATTGCTAGCTAACACAGTGGACCTGGGGCTCATATTCAGCCCTCTCCTTTCCCCCTCCCAGCCTTGCCTTGGCCTCATAGGGGGAATGGAGGGAGCAGGGCAGCAGGAGGTAGGCAGTGAAGGCCTGACTGAGAGCTGTGGCTGGTGAAACGTCTGCCTGACCCGACTGAAAAGAGGATCCCTGCTTTTGAGCAGAACCTTGTCTGACCGAATGAAAACTCCCACGGCCATTCTTTGCTATAAAAGCCGCTCATTTGCCACGGGTTGGAGAGGCCATTCCCCCACCCCCACTCTGTCTCCACTGCTGGGTTTGAAATAAGCATAAACCTCATTTATAAAAGAACCCACGTCACAGACACACACCCTCCCCGAAATCACAGGGCCTGGTCGGTGAAGTTGACTGTGTCTGTTCCTCTCCTTCCATGTAAGCAAAAATATTCTTCCCCCAGATCGGTGATGCTGCAGGCTTCTTTAACAAAATTAAGTGGTCACAGCAACAAGGAAAATCCCTCAGTCAACTCCTGGACCCCTCTACCCCCTCTCCCACCTTCAGCCACCCTCTCGCCTCCTCCATCCTACAAACTAAACAAAAAGCAGTAAAATTACTTTCCAGAATAGCCAGCTTCAAAGCAGAACAGAGGACCAGGCTGCAGGAACCCTGAGTCTTGCCCTGATAAGGTTTGTAATAATCAAATCCAAACTCCATCCACCTCCTCTGACTCTTTCCAACCTCCTCCGGACCTCTCTGCATTTGTTGATGAAAACACTTTGATGTCCTGAGTCCTCCAAACAATTATTATTATAATTTTAAACAACCTGGTATTTTCCATTACTAACGGCTCAGGCTTTGAAGTTACACCTCATAATTTCCTAAATTAAATAAATCATTTTAAGTTTGCACTGGGAGGCTTTTAATAGCAGAGAAAGGAATATCATTATCTTATTGAGACCCAATTGTGGTGGCTCCAGTTTGGCTGTAGCTAGGGGCAAAGTAGGCTCACTCTAACAGACATACTTTATTAACCTCCCATAACTCTTGAAAGAACATTTTTATATTTTCTTTGATTTCCCCCCTCCCTATCTTGTTTTAAAGCTGTCCCAACCTTTAATTAGTGCCTAATATGAAAAGCATTATTTTTTTAATGCTATGTAATTTACCAGCGGCAACAGGCCAACTTAACAATTGTTTATTAGACTTGGATTTTCACACAGGGCAAAGAATGCCGCTCCAAACCCAACTTTTCATGGGTGGTTGCACTAATTAATACAGTGTCTGAGACTCCTAGGGGTTTTTTTAATATTGAAGCCTATGGGGGCGGAAGGGGGTTTTAGAAGTCCAGCTCCTGCCGACGAAGTTCTCTCTCTGATTTCTTTCATGCTGTTTTGATCCTGTCTGTGGAGTCAGCACAGACAGAAACTGTTCCCTGGCTCCGAAGGCTCCAGGATCCCGAGGCAACAGCCCCGGGAACCCTCAGCACCTCCACTTGTGAATTATGACTTGGGGTGCGGAGAGCCCAAGGATCACTCCAGTCTTGGATGTGGTGGTTCCCCTCCTCCTGCCTGGAAGGGGAAGGAGTTGGCCTGATGGCTTGGGCTGGGAAGGAGTCAGGCTCTTGGAGGCAAATGCCAGGTCTCCCAGGCACCAGGCAGCGCTTGGCTCTGGGCATAGAATTTGCTGAAACGGAGTCAGGAACAGGGATGGGGTAGGAGAAGGCTGGGGGTGGGGGGAGGACCCAGGCTAGCTTCCTTCCTGTCTTTGCCTCCTCTGACTTTTCTGCTCCATTTTCCTCATTCTTTTGTCTCTCACTTTCCTTTCTCATCTTTCGTACTCCCTCCATTTCACCTCTTTCTCTTACTTCCTTCCTTTATTTATTTTTGCTGTCCTGCTTTTATTATCTTTTCTCCTCTTTTCATTCCTTCTCATGTCTGTCCCACTATATAGCTTTCTAACTTTTATCTCTGTCTTCTTATTGTCGGTAACTTCTTTCCGAGTTCTCATTTTTAACTTTTCCCTGTCTTTCCCCGCCCCTTTCTTTGCCTGTCACTTTGCTCCTCCATCGCATCTCTCATTTTTTTTTTTTTTTCTGTTTTCTAATTGATTCTCATTCCCACAGTCTCCTAGTTCACCCCTTCTCTTCTCTCTTCCATTCTGTCTTCCCCGGTTCCAGCGATTTCGTGTCAGATTCCGGGAGCCCAGCCCAGCGCGTCAGGAGCTGTGCGCCCAAAGCTGCGCCCCAGCTCCGGGGACTCCTGGCCACCTCTTCCCTTCCGGCGCCCTTCCCTCTTAGGCTGCACCTGGCAAGCCAGCAAGGGAGTGACCCTTGCGCAGGAAGGGGGCGCGTCACCCGGTTTCCCCACGGAACCGTGGGCGTCGCGGGCGACAAGGGCAGCGTCCAGGCACTCGGCCCCTTCCGCCCCGCCCGCTGCCGGCCGCCCGTTTGATGTCGCGGGCCCGGCAGGAATGCGGCCGGGTTATCAATCACCCAGCTGGATCCCGAAGGTCTCGGCTTAATCACATTTAATTGCTCGTGGAGGCCCACTCTCGCCCCGGGCCGGCCGCCGCGCTCAATTACTCCCCAAATACCTGCCATCAATAAATACGCGCTGACACCGGCCCGGCCCGCTCCACCGGCACGGGAGATCGCAGCCGACCAGGCGCCCTCCTCCCTGCCCCCTGTCCCCCATCATTAAACTTACACCTCGACGCCCAAAGGAGCAAGCCAAGCAGATAATAACAGCCCCCTGTTACTGAGCTCTTCTAAGTGCCAGACACTGTTGCTGGGCGATTTACACCCATTAGCTCACGGGTGCCAGTGAGTACTCGCGGGTGTCACCACCGTCCGGGAGATGGTATTACCATCTCCTTTGGAGCCAAGGAAACTAGGCTGGGATCATTCATTAATGCGTCTGAGGTGAGGTAGATAGGCAGTGACCCAACTGGGATGGGACCTTGCAGCCCCGTGATTCCACGGCCCATGCACAAAAGCACTAGGCAATAGTGCCTCCCAGAGGCCAGAGATTTACCTGGGGGCCCGGGCACTAAGTTGTGCTGACCAGCACCTAAAACCAGGTACTTACTTATTTACTCAGTATTCAGGCAGGATTTTATTTGTTCCTCTCACCAACTTTGTGAAGTAGGCACCCTTCGCCCCATTTTCCAGATGTGAGCTTGGGGGAGTTCACCCTCCAACTGAGGCCACCGCCTATCTCTAGCCTGAACACTTCCACCACTCTGGGTTGCCCTCCATTCATCCTTCCCCAGCATTCTGCACTCCATTTTCACTCTGTATCTTCAAAGCAACCTTGAAATTCAAAAACTATGGTCTCCCATCTTCCCAGGGCAGCAAATTGCCTAAGGAGGTGGCACAGCAAGGCAGGAATCACACAGTGGGTGAGCTCAGAGCCCAGAAATGTCAGCCCCAGCCCCAGCTATTTGCATTACACCATCCTGCTTCTGCTGAGAGTCTTTGCTCTAAAACAGAGCACATCATGTCTACATTTTATGCGGTTTACCATTCATGGGGAGGTAATAATTACACATCTAAACAAAGATGAAGGAGGTGAGTGTCATCTGCAGCGCGTGACTTCTTTTATTTCATGCCCTTTTTAATCCCTTGTATTTATGTATAAAATATATACCTTCATATTCAGGATTTCATATAGCCCTCCAGGTAATAGGTGGTGAATTATATTCCCATCTTAAATAAAATAAAAAGGATGCTCAGAGAGGTGAGGTGACTTGCTTAAAGTCACACAGCAAGGAAACAGAGCCAAGTTTGACAGATAGCTGTGCAGTGTCCTTCCACCTGTATGAGGTTAAGTTCTTGCTAGACGGGAAGTTTGTGTTTGTGTGTGTGCGCACGTGTATGTGTGTGTGTGTATCCACAGAAGTGTACATTTCCCTGAAAAGGGTTTCTGAGTTGCAGGATCTGATATAAAAAGCACTATTTTAGTGGCAATGCTCTGCCTATTATTATTTCAGTGCTGAGAATGCTTGATGACGGAAAAGCTGATTTTGTAAAGACATTGTGTATAAGACGCTAAAGTGCCTCTCGAAACCCATCACAGAAAATTACCTGAAAGGTAGTGGTGATGGATAAGGCAGTTATTGATGTGAAATTGGCCAATTTGAGGAAAGTCTGAAGGCAGCAAGCGTTCATCTCGTCTTCCCTCCCACTGAATCAGCGGCTCGCCCCGTCTAGTCTTTCCGATTGGATTTCTCTTTGTTTAGCAATGCGAACAGAAAGGAACCAAAAAGACAACGTAGGAAATCCCAGGGGTGGGTGTGGGGAATATGATCTCGATTGAGAATTCCAGGAAAGCAACTGGGCAGTGAAGTCATCGAGAATGGATGTGGGGTGGGGGCGGGGCAACAGGCCTCAGCCTCTGTGCTCTCAAGGGGTGCTGACACAGGGTAGTGTGATGTGGCCACTGCCTTTGGGGCTGAATGTGCAAATCTAAATTATTACTAGGTTAGGGGCATCCATGTCTTGCATAGACACCGCTAAGCCACAGCCCACTTTCATGAGAAGATAAAACTGTTTTTTCATCTTACGAATAGCTGGCAAATGCCAAGGAAATTAGGCCTCAGAAGGAAAGATTTCCAGAGTGTGGGGCTGCTGAAATGTTTTCTCAGGACACTCATGCCCACATTTTTCTCTACATGCAATCCCTAACTAAGTCTGGGACTAGAAAGAGGACCCACAGACTTTTTTTAGAATAAGATTAATAAAACGAATGTGAAGTGACTCTTTGGGTCCAAAATGACAATATTAACAACATACAAATTCAACCTTTTTTCTACTTTAATCAACAGTAAGCTAATAATCATTTTTGCTGAATTTCAGCACATACCAGTTATCCTGAGTATTGAAACTGTGATGCCCCAGGACTTTCCCGAAATTATCAAAACAGAATTACTAAAATTCACTACAACGAATACAAAAAAGAAGAGATGTATTGTATATCTCATTAGATAATAATTGAATTAAATGAGCACTTTCTGTGTGCCAAGAAGTCCTTTACATAAGGACTCTATAAGGATGGCGTCCTTTACATAATTTCATTTTAATACACATAGTAGCACAGTCACGCATCATCCCCATTTTATAATTAAGGAAACTGAGACCCTGAAAGATTATGTAACTTGCTCGTGGTCTCACCGCTGGTGAACAACAGAGCTGGGATTTGAGCTACTGACTCGAAAGGAACAGTCTCCCAAAACTGCTTCTTCAGGGCATTCACTGTTTGTGGTTCGTGTCTCCTATAGAAGCAGAAGCCACGATGGAAGAGATGGTCTTTGAGTCCACTGGGTTTCTGAATTGATTTAAATAAGAAGTTGTCGGGTGGGCATAGTGGCTCATGCCTGTAATCCCAGCACTTTGGGAGGTTGAGGTGGGTGGATCACCTCAGGTCAGGAGTTCGATACCAACCTGGCCAACATGGTGAAACTTTGTCTCTTCTAATAATACAAAAATTAGCCTGATGTGGTAGTGCACATCTGTAATCCCAGATATTCAACTCAGGAGGTTGAGACAGGAGAATCGCTTGAACCCGGGAGGCAGATGTTGCAGTGAGCCGAGACCACACCATTACACTACAGCCTGGGCAAGATGCCATCTCAAAAAAAAAAGAAAGAAAGCAATTGTTATTGGAGGCAAAATGACATTTTAGGCTAATATCTTGAATCGGGGCAGAATGATACAGAAGGGCAACACTACAGAATCTTAGGGCAGAAGGAAATTTTATTATCATATTATGTAAGAGATTCAGAGTGAAAGTGACTTGCCCAAAGTCACATAGCAGTTGTGTGAAAGAACAATATCACAAAAGAAAAAAAAAAAAAGAGAGCCACATTTCTAATTCAGTTCAGTTGAGCTAGATAGAACCAGTTCAAATGGCTCCAGAGATCTGATTTCTGAGCAACCTGAAATCCAGGTCTTCTGTACCTTAAATGTTAAGTAGCTCACGAAGAGAAGCAGCAGGATCAGGGGCACCAGGATGGGGAGTGGTTTTGGTTTTCAAAAATATCTGTCCATTCCTATATTCACATCCACATTATGCTCATAATATATACTATATTTTTGTATATTATTTGATCTGATGAAATACGTAATATTTTCCCAAGCTCAGAGAGAAGTATTTTTAGAAAACATTGCTATTTTTATTAATCTTTTAACATGCCATCATGATTAAAATAGTATGCTCCCTAGGCAGCAAGACAAATCTCCAACCCCGTCATTCTTTCTTCCTAATACATTGCTCTGGCTGTACCCCTCCTTTTATTTTGGTGCTAACACCAAAGAGCACCAAATGAAATATCTGAGTTACTGAGCTCAAGTTCAAGCTAGCTACTGATGGCTCTCTAAGCCTCACTTTAGCACCTGTAAACCAGGGCAGGGATTAGCAGCCAGGAAAGAGATAGGAAGCGCATTAGGTCAAAGCTTTGTTCTATCTCGTTCTGAACTGCCCTAGTGCTCAGAGCACCGCATGGCCCACAGTAGGTGCTCAGTCAGCATAGGGCCTATTGAATGAATGAAGGTGAATGTTTTACCAAGTCATATAAAAGTTCTGGGAAAAATCAAGGGCTCTGGGTTTGGTTGATTTTTTTAAAGCTTTGGAAAATGTACAGGTTTGCCATGAGTTCCAACATTTAAAAAATTGATTTGGTTCACAAAAACAATAAAAATGATTTGCCTTTGGCAAGACGGGCCAAGTAGTGCTATCAAGGCAGTTATAAAAATATTCTTGATTTGGTTCAAGTCTCTGATGACTGGTCACAGATGAATATTAAAGAAACTTTCTCCACCTCAACTGGTGGGTTAGCCAGACTATATAGAGCCAGTTTGACTTGTCCTTATATTTCACTGGCAAAAAACATTTAAAACACGGCATTAAATGAAACCCTTCTGAGATATAAAATTGTGTAGAGTTAAAACTCTTCTTTAGAGTTTGTTTTACAGTATGGTCGAGTAGTTAATTAATGCATTCTCCGAGAGGGATGCAAGGGTGAGAGAATTCTGACTCTGACTTGTAGCTAGCTTGGAAAGAAAGGAGAATCCCCAGAAAATCTTTTTTTTTTTTTTTCAGTTGTCTTCAAGACCTCAGTGTTCTTTTCTGTAATATGGGACCCGTGGTCCTTCCTGTAGCCCTCAGATATATGTTAAGAGACATAATTAAGGCATAGTTAACATTTCCCTCTCCTTTGAGACCAGTAATAAGGTTTTATTATTTTATTTTATTTTTTGATATGGAGTCTCAATCTATCACTCAGGCTGGAGTGCAATGGCATGGTCTCAGCTCACTGCAACCTCCGCCTCCCAGGTTCAATCGATTGTCTGCCTCAGCCTCCCGAGTAGCTGGGACTACATGTATGTGCCACCACACCCACCTAATTTTTGTATTTTTAGTAGAGACAGGGTTTCACTATGTTGACCAGGCTGGTCTTGAACTCGTGACCTCGTGATCTACCCACCTCGACCTCCCAAAGTACTGGGATTACAGGCATGTGCCATTGAGACTGGCCCAGTAATAGGGTTTTAAATCAAGACAGCACTTGTAGGAATTAGATGGGAAACTTAAAAGTAGTAATTTCAGAATAAAAAGTGTCATCCCTACTAGCCTGAACTGTGTTCAACTCTTAGTATCTCTAGGGGTTGAGGGAAACATATCTTTTCTAAGGACTTAATATGTGGGTCACAGGACCCAGAGCTGAGGGCACAGTAAACCTTTGTAAAATTTATCTCGATTTTCAAGGTCATTGAAAAGAAACTTGATCATTTCACACATTACTAATTCATAGATTGTAAAAATCTCCCCCAAAGTCTGACAGTCTCTCTGCACTTATCAGAACCCAGATTTCTAAACCCAGGGCCAGAATGAGGTCTCACGTTACTAGGACTTCATCACTTTTCAAAAATATACAGCAGGCCATTTGCTGGTAGGTTATGAAATATGATCGTAAATTAAAACTAAATGACTCACATAAAATAAAAGGACAAAGAGTACTTTGTGATGCCGAGAGCTCCGGTTTGATTGTGTTCGTTCATTTATTTGGGTATTTAGAACATTTCAGAAAGCCAAGTAACTCCATTTACTCTCAGTTGATGGTAGGCACGTAGTACTATTACTGCAAAGCTTTGCCTGTAGCCTACTGCAGACCAATGAGTAAGACCAGACATTTGGACACCTCTTTATAGTTTATAATGTTCTGTCACCTACATTTTCTCTGTGAGGCAGGTAACATGAAGTAGAGGAGGAAACAGGCTCGCACATTTAGGGATGGGTCACAGTAGAGTTGGGACTTCACAGAACACAGAAAATTTAAGCTAAAGGACACATGACTTATTTTTTTTTAATGAGTTAGGGTCTAAGAATGTCCATATACCTGAGAAATTGGTGGGAGAGAGATAACATGGTAATATTTATGCAGCCTTTTGAAATTAGTCCTGGCAGGTATGCGGTGGGAGGTGTTTGTTGCAATTGCAACTTTTCCAGTATCATTGGCTTTATATGTGCTCAGTTAATTCATAAACCTCCCACCCTCAGGAGAGCAGGCAGATCCGATAAGGCAGGAATACTCTCCAATACCTTTGGGGCTCCCAGTTTCTCTTTTGTTGATTTTTCTCAGTTCGACTATATTCAAATTGAGGAGCATGGTATAGGGAAGAAAGTTAGTCAGAAAACCAAATACTGCATGTTCTACTTATAAGTGAGAGCTAAGCATTGGGTACACCTGGACACAAAGATGGGCACAGTAAAGACTGGGGACTCCAAAAGTGAGAAAAAGGGAGAGGGAAAAGGTTGAAAAACTATTGAGTGATACGTTCACTGCTTGGGCTATGGGATCATGCAGTATTCATAAATAACAAACCTGCACATGTGCCCCCAAATTTAAAATTAAAGGTAAAAGAGAGCTCTTTATTATTAGTGTTTTTCATATATCTCAATTCTTTTCCTCAAGAGCCTTTCCTGCCTTCCTGCCTGCCTTCCTGCTTTCCTTCCTCCTTGCCTCCCTCCCTTCCATTTGCAGTGTTGTGCAACTATCATCATGATCCATCTCTAGAACTTTTTCATCATCCCAATGTGAACCTGTTAAACACTAACTTTCCATCCCCCTCACTGCTGACGGGACAACCATCCTTCTACCTTCTTTTTTTTTTTAATTTTATTATTATTTTTTTGGGCCGGGCATGGTGGCTCATGCCTGTAATCCAAGCACTTTGGAAGCCAAGGCGTGTGGATCACCTGAGGTCGGGAGTTCAAGACCAGCCTGACCAACATGGTGAAACCCCGTCTTAAAAAAAAAAAAAAAAAAATTAAATTTTTGAGATGGAATTTCACCCTGTCGCCAGGCTGCAGTGCAGTGGCGTGATCTCGGCTCCCTGCAACCTCCATTTTACAGGTTCAAGCGATCCTCCTGCCTCAGCCTCCTTAGTAGCTGGGACTACAGGTACCTACCACCATGCCTGGCTAATTGTTGTATTTTTCGTAGAGGTGGGGTTTCACCATTTTGGCCAGGATGGTCTTGATCTCTTAACCTCCTGATCTGCCTGCCTTGACCTCCCAAAGTGCTGGGATTACAGGCATGAGCCACCACGCCCAGCCCCTTCTGTCTTTAACTACTCTGGGTACCTCATATAAGTGGAATCATACGGTGTTTGTGCTTTTATGTCTGACTTTTTCACTAAGCATAATATTTTCAGGTTCATCCATACCATAGCATGTATCAGAACTTTATTTCTTTTGGTGGCTGCATTATATTTCATTGTATGTATACACCACATTTCATTTATCCACTCTTCATCCATTGATGGACACGGGTTGTTTCCACCTTTCCGTTTTTGTGAAAAGTGCTGCTGTGAACATTGGTATACAAATGTCTTAGTTCCTGATTTCCAATTTAAAAAAAAACAAAAGAGTTGGGTACAGCAGCTAACGCTTGTAATCCCAACATCTTAGGAGGCTGAGGCAAGAGGATCACTCGAGCCTCTTGACCTCTCTGGAACTTGGTTTCTCCATATTTCTCGGGTGGATTCTAACAGCTCTTAGCTCAGACAGTTACTGAGATAATACAATGAGACAAATTGTATCAGGTGCCACTCATGATGCCTGAAGAAAGGCCTTTACATGGGGAATTTGCTGCTTTGTGTGAAAGATTCTGGTCCCGATCCTTGGACGTTGAGTAGCCTTTAAAAGTTTTCAAGCAGGAGTGATGTCCTGATGGGGATCTTACTGCAGGGAAGGACTGGGGCACAGACCAAAGGTTAAACGAGCTGCTTTCCCTGGTATCTTTTGGGATAACACAAAAGATAGTTAAACTACTGAATTTCGAGGCAAGTAGGTATGACTGAGCAAGACTTCCAAAGCTGACTCATTTTTCTCAGGAACAGCTGGGCAGAGTGCTAGGTTTAATGATTCATCCAGCACTGGTCATCCTTCATTGTCCTCCTTTCCTGTCCCCCAGTGCCCACCACAGCGTTAGGCACATGTAAGTCCTGTCTTAGTCTCTTTGTGCTGCTATAACAAAATATCAAATACTGGGTGATTTATAAACAATGGAAATGTATTTTTCCTAATTCTGTAGGCTGGGAAGTCCAAGATCAAGGGGATGGCCAGGTTCAGTATCTGGTGAGGGCTGTTGTCTGCTTCCAAGATGGTGCCTTGAGGCTGCAGTCTGTGGAGGGAAGAACACTGTGTCCTGGCATGGCAGAAGGACAGAAGAGCAAAAAGGGGCTGAACTCACTCCCTTGGCCCTTGTATAAGGGCACTAATCCCACCTGTGAGGATGGAGCCCTCATAGGCTAATCACCTCCAGAAAGTGTTACATGGGGGATTAAGCTTCAACCTGAGTTTTGAAGAAGACAGAAACGTTCAAACCAGAGCAGGCCCCAAATAAACACTGCATGGACTAGAATAATTCTACAGTCATACCTTTTTTCATCACATCCTCTGTCCCTCCCCTGCTCTCTTCTCTTTGCTTCTGACAAGGTGTCTGATGACAGTCTGAAGGATTATGGGGTGGAAGTGAACATGTGCCAGTTGAAAACATAGAAACAGAATTCGTGCACCAGGAATCTCAAAGCCCTGCGCTTTTACAGCCTCTGAAAGACCAGCAGCACTCCCCTACCAAAGACTTCCACTCTGTGCCTCGGCTTTAAGAATCGGTCTCATGAAAGCCGTTTCCAACAAGCATTTAAAATCATCCATCCAAAAGATAACTAAATCATGGCCATTCATTGCTCTCAGCCCATCACACTGCAATGAAAACATGTATTTAACTGAGAAAACACTGAGCCTCCCCTCTCCCTGGCCTCTGTCCCCTTTCTTCTCCCTTTCTTTGAGGGCTCAAAATGTTATGATTCATCTCAGCGCTGCCCAGTGCTGCAGTGAATTACAGGCCCCAAAGATTTCCAAACCCCGAGGGGTGCAGGGAGGGAACGGCCCCCAGTGCATCCCAAGCATTCTCTCTCCAGCCAACTGTGTTTGTGCCTTGACTCGTTTTGATCATTGCTTATAACAGTAGCCAAGCAGAGGAAATTAAGCTTTTGTATTTAAACTAATCCATGACCCTGGATAATTTGTAAGAGACATCTATGAGGGGTTAAAAATGAGCCTCCAACTGCTTGATGCGGAGACATCCCAGACACACCAATGGCTCCCTTGGTGGGATCATAGAATTTCAGTGTTGAATGAAAGGATGTCAGCGCATGCAGTGTCCTTTGGGGACATCTGTCTAGTTCAACTCTCTTGGTTTTAATGGAGAAACTGAGGCCCAGATAGGGGAAGGGACCTGTTTAGAACAATGTAGGGAGTGTGTGGCCGGGTGGGGATTTACTGCAGGATTTCTGACTCCCTGTTCTAGGAGAATGAGATGAGAGCAGTGTTGTTCTGAAGTACCCACTAACCGATGGCCCCTGTCAAATGGACACTGCATTTGCCTGTCCTCTGAGGCCACACTTCAGACCAGCATGCTGTGCTGCTTTCAAGAGAAGCACCAGCCCCTAGTTGAATGCTACAGCACAGTTTTATTTTTCAAAGGCTTTCTATATAGGGTGTAAGGATCTAACAAAGAGACTAAGGGCTGTAATGTCAGAGCATGTGTATTCTTTTTTTTTTTTTTTTTCTAGAGACAGGCTCTTGCTCTATAGCCCATGCTGGAGTGCAGTGGTAGCTCACTGCAACCTCGACCATCCAGGCTCAAGCGCTCCCCATATCTCAGCCTCCCAAGTAGCTGGGACCATAGGTGTACACCACTATCCCCAGATATTAATACTTTTCATATCTTTTGTAGAGACAGGGTCTCCCTGTGTTGCCCAGACTGGTCTTGAACTCCTGGGTTCAAGCAGTCCTCCTGTCTCTACCTCTCAAAGTGTTGAGATTACAGGTGTGAGCCACCGGGCCCAGCCAGAGCATGTGTATTCTCTGTGCCTCAAGGTCTTCTGGGGTAATAGTACAACCCATCTTATGGGGTTGTTGGAAGCATTAAAGAAGTTAATTGTGGCAAAAGGCCAAGCTCAAGAAATGTGAACTGTTACTATCATTTCCATTGTTCATAGAGAACAGCTAGCAAAGGACGAGTATGTGCTGGTAAATGGACCTGTAGGCTGGTTTCAGCTTCCCGCACCAGCTTACAATGCCCTGAGTAAAAGACACTAAATGGGGAACATCAGAGACACTGGCTTTGAGTTCCAGTCCTACCATGAACCAGCTAACTGACCCTGGGCAAGAGTATCAGTTCCTTCTGCCTCAGTGTTCGCATCTGTAAAATGGAAACATTAGCCCTGGCTGTGTGAGAAGCATTCATTCATTTGGTATCCACAGATCACTTAGTGCCAGGCACATGGGACAACAAAACAAAGATGCTGCCCCTGTGGAGCTCACATGCTAGCAGAGGAAACAGATAGTGCAAGGAAACTCGCAAACACAAATGAACACATTCTTATTTATGTGAAATCAGCCATAACTTACATGGAATGTATGAGGCTCCCCTTTTATAAGCGTTCGCTGACTCCCAAATGTCTCTTCTAATGAACAGAAACTGATACTTACTTAAAAAGTTTGTTTTCCTTCCTTTTTCATTATGGAAAATTTCAAACATATACAAAGGAGAGAGAATTGTATGAAAAACCCCTACTTACCATCCCCGTTTTGCCAGTGATCAATTTATGTCTAACCTTGTTACATCTAAACCACTACCATACAATTCTCTCTTCCAGGATTATTTTGAAGCAAATCTCAGAAATTATGTGATTTAATTCATAAACATTTTAGCATTTATCTCTAAAAAATAAAAAAAAATTATTGTAAAAAAAGTAAGCATACTATCATTATCTCATCAAAAAATTAGCAATAATTCCTTAACATTATTAAACATGCAGGCAGTGTTTAAATTTCCTTGACTGTCTTGTAATTTAAAGAAAATACATATTATTAAAATTAGTATGAAAATAAAGTCCATTAGGATCTCTTGATGTCTCTCAAAGTTTCTTTCAATACGTTGGTTTTCCTTTCCCCTCTCTTTTTTTCTTCTAATAGATGTGTTTGATAAGACTAGGACTTTTGCTTCTATATGTTTTCCTAGAATCTGCATTCTTGAGAAATAATTTAGCATGTTCCTCTGTCACCTGTAATTCTTCTAAATTGTCAGATCTAGATGCTTGATCAGATTAAGGTTTTGGAAACGTGATTTTATCGATAGCATTATGTTCTTCCATCACAGGGCACTTTAATAGCTGTTAGTTGTTTAAAGTGGTTGATGATCGATTCCTAGATCCATTTCTTCATTAAGGGCTATGAAATAGTGGCATCCTAATTCTGTCATTCTCTACTCCTTTATTAGCCCTGATAGGTCTATAAAGAAAAAATTCTCTCCATCAACTATTTGGTTGCCCTGAGGCACAGTCAGTGTGTGAAAGAGAGGAGGAATGTTGATCCTTTCTCTTCAGTTATCATTTTTCAAAAGAATGAGTTGGTTGTATAGCCTTCTCCAAAGGACAATGGGCTCATGGCTTTAAACATATTTTATGTGTTTCGATCCATTCCAGTCATTTTCTTGTTGATGAGTAAATGCTCCCCCTTTTGTCCAACACAAGCTTTTCCAAGTTGGCTCCTGTCTTTTTAATATAATGTCAATAATCTTTGAAAGTCCCTTTGCTTTCTGAAAAAAGATGACCTAGGCCCCTCTTGTGTATTTCCTGCTCCAGACAAGGGATCAGCCATTTCTCCAAATAGGTGCTGGTCCCTTTAAGTGGGAAATGAAATTCAAGGCTGCCATCTGGGAACTAGAGGGGCTCCTTGATGGGTACTGGGCTTCCTGTAGATAGGAACAGGATAGATATAGTCCCTCTCTTCCTGGCTCCTTAATCAGACATGGAAAACAGGAATGGAGCACATAGTTGGAGGGGTGTTAGGTGCTAGGGAGGGCAAGTTTAGGATGTCATGTCAGTGTAATCAGATCATCTAGTCAGGACCAGAACTCAGAGAAGACTTCTGGAGAATAAGATGGAGAGAATTGGAACAAGAAGGGAGCTACTTCCTGCTCAGCCAGTAACTAGATTTCCAGCCTCAGAGGAAGGAATTAATGAGGTGGGGATGTGAAACTGATCTGTAAAATGTAACATTCTAGACAATAATCCTCTAGTGGTGGAATTTAAAACACCCAATCTGTGGGAAATAATTTATTACCAGTGGGCCAACACTGGCACCTTTCAAATCAAAGTGGAGAGGCTATGTGTTCTCATAACAATTGCTCATTAGGCATGCATTGTCCATTTTAATCTCCACAATAACCCCATGGAGCAAAGACTAATATTATGCCCATTTAACAGATGAGGAGTCAGAGGCTCCTGTGAGGCTAAGGAATTCGCTTAAGGTCACCCAGCTAGTAGGTAGTGGAGATGAGATTTGAACCCAGGACTTTCTGATGTTGGAGATCAATCTCTTAACCATTCTGCTGTGCTCTACCACCTTGGAGGCCCCTTTAAAGAGGTTAAAAGTTCCTTGCTTCTCAACCTGCTGAGTCTTAATCTTAACTTTCATCTCTCATCTTACTGTTGGCCACATTGCTCCCTTGTTCTCAGCTCCCAGGAAGAATTGAAATTGCATCCTGGCCCTTAGAATCTGCAACAGAGCAAGTTTCTTCACCTGTTTGATTTTCTCTGAGCCTCAGTTTCCTTATCTGTGAAGTAGGGATAATAATATTCATTGTTACAGTTATTGAGATAATGGAAAGATGTGATCTATGTAAAGCATTTAACACAGAGTGTTCAATAAATTGTAGTTATTAGAAATAATGAACCAATCAATAGCTCACCTGTAGTCCATCATTTGATGCCCATTACAACTTGAGAGGCAGGAATATCATTATCCCTCCTTTACAGAGGAGAAAACCAAAACACAGTAAAGGGGATTCCTGTGTCTAAGGCCACATAGAAGTTAGTAGTAGCAGCAGCATTTGAACCCAGACAGAGCCTTTGGGCTTGAGTACCACACTTTGCTGCCTTTATAGGAGTCTTGTCCAGAAGCCGCCTGCCATGTCAGCCTTGGGGCCTTGTCACTTACTTCCACCTTGCTCAAAGGAAGTGGAGATCAGCCTAGAGATGGAAGCACCTGCTTCCAGAGGCCTGCTGCAGGGTCATACAAGTGACTGACCTCTCAAGGAGCCTACTGATCCCACTCTGAAACCCTCAACAGCCGAGTGGGTGGATGCTTTGCTCAACCTGACACTGAACCAGGGGCACTGAGTTCAGTAATTACCGGTTTAATAAATTGCCTTTTTTTCTTATAGAGCACAAAATAAGAACATTGGCACCCCTTTAGTGCAGACCCTGGGAGAAGGATGGTCTTTAAAAATTAACTTTGTATGCAAAACTTTGTGTTAAGCCACACACTGTTAACACCACTTAGGACAGAAGGGAGAGGACAAGGGTAGTGTTGGCGTTTCATCAGCAAGCTGTCAAATTTCCCCCCACCACACCCCCTCACCCTTTCTCTCTCTTTCCAGAGCTCCATTTCTTCACTCAGCCTTTATTAAGAACATAGGTTTGAGTCTACGGGAACAAATTCTTCTGGCTCTTTAAGGAACATATTTGAAGGGGAGGGGGGTATTAGGCTGCATTACTGCATAAATGATACAACATGCTTACCAGCATGAATCATCCGACCTAGAGTGACAAAAAAAAAAAAAAAAAAAAAGAGCTTGAAAACGAAGCACAGCCAAAATATTGGCAGGTCCCAGCTACTCGGTCCAGATTTCATCTTTTAAACCAAAAACATAAAAATAAAAATGAATTTAATTTCAGGCTCATGGTGACAATTCCCATGGAGGAAGGCCGAAGTATTTTGTCTACACCCCTCCGGCCCCCTTCCGAATCACAGACACCCCGCAATCAGAGATGGCGAAGCCCCCACCGGGTCACCTCGGCCGGCCCCTGGGCTTCCTCCCCCAGCCCAGGCAGCACCCCCTGCCGCGAGCTCGCTGGGCGGAGGAGCCGGCTCGGCTTTGATTAGCAACACTTGCGGGGGCCGCGGCGCACCCTGACAGCCCGGCAGCTCCGCGCCAAAATGGATGGGTCTCGGGCGGCGAGGGCACGGATACAAATGCGCCGCCGCGTTCTCAGGTGCACAAATGCGGCCTCGGGCGGGCGCCGGTTCCCAGGCGCACGGAGGCGGCGGCCCCTTCAACTCGGGGCGCGGGCGGGAGCGGAACCCGCGTTAATTACTGTACGTTTCCACTGTAAAGAGTGTCAGCCGGGGAGCGGGGCCGCCGCGCCTGCCCGGCCCCGGCGCACAAAGGCTTCATATATTCTGAATGAAGGCGAATCGCAGCCTCGGCCTCCTTGAAAAGAGCCGTGAGGGAGACTTAATTCTCTCCCTTTCAGCTGTGCTCAGACTGTGAAATCCACACAATCGCGCCCTTCTCTTTAAAGGGAGGGAGAAGAGGGGCCGCGGCCGCGCGCCTCGCCATTAGCTGCGCGCACAGAGGGAGAGTTCACTCCGGGGACAAGGGCGGCGCGGCCGGCCGGCCGGGGCTCCTGGGCAGCCGCGTTTCCCAACGCACCGGCCGCAGCCCGCTTCTCCCGCGGCACTTCCCGGCGCCTTTTGTGGGGCAAGTCCTGGCGAGGGTGTCCGCCGTCAGGCGCGGAGGCTCCGTGCTCCCCTCTGCGCGGCAAGAGATCAGGGACTTCCACGGGCGGGCTGGGTCCGTTCCCAGGACCAGAGGTCCTGGCTGGAGCTGTCCGGGGCCTCCCGGCCTCCCAAGAGGCCTGGCCACACCCAGTTCGTGAAGCTGCTTCAATAATGAGAAATAATAATAACGATAATGAAAATTAAAATGCCAGGAACAAGTACAGATATATTACACTAAATGCAAAATACTGGTGTTGAGAATATGATGCTTTTTAACGCACACGCAAGCTCGATGTATGCGACACAAGATTATTACAAGATTTAGGAAAAATAGGTATACAGTCATGGGTCGCTTAATGACTGGGATACATCCTGAGAAATGTGTCCTTAGGCAATTTCGTTGCTGGTGAATAGCGTGTACTTACACAAACCTAGGCTCTATGCTGTAGCCTATTGCTCCTAGGATACAAACCTGTAAAGCAGGTTACATTCCTGAATACTGCAGGCAACTGGGTCACAATGGTATTTGTATATCTAAACATAGAAAAGGTATAGTAAAAACTTTTAAAAGGTGTTTTTACTATAACTTTTAAAAGGTTAAAAAAAAAAAAAGGTGCCCCTGTATAGGACAGGTCCATTATTATCTAATGAGACCACTGCCGTATGTGTGACCTGAAACACCTTATGCAACCATGATTGGATATTAATTTCCTTGTGGGTCCTAGGTGTCTGCTCAGCAAAGGGGACCCAGTTTTGATCCCGGTGATGAACCACGTCCTTTTCCAGAATCTCTGCAACTGATTATGTAATCCTATTTGGAGAGAATGTCTTAAGGATAAAGTGGACTGTGAACCTGAACCTTGGTACAAACGTCCTCCCGGCCCACCCTTTGTAGCCCTGAGGTTTGGACTACTCTTGAGGAGTGTGTTAATCTTCTACAACTGCATCAGCTCTTGAATTCCAGTATTATAAAGCTTGACAGGTTCTTAGCAGTTTACCTGGTTACGGACCTAGTGCTGTGATTTTCCTGTCATTCTCTCCTTGCCTCCCTTTCAGTTGGCAAAGCTGCAGACAAAATAGGATGACCCCGGAGCCACCTTGGAGTCTGTCTCCTTAATACCTGAAGTGTATAGAACGCATCATTTGTAGCTTGGCTTTAAGAAATGAGGGGGAAAGTTGCATCCATCCCCAATGAGTCCCACTAGCTTCCCATGCTTTCCTTGGAAGAAGGGAGCAAATATTTTCAATGACACCTACTCTTTTAGTACCTATCATGAGCTGAGCACTAAGAATGGATTATGTCCGCAAAACCCATAGGAGGTAGGTATTATTGGAGCAGAAGAGGGGGAAGGATCTTCTAAACATCACAGTCAATAAGTGGTAGGGTGGGTTTGAACCCCAGTGGGAATGATCCCCAAGTTCTTTCTGATTATGTCCAGGGCCTCTTTATCCTCTACCAGCAGGGCTAGGCCTATCACACACTTTCTACCACCAGATCGCTACAAAACCCTTTGAGATAGGTGCTTTTCTAGGTCCTCTTCTTTCCATTTAACATGTAAATAAATTGAGGGTCCTAGATGATTATATAGCTTAAGGGCATCCAGTAAATAGCAGAGACAAAGCCTGTGCTCTTTGCTGTGTGTGTGTGTGTGTGTGTGTGTGTGTGTGTGTGTGTGTGTGTGTGGGTGTGTGTGTGTGTGTGTGTGTGTGTGTGTGTGTGTGTAGGGAGGGAGGGAGGGAGGGCAGTAGTATAGAGGACTTACTCTATCCCTAAAAATTCTGTTTCTGTAAGTCTGGTGTGGAGCCAGGGAATCTTTATTCAAGCTCAAAAACAACAAACTTCACAGACTAATCTTAATACTTGCATATGAAGCTGCCAAAATTGCAAACACCAGTAATCTGCAGAATGAATCCTGGGGTTCCAAGACACCTCTTCAGGAAAGATTCAGAAAACTGAACTACTGGGTCCCTGGGGGCTCTTTTAAGGAAACTTTTTTTTGGAATTCCCCACTGGGTAGCTCAGAGCAAAGTCCCTCCCTGGAGAAGGTGACTATATATTCATTCTCTTGGTGCCCATATTTGTGTGGATTTCTGTGCGGCTTGCGGATTCCAGCAGATCTCTGGGGACTTCTGTAGCTGGATGGGGTGGTATGTAGAACAGGCCACAGAGGCTAAGGGGCCGTTAGTGGTGAGCCAGGGAACTCAGGGGCAAATCTATGGCTCCTCTACCTTCTTAATCCCCTCGACTAGCCTTTGGCTATATGGTGACATAGGGGAAACCTGCACATCCCTATCATTCAATTACATAAATTTATTATTGTTTATTAAGAAAAATTGGAAGACAACATTTTAAAGAACGTATAAGTTATCTTCAGGCCCATCATCCAGGAAACTTCAGTTAATAGACTGGTGCGTTTCTTCCTGGTCTGCTTAAGAGTGGGTGCTAGAGTTCAGACCACGTGGGTCCTAATCCTGCTCTTTATTAGCTGTATGACCTTGGGCAGATTTCTGTTTTTAAGAAAATGTAGTAAAATTCACAAAAATACAACAATACAATAAACAATTCTTCCTTTTTGTGGAGATCGGGGTCTCGCTATATTGGCCAGGCAGGTCTCGAACTCCTTGGCTCAAGCTATCCTCCCGCCTCTGCCTCCCTAAGAGCTGGGATTACAGGCATGAGCCACAGCGCCTGGCAATAAACAATTCTTAAATGCACATTTCGGTGTCATTTAATACATTCACATTGTCGTGCAGCCAACATCTCTATTTCGTTCCAAAACATTTTCATCACCCTGTAACCGTGAAGCAGTCACTTCCTATTCACTACCACTTCCAACCCTTGGCAACCATTAATCTAGTTTTAGTCTCTATAGATGTACTTATTCTGGATATTTCATATAAATGGAACCACATAATATGTGATCTTTTGTGTCTGGCATAGTATTTAGAGATTCATCAATGCATGTATCTAGCAATTTATTTATTTTTTTTTTGAGATGGAGTCTCACTCTGTTACCCAGGCTGGAGTACAGTGGCATGATCTCAGCTCACTGCAACCTCCACCTCCCAAGATCAAGTGATTCTCCTCCCTCAGCCTCTGGAGTACCTGGAATTATAGGTGTGCACCACCATGGCTGGCTAATTTTTTGTGTTTTTAGTACAGATGGAGTTTCACCATGTTGGCCAGGCTGGTCTCGAACTCCTAATCTCAGGTCATCCCCCACCTTGACTTCCCAAAGTGCTGGGATTACAGGTGTGAGCCACAGGCTTGGCTGTAATTCATTTTTTTTAACATCATAACAACATTTCATTGTATGGATATGCCCCCTTTTTCTTTATTCATTCAACAATTAATGCACATTTGGGTTGTTTCCACCTTTTGGCTATTGCAAATAGTGCTGCTCTGAACATTCTTATACAAGTTTTTGCTAGAACGCTTTCAATTCTTTTGGGTATATACCTAAGGTGAAATTATTCTGTGCTAATAACTTTATGCTTAACTTTTTGAGGAACTACCAAAATGTCTTCTGCAGCCAATGCACCATGTTCTATGACCACCAGCACTGTACGGGGTTCTGTTTTCTCCCCATTCCTACCACCACTTGATGTTTTCCCTGAAAATATTATTGTAGCCATCTAGTGGGTGTAAAGTGTCTCATTGTGGTTTTGATTTGCAGTTCCCTAATGACTAGTGATGTTGAACATCTTTTCACGTGCTCATTAGCCATTTGTATATCTTCTTTGAAGAAGGTCTCTTCAAGTTCTTTACTCATTTAAAAAATTGGGTCATTTGTTTTTTTGTTGTTGAGTTGTAAGAGTTCTTTATATATTCTGGACACTAGGCCCTTATGAAATATGTTATTTGAGTCCAGGTGCAGTGGCTCACACCTGTAATCCCAGCACTTTGGTAGGTCAAGGTGGGTGGATCACCTGAGGTCAGGAGTTTCAGCCCAGCCTGGTTAACATGGTGAAACTCCATCTCTACTAAAAATACAAAAAATTAGCCAGGCATGGTGGCCTGCGCCTGTAATCACAGCTATTCTGGAGGCTGAGGCAGGAGAATCGCTTGAACCCTTGAGGCGGAGGTTGCAGTGAGCCGAACTGTGCCACTGCGCTCCATCCTGGAAGACAGAGCAGGACTCTATCTCAACAAAAGAAAAGAAAAGAAAAGAAATATGTTATTTGAAAATATCTTCCCCCATTCTTGAGTAGCTTCTTAACCTTGTGTGCTTCCATTTCCTCATCTAAAAAATAGTAATAAGGCCAGGCACGGTGGCTCAAGCCTGTAATCCCAGCACTGTGGGAGGCCGAGGCCGGCGGATCACGAGGTCAAGAGATCAAGACCATCCTGGTCAACATGGTGAAACCCCGTCTCTACTAAAAATACAAAAAATTAGCTGGGCATGGTGGCGCGTGCCTGTAATCCCAG
>NW_016107406.1:1709262-1715433 GCF_001604975.1 Cebus imitator
CCAGCTACTCAGGAGGCTGAGGCAGGAGAATTGCCTGAACCCAGGAGACGGAGGTTGTGGTGAGCCGAGATCGCGCCATTGCACTCCAGCCTGGGTAAAAAGAGCGAGACACCGTCTCAAAAAAAAAAAAAAAAGAAAAAAGAAAAGAAAAAGAAAAAAAAAAAAAAAAACCATTATAAAAAAAAAAAAAAAAAGAAAAAAGAAAAGAAAATAATGAAGTACAATGTTTTATTTTTGTTACTGTGTTTTTTTGTTTGTTTGTTTGTTTTTGTTTTTTGAGACAGAGTCTCGTTCTGTCACCCAGGCTGGAGTGTAATGGCACAATCTCGGCTCACTGCAACTACCACCTCCCAGGTTCAAGCAATTCTCCCGCCTCAGCTTCCCAAGTAGCTGAGATTACAGGCACCCACCATCATGCCTGGCTAATTTTTGTATTTTTGTAGAGATGGGGTTTCACCATGTTGCCCAGGCTGGTCTTGAACTCTTGACCTCAGGTGATCTAGGCCTCCCAAAGTGCTGGGATTACAGGCATGAGCCACTGCGCCCAGCATTGTTACTGCTTTTGTAACACCTGGAATATAAAAAGGTAAAATGTGTTGCTGATATTAACACAAATTGAAGACCTTGGCACTGTCGGTGTGCACTAGTTGTCCAGCAGACATCACTTTATTCCATAGATGCATTCCCAGAACACTGCATGAGGGAATACTGGCATTTTTGTATATTGAATCATGCTTAACATCGATGAGGACTGCTAGCCAAAGGAGCCTATAGTGAGTGCTTTTGTACCTGGAATAAATGTGGTAGATAAAGAGGCATTTCCTGACTTGTCAATATTAGAATTTTAATGTATTCTGTTTTCTTTAGTAGGGTACAACTGCATCCTTCCTATCGTCATTATCATTTTGTTGAGTTTAACAAACAAAATTCACAGGTCTCCATCAGATTTCTATAAATGGGGAGTTCTAATGATAGTAAAAAAGACATGTACAGAAATAAGAATCTGACAGCAAACACCCTTCCTGCGGAGGAAAACTGAAGGATCTCAACAGGTAAATGACCTTACACTTCTAGAGAAAACACCGTGGGGCCTGGTCATGTGGTATTTGTGGTAGAACCATCTTGAGCTGATTTCCCCGACTGCAAGCCGAGCATAAGGCCCCAGGAGATCAAGGTAAATGTGAGATATTGTACTTCCAGGTAAGGGCGGTCCCATTCCAATAAAAAAAAAAAAAAAAAAAAAAGAATTATCAAAAGAAGGCAACATATATTGTGGCATTGTGGTTCTAACTCAGGCACAATACAATACACTGCAATTGTGCTATTTACAGGATAATTTCGGGATTTACATAAGTTAATAATGAAGGTGGTGGGAGCACATATAGAAAATATAGGCTTAAAGCTGTTTGATGCTTTGCTTGCATAGACCAGCGGTTTTCTTTTTTTTTTTTTTGAGACAAGGTTTCATTTTGTCACCCAGGTGAAAGTATAGTGGAGTGATCGTGGCTCCCTGCAGCCTCTACCTCCTGGGCTCAAGCGATCCTCCCACCTTAGCCCCCCGAGTAGCCGGGACCACAGGCTTGTGCCACCATGCCCAGCTAATTTTTAAATTTTTTGTAGAAACAGGGTCTCATTCTGGTCTTGAACTCCTAAGCTCAAGCAATCCTCCTGCCTCAGCTTCCCGAAATATTGGGATTAGAGGCATGAGCTACCACGCCTGGCCTAGATCAGTGGTTCTTAAACTGGGTTCCTCAAACTCACCTGGAGGGCTTGTTATAAGACAGATTGCAGGGCCTCACCTCCAAGGTTTCTGATTCAGTAGGTCTGGGATGGGGTCTGAGAATTTGTATTTCTAGCATGTTCCCAGGTGACACTGATGATGCTGGTCAGAGAGCACACTGAGAATTGCTGGCCTAGACTGTCACTGGAAGGATTCATGAGAAACTCTCAGCAGAGGCTGCCTGTGGGAAGAACTAGGGGACCAGGGTAGGAAGGGGGACTTCCATTACATGATACACCATTTTTTGTATCATGCACATGTATTATCTGTTCAAATAGTGTACCTGAAGCTCATGTTTCCCAACACAATAAAGGAGGGCTTTGTTGTTCCCTGAGAGGCTAAATAGTTTTGTGGTTAGGAGTAGGGTCTTATCATCTGGCTCAGCCACACTGTAATTTTCTGTAAGGTACTGTGGTAGTTTAAAAACATGTCCAAACTCTTTGATTCATTTCTCTTCAAAAGATACAGTCTATGTCCTCTATCCTTGAATGTGAACTATTCTTTTTTTTTTTTTTTTTTTTTTTTTTTTTTCTTTTTTTTTTTTTTTTTTTTTTTTTTTTTGGGACAGAGTTTCACTCATGTTACCCAGGCTGGAGTGCAATGGCGCGATCTCGGCTCACCACAACCTCCGCCTCCTGGGTTCAGGCAATTCTCCTGCCTCAGCCTCCTGAGTACCTGGGATTACAGGCACGTACCACCATGCCCAGCTAATTTTTTGTAATTTTAGTAGAGACGGGGTTTCACCATGTTGACCAGGATGGTCTCGATCTCTTGACCTCGTGATCCACCCGCCTTGGCCTCCCAAAGTGCTGGGATTACAGGCTTGAGCCACCGCGCCCGGCCCCGAATGTGAACTATTCTTAGTGACTTCCTTCTAATGAATAGAATGTGGCAGAAGTCAAGATGTCATAAAAGGACATACAAGACACTGTGGCTTCCTCCTTGGTCCTTCTCTTGGATCATACACTCTGGGTACAGCCAGCTACCATGTGGTGAGGATGCTAAGGCAGCCCTACGTGGTGAGAAACTGAGGCCTCCTGCCGACAGCCGTTGAGTGAGCCATATTGGAAGTGGATCCTCCAGCTGAAAATCCTCCAGTTGTAAGTTAACTGTAACCCTGGCCAATACCGTGACTGCAACCTTTTGAGACTCCAAGCCAGAACTACCCAGCTAAGAGTTTCTAAATTGCTGACCAACAGAAAGTGTGAGATAATAAATAAACGTAGTTTAAGCCACAATGTTTTGGAATTATTTATTTATTTGTTTGTTTGAGATGGAATTCTACTCTTGTCACCCAGGCTGGGGTGCAATGGCATGATCTCGGCTCACCACAACCTCCACCTCCCAGATTCAAGCGATTCTCCTGCCTCAACCTCCCAAGTAGCTGGGATTACAGTCATGTGCCACCACGCCCTGCTAATTTTGTATTTTTAGTAGAGATAGGGCTACTCCATGTTGGTTAGGCTGGTCTCGAACTCCTGTACAGATAAAGCCTGCGAATGGTGCCTGGCACATAGTAACCACTCATCAGCTGCCAGCTGTTGCCATTCATGCCCATCTGAACATCTGGCCGGTGGTTTCCTCCTTGTCAGATGGGACTCATCCAAGGCAGTGTACGGAACTAAATTCCTGGCCCAGGGAGTCACATACCTGTCACTATCCTGTGACTGTTGGCCTGAGTTCTGTCCCATTATGCACTGGAAGAAAGAGATTGCCTTTATTTTCAAGCTGTTCTGAGCCGTGTGGTCGCACCTGGAAAAATCCCCGCAAGTTGTACAAATAGGCCTCCCTGAAGCTGGGAAGAGGAGAAAACTCACTCCCTTTCCTCTCTCTGCTCCTGTAATTGTACCCCCATCAAATAAGCCCACTTTGTCCTCATGAGTTTTCCCAACAGGACTTTAAAATCACAGCTTAGAGAATCAAGCTGGATTTTAATGACTATTTCTAATGTCAGGGCATTAGAAAGTCTTAGCCCTCATTCTTCTTATAGCTGGGATTTGTAATAGCTTAGGTTTAAATGATCTCCATAAGGAATTTATTTTCAGTTTAATGGTCTACTCAAGGTCAGACTTTCCAAGTTATTTCCTTGCCAGATATAGAAACAGTGTCAAAAATTTGATATGAGTCAGGTTTTGACTGAGCTGAAAGATGCTGATATGTTGGTGGTATGCCTTGCAATAAACAGCGGGGAGGAAAGTGATTGTTTTGGGGTAGCCTGTGCGTGGCATGCTTGCACACTAGCAGAATGGAAGTCTTGGCACCGGGAACTACAAACATGGGTGCAGAACTGGGTTCAAGGCCTGACATTCTGCCAGAGGAGCACGGCAAGGAACCAGAGCTGAACCTGAGACCCAAACCCCAGCGCCAGCAACACAGTCTCAAGGGCTTCCCTGGAACCCTGATCCTCCAAATGGTTTTATTGGGTGTTGGTGGTGAGTGTTGAGGGGTTTAAGACATTCTCCTTTCATCAGAAAGATAGGCTCAGAAACTGCATCAGACTCTGGCCTACAAGTGTCAGTGGCACCCTAGACCCCACTGAGCTGAGCTGGGGAAGTTGGAGGCAAGAAAATGAAGGAGGGAGTTTATTAGTTAAGATAATTTTGTTTGCAAGTGGCAGAAACCCAACTTACAAGCTTAAACAAAAAAGCAAATGGATTAGACAGAAATGAAAAGTTTAGGGTAAAGCACTGCCTTCAGGCCTGGTTTGATTCGACATTATTTATTCAGTTATTGGCCCTGTTTCCTTTCGCTTTGTACTCTTGGTCAGGCAGGCTGTCCCCATGTGGTGATAAAACCTGGAACTAATGTTGGCTCCAGGTTTCCATCCGACCAACTCGGCAGCCTCAGGGAAAGAAAAGACCCTTTTCCTAGTGCTCCAACTAAAGTCATCAATTTAACCCTCTTTCTTCTGGGGTGGATCTAGTGCTGATTCTTGAACTGTCACTGGTCTGGGTCATGGTAGGAGGGCTGCCCTACCAGAACCTCCTGTCCTGGGGGGGACAGAGGGGTGGCTTCCTGAAGGGTGATGGCTGTGGTGCCAAAGCACACACTTCCTCCAGTTTGCAGACTGCAGCCTCAGAGAAGATAGTGGCCCTCCAGTATCTGTGGCTTCGCTCTCTGTGGTTTCAGTTACCCATGGTTAGCTGTGGTCTGAAAATATTAAGTGGAAAATTCCAGAAGTAAACAGTTCATAAGCTTTAAATTGCATGCCATTCTGAGGAGCGTGATGAAATCTGGAGCTGTCTGCTCCGTCCCGCTGGGGAGGAGAATCCTCCCTTTGTCTGGCACATCCACACTCTATTCGTTGGATTCGCTGCCTGCCTGTTAGTCACTTAGTAGCTATCTCGGTGACCAGATGGACAGTATCAAGTGCTTGGGTTCCAATAACCCTTGTTTTACTTCATAATGGCTCCAAAGTGCAAGAGTAGTGATGCCGGCATATTGTTACATTTGTCCTGTTTTATTATTCCTTATTGTTATCCATTGCTTACTGTGCCTAACTTGTAAATTTGACTTTATCATAAGAGTACGTAAATAGGAAAAAACATAACATATATAGGATTTGGTACTCTCTGTGGACCCCACTGGGGGTCTTGGAACGTATCCTGTGTGAATGGGGGGGCAACTATTGTACAGAAACCTAGCTTTGAGGCCGGCACGGTGGCTCACGCCTGTAATCCTAGCACTTTGGGAGCCTGAGGTGGGTGGATCACCTGAGGTCAGGAGTTCAAGACCAGCCTGGCCATCATGGTGAAACCCCATCTTAAAAAAAAAAAAAAAAAAGGAAACCTGCTTTGCTTCTGGTGACTAGCCTAGATACGCATACGCAGCAATAGTGTGGCTTTTGACTGCCGAAGGGAAAAGAAAGGGCGTTTTGGAATTTGGAAACAAATCACCTAGTTTGCAAATGATGGAATATTTTTACATTTTCCTCCCAGTATCTCCTCACTGCCTAGACTTGTGTTTCTTTTCCTATAAAGATTTTTTTTTTAAAAACAGGGATGAGGCATAGCTATGTTGCCCATGCTGGTCTCAAGCTCCTGGCTTCAAGTGATCCTCCCAACTCAGCCTTCCAAAGTGTTGGCGTTACAGGAACGAGCCTCCACACCCGGACAAGACTTGTGTTTCTTTCAGGTTAGCGTTCTGGAGCCTTCCTCTGATTCACAGAGTTCTCCTCTGAACCCTGTGTGATGTCTGGCTTACAACTTTCCCTTTTTGAGCCTCAGTTTCTTCTGGTGGAAACAATGGATATAATAATTACCTTGCAGGGCTTTCTTAAAAGGCCAAAAGAAAAGGAAACAATGCAAATTAAAGTTACTTAGAATACTTATTGTGTGTGGGTACTGCAGAAGCAGCAGTCTCATGAGGTGAGAATTATTATCACTTGTTTA
>NW_016107406.1:1715626-1716909 GCF_001604975.1 Cebus imitator
GGATTACAGGCACGTGCCACCATGCCCAGCTAATTTTTTGTAGTTTTAGTAGAGACGGGGTTTCACCGTGTTGACCAGGATGGTCTCGATTTCTTGACCTCGTGATCAGCCCGCCTTGGCCTCCCAAAGTGCTGGGATTACAGGCTTGAGCCACCGCGCCCAGCCCCCACTTGTTTACTTAACAGAGAGGTTAAGTAATTTGCTTGGATCACACAGCTACAGAGGCACAGAGTGGGGATTCGGACTCATGCTGTCTTTCTGTAGGGCTGGAGCTTCTAGACACTACTCCCTCGCATCTGCTTATCAGCAGGGGATTAAACGATGCCGGGCTGTTAGGATCTATAGACCCTTCCCCACCAGCGATGTGCCAGCTTGATGGGGAAAGAACAAATTCTGTATTTTCACTAACCTCTAACTGAAATTTTGACTTTTAAAAAATATTATGAATGTAGGCTACAAATCAGTAGCTTTGATAACTGTGATACCTATGTCACTTTACATTCCCACATATTTTATATCACCTATGTTCATTACTACTTTAAATTATGTTAGATATTAAATCTTGCTATTTTGAACTTTTTTTGAGTATCTGCTGTTCTGGTAGATCTTTTCTTATATTAGTTTATTTTAATTGACAAATAAAAACTGAAACTGTATATATGTATAGCATATGACATAAAGTTTTGAAATACATATGCACTGTGGAATGGCTAAATCAAGCAAATAGATCTTGTTATTTAATGTAGAAGAAAGAAAGCAGCCTGGGTGTGGTGGCTCATGCCTGCAATTCCAGCACTTTGGGAGACTGAGGAGGGCAGAACACTTGAGGGCAGGAGTTCAAGACCAGCCTGGCCAACATGACGAAACAACATCGCTGCTAAAAACACAAAAATTAGCTGAGCATGGTGGTGTGCACCTGGACTCCCAGCTACTCAGGAGGTTGAGGCAGGAGAATCACTTGAGCCTGGGAGGCAGAGGTTGCAGTGAGCCGAGATCACACCAATTCCCTCCATCCTGACAACAGAGTGAGACTCTGTCTCAATGACAATAACAAAAAGCACATATACAAGTTTCCTGTAAAGTTTAAAAAAATTAAAACATTTTTTATTTCTAATTTTAAATGAATTCTGTAAATATTTCTCAAAGGACAAATGCGCTTCTCTGAGTAGCTTTGAAAGTTGCCTATTTTCTTAGCTGGGCATGGTGGCGCGTGCCTGTAATCCCAGCTACTCAGGAGGCTGAGGCAGGAGAATTGCCTGAACCCAGGAGGCGGAGGTTGCGGT
>NW_016107406.1:1717124-1729955 GCF_001604975.1 Cebus imitator
TGCTCTGTCACTCAGGCTAGAGTGCAGTGGTATGATCTCAGCTCACTGCAACCTCCACCTCCCGGGTTCAAGCAATTCTCCTGCCTCAGCCTCCCAAGTAGCTGGGATTACAGGTATGCGCCACTACGTCTGATTAATTATTGTATTTTTAGTAGAGACGGGGTTTGACCATGTTGACCAGGGTGGTCTCAAACTCCTGACCTCAGGTGATCCACCTGCCTCAGCCTCCCAAAGCACTGGGATTATGGGTGTGAGCCACTGCTCCCGGCCTAAAAGTGTTTCTCTAAAACTAAAATAAACCACTGGTGATCGTTTCTAATACTGTAAGTTCCACAATAAGATAGGTGTCAGCTTAGTTTATTACACATTGTAAAACATATTCTTACAACTGTATTTAGTTTCCTGACTTTCCTTTGTAATTTGTTGTATTTTATTTTATGCATTGGAAAGTATAAGTTTGCTCTGGCACAAAAGGGAAGAACCCAGAAGGGGGCAGAAGGAAAGCAAGGCGGGGCAGGGCAGCTTTAGCCCCTAGTTGTTCCTACTGTGGGTAGTGCTGGGGAGAGCAGGAGCCCCACACAGAGTGGCGGCTAGGTGAGAACCCATGGCTGTGCCCTCCACCATGCAGACCGACCCACCCAGAGCCAGGCTGTGAATTTCCAGTTGCCAGGAAGCTGCTGACCATGACAGGTGGTGAAGGAACTGAGCGGCCTCTGACTTAACAGCTTCAGTGACACAGATCTTCCCAGTGGCCTCAAGCCTGTGGCTGGGCGAAGGTCCTGATGTAGGGTTGCCGGTGTTGTTCACCCCTTGACACCCACCCAAGGACTCAGGAATCAGATAGGCATGGGGCCCCTTGTGGGCTCCTCCAAGTGCAGACTGCGGCCACCTGTTCTGTCTCAGAGTCTTGGATTTCCCATCTGAATAATGGGCACTCAATTCCTATCTCCCAGGGCTGCTAGACGATTGGATCAAATAAGGAATCTGAAAGTTCTTCGTGAACTATAAAGTTTCATCCCAATGGTAGTTATTATCTTTATCCCTGTCTTCAGAGGGAGGGGAAGGAGACGTTTTCATTAAGGCCATCATTCCTTCACTTGGAGCAGTTCAAGAACAGGGAAGGGGCTAATGGGGTCAACAGTTACCCATGCCTTCAGTGTGCTCCTGGCTACACTGGCCAAAGGGAGGGGCAGTATACATTCTTGTGCCTCCCTTACTAAGAAGACCACAGATGCCTGTTAATGCCTAAAAGGAATCTTTTCAAAAAAGCTGTGTGCAAACGTATTTACGTAAATACATATGTGTGTATGCATGTATCCCCTTAAAGCCCCCTATTTCTGGAAGGAGATTGGATTCCTGGGACATAGTTGTAGTTATTCAGTTGTCTAATACAAAGTACAGAAGATAGGGAACACAGATGAGATGAACAGGCAGAATGTGTGACACTTCTTTTGAATTTATATTTGGATCTTAGAGGGGCTTCCTTGGACTAATGAGGTGTAGAGAGTGAACTTGCTCTGTATGACTTGAGAAAGTAAAAGCTGCGTGTGTGCACGCACGTGCATGCGCGTGCACACACACACACACACACACACACACACACACACATATTTCAGTTTCTTTCTGAATGGGGTGTGAGTCTCTGCTCATTTACAGTCTTTTCCTGGTTCTGTAAACTTGTCCAAAGTGGTATTCCTGTCCCATCCTCCCTCCCTCTCTGAGCTCCTTTCCTCTCTGTCTTCTTTCTTTTTTTCTGGAGTGACTGATCCCTTGACTTAGGCTCAGATCTCATCAGTGCCACATACAGAGGGGGCAGGCCACTCAGCATCTCTGGGTCTTAGATTCCTCCCCTCAAGTGGGGATAATAATAGCCCTCCTAAGGTAGCTGTGATGATTAGTTGCGATGGTTCAGAAAACGGGCTTAGTGCAGTCCTTGGCAAGGACTCAGAGTCCCGTGATTGCTGTCTATTCCCTGTGTTGGGGAAGGGGCAGGTGGCTGGGCACAGGGGCAGAGAAACTGAAGAGAGGATAAGCGTTGTCATGAACATTTGCACAAAGTGCTTCAGGGACACCAAAGTGGAGTCAGATAAAATAGTAAAACATTAAATTGTTCAGAGACTGAGGGACAGAGGGGATGACTTGCTCCAGACACTGGGGATGTGAGCCATTTCACTCTCTTCACATCAGTTTTATTTCCTAGCATCTCTCTTGAACCCTCAGAGAATAGTAATAAGTAACACTTATTTGCAGTAATTATTGCAAATATATAGTTGAGAGCTTTTTGATGTATTTATTTTTGAGATAGGGTCATGCTCTGTCACCCTGGCTGGAGTGCATCACGGCTCACTACAGCCTCAACCTCCTGGGCACAAATAATTCTCCTACCTCAGCCTCCCGAGTAGTTGGAACCATAGGTGTGTTCCCCCAGCTAATTTTTGTTTTGTTGTAGAGACAGGGTTTCACCATGTTGCCCGGGCTGGTTTGAACTTCTGGGCTCAAGCAATCCTCCCACCTTGGCCTCCCAAAATGCTGGGGTTACAGGCATGAGTGTCCATGCCCAGCTGAGATCTTATTCTGTACCAGGCATCATGTTATTCAATCTTCAAAACCACAAGCAAGGTTTGCTCTGTTAGTGCTCTCGCTGTACAGGTGCGGGAACTCAAGTCACAGAAAGGTTAAACCCCCCCAGGGTAGCATGAATCAGGGGCAAGTGGGCATTCTCTGTGGTCCCTATCTCCAGAGCCCCCTGATGTCCCCTACCCCATACTATCTCCTGACACAGAAGAGGGATGACGGCTTCTTTTCCCAAGTCATTTCTAAAGCCACAGAATAACTCCCGTCTACTTTCATTTTGGGTTTTAAAGAGATCATTTTAAACCTGGGATACATCAAACCTGGATTGGAGTCTTGATGCCACGACTTACTGGCATGTGGCCCTTGGAGGGACCCTTCAACTTTTTAAGCCTCAGTTTCTCAGCTGTATGTTAGATTGGCATTTTTAATAAATCTGGAGTGGAACCCAATGTTTTTCTTTTATTATACTTTAAGTTCTGGGTACCTGTGCAGATCGTGAAGGATTGTTACATATGTATACACGTGCCATGGTGGTTTGCTGCATCCATCTCCCCATCATCTACATTAGGTATTTCTCCTAATGTTATCCCTCCCCAATACCCCCACCCCCTGCTATCCCTCCCCAGATCCCCACCCCTCAACAGGCCCCAGTGTGTGACAATGGAAGCCAACATTGAAGATGTTGTGCTCCAAACTGACCTATTGCAGTCACCTCACATACCCTCCTGCAGCCTCTCCATCTTATTCCTGCCCATGTCCTGAGGCCTTCAGGGTAAAGTGCTTATTTTGGAGCTTCCACGGTGCTTTGTTGTCCTGTTTTCCTGCTTTTACAACACAGGGACCCTCATGGCAAAGCTACGGGCCTGGGCCTTGGAGCAGCACCTTCTCCAGATATCAGAGTTTGGAGCTGGGCCTTTTAAAGGATAATCAGAAGTTGGGAGTGGGAAAGACTCTGCTGGAACTTCATATCAGTTCAGCTGGTGTTTGTGAAAAATCTTTATCAGGATTCCTAAAACACCAGTTAAAAAAGGGACAAAGAGGCTATAGATCCTGCCTTCAGGGCATCTCTCATCTGAAGTAGAGGTGTGGAATTAAGTAGAATATTTCAACAAAATTCCTTAAGTTCCTTTGGGATTCATTCACCCACCCACCCTCCCATCCATTCACCCATCCACCCTCTCATCTATCCACACGCCCATCCCATCCATCTACCCGCTCATCCACCCATTCACCCATCCACCCATCTACTCTCCCATCTTATCCACCCACCCATCCCATCCAGCTACTGACTCATCCACCCATTTACCCACCCACCTTCCCATTCATCCAACCAAACACCTACCCATCCATCCTCCCATCAAACACCTTATCCATCAACCCACCCATCTCATCCATTTACCCAGTTATCCACCCATTCACCCACCCATTCTCCCATCTATCCAACCACTCTCCCATCCATCCCCCATCCACCCTCCCGTCTATCCACACACCTATCTCATCCATCTACCCATTCATCCATCCATTCATCCAATTACCATCCCATCCATCCATCCATCCATCCACCCACCCATCCATCCACCCATTCACTCTCTTATCCATCCACCCATCCATCCCATCACCTACTCCCTCATCTATCCATTCACCCACCCACCTTCCCATCCATCTACTCATTCACTCATCCATCCACCCATCCACCCTCCCATCTATCCACCCACCCATCCATCCACCCATCAACTCTCTTATCCATGCACCCACCCGTTCACCTATGCACCCATCTACCCGTCCACCCATCCACTCTTGCATCCATCCACCCATACATGCACCCTCTTAGCTATACACACACACACACACACACACACACACACCCATTCATACAACCACAGGTATATGAGGGCTTCCTATCTGCCTATTAGTGGGGACAAAATAGTGAGCAAAATGAATAAAGTTCCTGATCTTTTGGCAGCTAATAGACAAAAAAATCAAAAAACATATTTAATATGCCAGATGGTGATAAATGTTACGGAGAAAAATAAAGCATGATATGGGGATAGAGAGGAGTAGATAGGAGGATTGTGTGTGGGTGTGTGCAGGTGTGTGTGGTGTGTTTTTGTGTAGTTGTAGATGTGTGTGTGAATGTGTGTAGGGTTGTGAATGTGTGCAGGGGAATACTTGTGTACAGAAGTATGATGTGTATGTGTGTGTGTATATGTGTTTGTGTGTAGGAGGCTTTAGTTAGGGAGATCTAGAAGAACACCCTGAAAAGGAGACATTTGGCCAGGTGTGGTGGCTCATGCCTGTAATCCCAGCACTTCGGCATTTTGGGAGGCTGAGGTGGGTGGACCACTTGGGGTCTGGAGTTTGAGACCAGCCTGGCTAACATGGTAAAACCCGTCTCTACTAAAAATACAAAAATTAGCCAAGTGTGGTGGCTCATGCCTGTAATCTCAGCACTTTGGGAAGCCAAGACAGGCAGATCACGAGGTCAGGAGTTCGTGATCCACAATACACCACGTGACACCATGCCAACATGGTGAAACCCCATCTCTACTAAAGATAGAAAAAAAAAATAGTTGGGTGTGATGGCGTGTGCCTGTAATCTCAGCTATTCAGAAGGCTGAGGCAGGAGTATCGCTTGATCCTGGAAGGTGGAGGTTGCAGTAAGCCAAGGTCGTGCCACTGCACTCCAGCCTGGGCGACAGGGCAAGACTCTGTCTCTAAAAAAAAAAAAAAAAAAAAAGCTGGGTATGGTTGCAGGTGCCTGTAATCCCAGCTACTTGGGAAGCTGAGGCAGGAGAATCAATTGAACCTGGAGGCAGAGGTTGCAGTGAGACGATATTGTGCCACTGCATGCCAGCATGGGTGACAAAAGTGAAACTGTTGCAAAGAAAGAAAGAAACAGAGAAGTGGGGGAGAGGAAGAAGGAAGGAAGGAAGGAAGGAAAGAAGGAAGGAAGGAAGGAAAAGATATTTGACAAATCCTAAGGAAATGAGGCAGTAACTACATGGATGTTTGGGAGGGAATCATCCCAGGTAGAGGGAAGAACAAGTCAGAAGCCAGGATAAGGAGAAAGAGATTCTCCTTTTTCCAGGACAAGTTGTAGCAGTAAAAGGTCACTTAAGTAGATGCTTTAAAATATGAAACTAGAATTTCCTAGCAAATACAGTGAAATAAAAAGTGTGCCTGGGATTTTATCTTGAAAAATGAAATGAAAAAGTCACAGTGAATGTTTGTTTTTATCTTATGTTCAATAAAATATACATTATAAATGTAGTTGTGTGCAAAATCTTAAAGAATGGTTTGGGTCTTAGCATGCCATGTACGCACCCTTCAGCTCACATCTGACTTCCACAGCACATCATGAAGAGGATCGGTTTTATGAAAATATTTGAGGGTTTTGCCTGTTTTCCTAAGCCTCGCTTCAAATGTTGCTATTTAAACCGACTCTCTTTGAGGTGCCATTATTTATAAAGATCTTTTCATCAATTGTGAACTGTTCTAACTCCACCATATCCCCACTTGTCAAAGCTTTGCTGAGTGATTGGAGCTGTTAGCTAACATGACTGTCTTGACTTCATACAATCCTGTATTTTTCCTCGGTTGTACTGCTGGCTGTTAGCATAGGACAGTCAGCAGACATGACAAGAGCATTGACCCACTTCTGAGCACGGAGAAAGCATGGGTTACATGGGAAGCCATATCTAAGCAGGACTCAGTTTGTTAAATGGCCAGTTCATTAGTGAATATTTCCACGTTCAATGTTTCATGTACAATGGCCTATGCCTCTCTCTGCAAGCCCATCCCAGGGGACTTAGTGAACTCATAGCAGTAGGGTGCTATGGGAATTCAGAGGGAGGGGATCTATCTTTTTATATGTTTCTAAAAGTGCAGCCTAATCCCATAAGCATAAGGAGTTACCCCAATACTCCATTACTTAGCAAGTTCCTTACATATATTTTCCAACTGAATTCCTTCACCACTCTGTGAAATTATTATTTTTACCCTTCTACGGATTAAAAACTGCAGGGCTAAAAGTTGATGTGCCAGCTCACCATGGTGGTGTCAGACTTGAGTCCTTACTCTCCAGCTTCCCAAATCACCAAGTACTCTTGGAACACGGTGCTTTTGTGAGTTCCAGCAGTTCCCCACTTACTGTTTTCTACTCACTGGTTAACAAAAAGCTTGCCCGTCAGGAGATCTGTGTTCAAGCTCTGTTCTGTTGTTGAGTGATATAGGCAAACTTCTTCCCTTCTCTGGGCCCTATTTGTAAATGAGACAGCTCCTCTGCTTCTATCTCAGGAACTCAAGCCACTTGCTGAGAAAGTGACTAGCTTTGCTGTCCCATGAATATTATTACCAGGGATCAAATAGCTGCCATGTAGTGAGCACTTTCTCAGTGCCAGGCATTGTGCTTCCTACTTGGTGAGCAACATCTTGTGTATCTTCAGATAACTCTGTGAGGCTAAGAAAAATGAGAACGGGAAAGAGCAGCTTTGGAAGAGCCACACGGCTGGTGGGGGTGGAGCTGGGATCTGGCTGCCTGCCCCTCCCTGGGGATGCACAGGTCAAGGGTTGCAGGAAGATCCCAGAAGCAGCAGAGAAGTGGAATTTTGGACACACAGCTCAGGTGTTTCTCGGGAACTCAGACTTATGCAAAATTGTTTTTGGTAAAGGATCAGTTTGTTTTTATTTTTGTTATTTCACTTAACCTGCCATGGACTAATGTGTCTGTAAGACACAATAACAATTTCTAGGATAAAGTGATTTCTAGGATAAAGTGATTGTGAAGTGATTTCTAGGAAGTGCTTGGATGTTGCACAATGTTAAGTGTAAACACTCCTTTTAATTTCTCTTTTGAATCTTCTTCAAGAAGAAAAAAAGGAGGTTGGAAACACTGGAAGATTAGGCAGAAGAAGATGCCGGAGGTAGGCTGCAGCTTTGGAGCAGAGCAGCGGGGCACAGGCTTAGGAAAGCAACTGCTGGTGTGGAGGCCGGGAGAGGAGGGATGTCTAGAGAGGAATTCAGGTGTGGCTCTAGGCTTTTAGGTGAAACACTTATCCTTTCTTTTTTCCTTTTCAAAAGACTTCAGTGGAAACTGGGTTATTTTCCAAGGTGCTAGGGGACTGATAAGGTTTCTTTTGAATGCTACTGTGTGTTGAAGGGTATGAATATGGGAAAAGGGGAAATGCAGCTTTTCATGGTCTATACCATTCACTCCCGTACCCATTACAGGAGGAAGTTTCCAGGCTAGACTTTTCACAAGGCAGTTCATAAGGGCATAATTGTACTGATAGCTATCAAGTTATTAATAACGGTAATAGAAATAAGAAGTGTCATCAGCATTTATCGTATACCTAATTCGAGCCAGGTGCTGCAGGAAGCAAGTTATGCACGTTTATTACACAACAGTTGTATGGTGTGGGTGTGAAATCCCTATTTTATGATTACCATGTGTATAATTTATTTTTAACTGTCAGAGAAAGGAGGAGATGAACCCTAAATCAGGGAAGTAAAAGAGCCATAAGAGCTAATGGACCAAACTGCCAAACCAGGAGAGATGGAAGTGATGACAGGAGTTGACGGGGGGGAAAAGGACAGGCATTAGAAGAACACATAGATAAATTATGAGCTGGTTGTGGTAGTCTTTGTAGTTTCCAAGATGCCACCTGCCCACGGGTGTCCTTGCCCTCTGCCATTCCCTGCCCCTTTGCAGCTTCTGCCTAACATGAAATCAGAGCTGGTCTGCACATGCACCCAACAGAATATGGTGGAAGTGATGGTGTGTGATTCATGAAACTAGATTGTGAAAGGCCTTATAAATTCCACACTGATGTCTTGGATCACTTGCTCTGGAGGAAGTCAGCAGCCATGCTCTGAGTACACTCAAAGAGCTCTGAGGAGATGAGTGGGGCGTGGAGAACTGCAGCCTCTCACCAACAGATGTTTTGTGACTGCTCTCTGCACTGTTCATATAGATCCTTCGGCACCAGCCACGCCTTCAGATGACAGTAGTCCTGGCCGACCTCTATCAGCAATCTCATAAGAGATCCCCAAGCCAGTTGCCATGCGGAGCTACTCACAAATTCCCAACCTATAGAAAACATGTGAGATAATAAAGAGTTAATATTGTTTTAAGTCACTACATTTTGGAGCAATTGTTATACAATCAATAATCAACATATAACAATTCTAGATGCATCTCAGGGAAACCAAATCTGGCAATCTTGTTTCTCTTGAATGGGAGTTGGCCCTTCTCGCTGAACTAAGTGTGAATCCTTTAAAAAGAAAACATTTTTTACTATTTATAATTCCAAACACCTTTGAAGATGGCTTATCCCCCTAAATGCTGGGCCTGATGGTATGACTGGGATATTTAAATGGATATTTAATTGGGTACAAGAGATTGGGACTAGCTGTCAGGGAGAACCAAAATGCTCCATAACTGACGAAGAACATTTGGAGCTTCCCTGATGATTCAGGAGAAAGAGGAGGACCAAGAATGAATGGGGAGGAGAGAAGGCAGGTGCAGAGTTGGAGGAAGGTTTGGGGAGGCTGCCTAACTCAATAGAACTTGTGCTCAATGAAGAGTTCGTGCGTCCCCAAGAAGCAACCCTTTCTGTGCTGTTGGATGATTGCTCAAGGGCAGCAATGGGGACCTAGGAGCTGGAGGCAGAACACCTGGAAACTAGGGGACGAATTTGTACTTTCACAGGTCATGGAACTCAGGAAGGGGTGTGAAGGGATACAGGGTGTCTGAGGAGCGGGAAAGACCAACTCAGCTTCCTGCTCTGTGCCAGGAACTGATCTGAGGACACCACCCAGGTAGGAACTCCTGTTCTCATGAAACCTCCCTGCTGGGGCAACTAAGTTGGATATATAACCCCATCAACTACTCTTCCATCCACGTTGCTCTTTTGCATTACAGAAGGCAAAGTTTTCTTTTTAAGAAGGCTCAGGTCCTTATTGTGTCAGCTGAGCAGAACTGTAGTGAGCTGGATTTTGGCCTCTAGGCCAGAAATTTGCAGCCTCTGATGCTGACGGGGCATAACCAGCATCTGAAGACCAGGGTGTGCTCTGCTTTTGCCCCTTCTGTTTTGTCTTTCTTCAACCCAGTTCTGGGCTGCACAGAAAGCCGCCAGTCACTGAGGCTCCTCATGCGCCTGTGTAATATCAGCCCACTGAGGTGAATAAAACTCACAAAAGTTTACAGTGTGTAAATCATGGTTATGTTTCACCCCGGGCCTCAGCGCAGAAAGGCCTGATTCCCTCTTAAGAGTTGTAAGTGGAAACAGCTTTTCTTCAGTGTCAGAAGAGTTTTAAGATTGTAGCAAACACTTCAGAGGCAAGGCAGGCACAGCACCCTCTCTCTTGGGAATGGGCTTGGACGCTCGGATGGGGGCTTCACAGTGACCTTAGGCACTTCTCCAGGGATCCAGGACCACGGGACAGCCACAGTGTCACCATGGCTGAATGACTGGACAGTTCTACAGTCATGGATAACAGAGGCCAAATCCAGGTCTTCCCATGGAAGCAGGGTTTTCTTACTCTTCACCACCCCCTGCTATACCCTTCCTCACCTGTCTCAGTAACAGCGTTCCTAACCTGACCTATTTTATTTCACACCATGTTTTCACATAATCAGATCCCACTGCCAGGTTGTCAGGCCTTGCCCCCACCTTCTCTGTTCTGCAAATTCTTACCTACAGTTCTCAAAGTAGCTGCAATGGCAGCCCTCCACACACCGCCGCAGAGTTCCCACGGGCCTTGGGAGCCCCTGTAGCTTTGCTCTCATCTCATCTCTGTTACTTATTGGTGACACATCTCTCTTCCCTATAGAGGGTAAGCTCTAGAGATCAGAGATTATCTTTTATTCATCATAATGACAGCTATGATTTAGGGGCTAGGTTAGGAGCCCCAGATATGTCATTGCAAATTCTCAACACAGTAACTGCTCCCTTTCCTCCCATTTTACCCTAAGGAAACTGAGGTTCAAAAGAGCTAAGTGCTTTGTCCAAGGTCTCGTTTTGGAGGAACAGGGTCAGGAGTTGAGCCTGGACCTTCTGTCTTTGGAAGTGAGGCGTTTCGCTCTTATTCTGTATTGTTTGCTGCAAATGGGCATCAACCAGGAGTTTGAAAAGATAATTTTAGTGCCCCGAGGTTGCCCTCTCCTCATCTTGGAGACCCTGGACCAAAGAGCACTTTGAAACCTGGAGGAGTCGAGGAACTTTTTGAAAGCTCTCAGACAGAGACCAGATATTAAGTCCTCGTGGAAGGATTTTTAAAAGTTTCCAACCAAAGCAAATCTTACAAATCATTGAGAAAAAAGGAACATTTGCTCAGCATTTTCTTAAATAGAACAGTTTTTTTTGCAACGATTAAGTCCACACTACCATCTAAGCTTCAAATACTCCCATAAAAATTCTCTTTATTTACATTCATTGGAAAGTATTGTCATAATTCACTGTTCAATTCAAAAGGTACATCTCTTAAAAATATTTAGAACAGAGAGATTTCCCCAAGATGTGTCAGACACGTCTTAACATCACCACCATTAATGTAAATAGAATCACAACACTTTAATGCTGTGCTCGTTTAAACCTAGAATCCAAAAGAAAAATAGAATTTTAATGATAAATGTTAGCCTTTGGGCTTACTTTTTATGTCTGAGAGTTTGTTGCTAGTATCGTCTATTTGAGTGTGATCACCAAACAGAGAATGTTAATCTTGTTCTGTCTCAAAACAGACAGAAATGCTATGATTGACTGAGTCAGGTTTTGCTGAGCTGGAACATTAATCCTGCATCTATAACATCAAGGAATGGTCGTTGGTAGAGACTGATTAAACCTGGGAGGCAGCTTTTACTCTTTCAACTATTACACAGCTATTGAAAAGATTGAGTAAGATCTTTACCTCTTACCTGGAGGGAACGTTCATGATGCATTGCTAGGTACAAAAACTGATTTGCAGTGCCATGCATAAAGTGTGTCTATTTTAAAAAAATACAATAAGACAAGAGCTCTCTATATATCTTTAGATATTTGTATAAACCTGGGAAAATATGTGTAAGGCTCTCTACCAGCCAGATGCTTGGTAACAATGGTGGTAGATTTATTAACTTTTTCTTTGTATACTTCAGAAAATTACTTCATTTGTTACAAAAAGCACATGTTGCCTTTGTACTAAAAACAAAAATGAAATGGAATTTAAGAAACCTGTCTTTGCCATGAGTTTCACTGGACGGTAACTTTTCTCTAGGTTCCTTCTCAAAAATGCTTCTGGCTTACTACCCGAACTGCACATAAATGTGGGCTTTCCCCAGTCTGCTATGACTTTATTTCTTCATTTGTTAGCTTCTGTACTGCCTGCCTTTCTGCGCCGGAGTCTCAGCCCCATGAAAACGAAAACCTAGCTTGGTTTATAATGGAATTCATGGCATTTAAGAGGGTATCTGGCCAATGGCAGAAACTCACTATATTTGTTTTTATCTATCTTTATTTTGCAGAGGTTAAGTGTTTTGCCCAGGGTCCCAACCACTTTTAATGACAAAGTAATAATTTGTTCATATAATAAACAAACCCTTATTTAACATGTACAGCAGACCCTGGGCTAGGCTTTTGGCATATGACAAGAAGCAGGAATAAGAAAATTAATAGGGTTTCTGCTCTCAGGGAGCATGTCCTCTACTTATGGGAAGAGAACTGAACTGGCATAGTTCCTTGTTCCTGTGTTAAACAATGCAGGGACCCAGCAAAAACTTGGCTGCATGCTACACAAAATACTTGATTCTAAGGTAAGATTGTGAACTAAACAGTGTGCTTTTCAGAACTGACAGTTTTCTTATCACGAGTTGCTTTAAGACCCCTGCCTTTCTTTGCACACCAACCCGAGATAGTATGTGATCAACTCTACCCAATTTCAATCAGTTCTCTACCTTGCAAAATCTGCCTTAAAACCATGTGTCTCAGGACCTAAAACTCTGCAAATATATTTTCGAGATGGAGTTTCACTTTTGTCACCCAGGCTGGAGTGCAATGGCGCAATCTCGACTCACTGCAACCTTTGTCTCCTGGGTTCAGGTGATCCTCCTCCCCCAGCCTCCTGAGTAGCTGGGATTATAGGTTTGTGCTACTCGCCCGGCCAGAAATAATTGATAATTTCACTGCCCAATGATAATTACTGGTGATATTTTGTGGTCCAGCTTTTTATATGTTAATATGTGATCAATATGACATACTTTGAAAGAGTAAGTGCTATTTAAAT
>NW_016107406.1:1730015-1731698 GCF_001604975.1 Cebus imitator
TTCTGTTACCCAGGCTGGGGTGCAGTGGCGCGACCTCTGCCTCCTGGAGCCCATCAGCACATCCAGCTAATTTTTGTATTTTTAGCAGAGACAGGGTTTCACCATGCTGCCCAGGCTGGTCTTGAACTACTAACCTCAGGTGATCCACCCGCCTCAGTCTGCCAAACTGCTGGGATTACAGGCATGAGCCACTGTGCCCAGCCACAAATATCTTTTTCTTTTTTAAATTTCCATTTTCAGTACACTACTGAGACTCTGTTAAGTTTGTCCTGTCCTTTTTGTAGAACTTCTGGTACACCTAGTTTTGCTTGATAAACAGGTTTTTCTAGTAGCCGTTTGGGGCTCCCATAGTTGACAGGGAGATAAACAATATTTAAGTAGGCAAATAAATGAACAAGATTTTATCAGAAATGGTTCAGTCCAATGCTGAAGAAGGGGGCTGATAGAGAGTGATGGGGAATGGGGTGGGGGGCGTGGCATTCAAAGTATGGCTCTAGTGACCAGAGAAGGTGACTTGCACGCTGAGACTTGAGTGACGAGAAGGTGGGATTCTGGGATAAACTAAGAATCCCAGTAGAGGTACCAATGTCTTTGGAAGCCTTGAGATGGGCTAGAAGGGCACAATTAAAAATATAAAGCCTGTGTTATCATTATATTAAATAATTGAATGAGCTCATTAGACAGCCAAGTTTTTGCACAGTTTTCATGTTTTGGATACTTGTTTGTTTGTTTTTGGAGACAGAGTCTCGCTCTGTTGCCCAGGCTGGAGTACAGTGGCAGGATCTCAGCTCACTGCAACCTCCGTCTCCCGGATTCAAGCAGTTCTCCTGCCTCAGCCTCCCCCAATAGCTGAGATTACAGGTGCATACCACCACATCCAACTTTTTTTTTTTTTTTTTTGTAGTGTAGAGACAGGATTTTACCATGTTGGCCAGGCTGGTCTAGAACTCCTGACCTCAAATGATCTGCCTATCTCTGCCTCACCTCCAAAGTCCTGGGATTAAGGCATGAGCCAGCATGCCCAGCCTCATTTTTCTAAATTGGAAAATGGAAGCTCTGAGAAATGCTGGAGTCACAGTTCTGTAAAGTAGCAACTCCAGAGTCCTGTCTCCTACATAGCCCTATTCCTCTCATGGCAACAGCCCTCAAGGTTGTTTTCTTGCCCGAACTGCCCATTGTGCCATTGGGGTGTCAAGGAAAGACACCAGCTAATTCTTCCAGATCCCCAGGTGACTTCTTGACAGAACATGCAACACATATGAAGGCAATTCAAATGTAATCAAGTCGATTCTGTAGGATCACCTCTTCGAGTATGCAAAGTTATATGCCCAAAGATGTTAGTTGCAGCATTGTTAATAATATCGAAAACTTCTATCCATTCTAAACATTTATCTCTAGGACAGTGGTTATAAAAATGGTAATTTCTTTATTCTACAGAAAAATAATTGTTAAAAACAGAATGCAAAGCATTTGTTACCTGTGCTGATGAGGAAATGTGCTCACATTAAATGAAGATTGCAGATGGATTATTATTGTTATACCATTTTAGAAAACCTCAAATCTAATCATTGTGTATTTGAATGACAGAAATGTCTAGAAGAACACTCAGCAAAAAATTATGATGATTATTTCTGAGTAATGGAAGAAGACAGGAATGTTCGCTTTTAATTTATATAACTGTAC
>NW_016107406.1:1731873-1744677 GCF_001604975.1 Cebus imitator
GTGATCTGCCCACCTCGGCCTCCCAAAGTGCTGGGGTTACAGGCATGAGTCAACGTGCCCAGCCCTATAACTGTATTTTTTTTTTTAATTCACAAAGAACACATATAACTTTTTTCAAAAATTGAAGTAAATTTCACATAACATAAAATTCATGACTTTAACAATTTTAAAACATACTATTCAGTGGTTTTTAGTACATTCACAAAGTTGTGCAACTATCATCACTATCTCATTATAGCACATTTATTTTTCAACCTAAAATGAAACCCTATAGCCAATGAGCAGTCACTTCTTATTTCCTGCTTTCCCTGGCAACCACTAATCTCCCCTCTATTTCTATGGACTTGTCTATTCTGGACATTTCATACAATGAAAACACATAAAACGTGGCCTTGGTTGGGTGCAGTGGCTTGTGCCTGTAATCGTAACACTTTGGGAGAGACCAAGGTGGGAGAATCTCTTGAGCCCAGGAGTTAGAGACCAGCCTGGGCAACACAGGGAGACCTTATCTTTAGCAAAAAACAAAAAAATTAGCTGGGCACCGTGGCATGTGCCTGAAGTAAATTTACTCAGGAGGCTGAGGTAGGAGTATCACTTGAGCTTGCGAGAATGGGACTGAGGTGAGCTATGATTATGCCACTGCACTGCAGCCTGGGTGACAGAGCAAGACCCCGTCTGAAAAAACAAATGTGGCCTTAAGTGGTTGGCTTCTCTCATTTAGCATAATCTTTTAGAGGATCAGCTATGCTGTAGCATGTGTCAGTACTTCATTCCTTTTTTAAGGCTGAATAATATTCCGTTGTGTGGATAGGCCACATTTTGCCTATCTGTTCATCAGTTGATGGACATTTGAGTTGTTTCCACATTTTGGCTATTATGAATAAGGCTGCTATGAATATTTGCATACAATGTTAAGCAGCTATGGCAAATAAAAGTCCCACCAGTAATGAACAAGAGTCCTGATTTCTTCATGTTCTTACCATCGTTTGTTTTTTTTATTCAACAGAATTGGAGGGTGGAGGGTGTGAAGTGATCTCTGAAGGGTATGATGTGATATCTTAATGTTGTTTTGATTTTTGTTTCTTTAATGACCATTGATGTACATTTTCTCACGTGCTTGTTGGCCATTTGTATATCTTCTTTGAAGAAATGTCTATTCAATTCTTTGCCCATTTTAAAATCAACTTGTCTTTTTGTTGTTGAGTTGCAAGAGTTCTTCACATATTCTGCATACCAGACCCCTATCAGATATATGATTTGACAGTATTTTCTCCCATTCTGTGGGCTATGCTGTCACTTTCTTGATAGTATCCTTGATGCATGAAAGTTGTTAATTTCAGTGAAGTCCAATTTGTCTATTTTTTAAATTGTTTGTGCTTTTGGCGTCATATATAATAATTAATTGTCAAATCCAAGGCCAAGAAGATTTACCCTATATTTCCATTCAGGAGTTTCATAGTTTTTTGAGACAGAGTCTTGCTCTATCACCCAGGCTGGAGTGCAGTGGCACGATCTCGGCTCACTGTATGCAACCTCCGTCTCTCAAGTTCAAGCAATTCTCCTGCCTCAGCCTCCCAAGTAGCTGGGATTACAGGCATGCACTACCATGTCCGGCTAATTTTTTTTTGTTTAGGTGGGGTTTCACCATGATGGTCAGGCTGGTCTTGAACTCCTGACCTCAAGTGATCCACCCACATCGGCCTCCCAAAGTGATGGGATTACAGGCATGAGCCACTGCACCTGGCCATACTTTGAGTTGATTTTTGTATGTGGTGTGAGGTAGGGGTCCAATTTCATTCTTTTTTATGTAAGTATGGAGTTGTCCCAGCACTGTCTTTTGAAAAGATAATTCTTTCTCCTTGAATGGTCTTGGGCCCCTTGTCAAAAGTCAATTGACCATAAAACTGAGGTTTCATTTTAGGGCTTTCAATTCTATTCTATTGATCTGTATGTGTGTCCTTATGCCAGTACCATATTAATGTTGCCTTGTAGTAAGTTCTGATATAGGGAGGGGTGGGTTTTCGTACATTCATCTTTTTTGAGATTGTTTTAGATAATCAAAGTCGCTTGCAATTCCATATGAATTTGAGAATTGACTTTTCCTTTCTTTTTTCTTTGCATAAAAGTCACTGGAATTTTAATAAAGATTGCATTGAGTCTGCTGGTCACTTTGGGGAGTATTGCCATCTCAAAAATATTGTCTTCTAATATAAGAACATAAGATGTCTTTGCATTTACTTAGGTCTTCTTTATTGAGCAGTGTTCTGTTGTTTTAGGTACAGAATTTTTACACTTCCTTTTTAAAATTTATTTCTAAATATTTTATTCTTTTAGATGCTATTGTAAATAAAATTGTTTTCTTAATTTCATTTTTAAATTGTCATCATTAGTGTATAGAAATACAACCGGTTATCATGCATTTATCTTTTATCCTGCAACTTTGCTAAAATTCATTTCTTATGAGATATGAAAGTTTCTTTTTATGTGTATTCTTTGGTATATTCTACATATAAGATTGTAGCTGTAGTAACTAGAAATAGTTTTACCTCTTTTTTTTCCAACTTGGATGCCTTTTATTTCTCTTTATTGCTAATTGCCATGGCTCAAACTTCCAGTACTGTCAAAGAGAAGTGGCAAGTGTGGACATCTATGTCTTGTTTCTGATCTTATAGGGGGAAATTTTCAGTCTTTCACCATGAAGTATAATGTTATCGGTGGGGTTTTCATAGATACTCTTGACCAGGTTGAAGAGATTGTCTTCTATTTCTAATTTATTGGCTGTTTTCATTATGAAAGGGTGTTGGATGTTGTTAAATGGTTTTTAATCAACTGAGATGATCCTGTGAAGTTTTTTTCCTTCATTCTAGTAATCTGTGTATTATAGTGATTGATTGTCTATGTTGAACCACTCCTGAGATAAGTCCCTACCTGGTCATAGTGTATAATCTTCAGTATGCTGTTGGGATTCAGTTTGCTAGAATTTTGTTAAGAATTTTTGCATCTCTCTCTCTATAGCAACTTACCTGCTTTCATTGCTGATTTTCATGATTTGAATGCTCTTTTTTTTCCTGTCTCACTAAAGGTTTGTGAATTTTGTTTCGTGGTCTTTTCAAAGTATCAATTTTTGGTTTCACTATCTCTATTGTTTTTTCTATTCTTTTTTATTTATCTCTGCTATAATCTTTATTATTTCTCTTTCTGTTTATTATTTTTTTCTTTTTCTATCTCTTTGACATGGAAATTTAGGCTACTAATTTGAAATCTTTCCTCTATTCAAGTGTGGGCATTTGTGGCTATAAATTTCTTTCTGTGTATTGTATTCACTGCATCTCATAATATTTGAAGTGTTTTATTTTCATTTTTATTTTTCTTAAAGGAGTTCCTATTTTCTCTTGTGATTTCCTTTTGGCTCATTTATTGTGTAAAAGTGTGCTGTTTAATTTCTACGTATTTGCAAATTTACTAACCAGATTTATTGAATGTTATTTATTTCTAATCTCACTTCATAATAATCAGATAATATACTTCATATGACTGCAAAATTTTGAATTTATTGAGACTTATTTTGTGGCTTAACATAATTTATTATGCAGAATATTCCTTGTGTATTTGAGAAGAATGTGTACTTTGCAGTTGTTGCAGGAAGTGTTTATATATGTCTATTGGGTCTAGTTGGTTTATAGTGTTTTCCAAGTCTTTTATTTCCTTGGTTTTTTTTTTTTTTTCTGTTCCATTCATTATTAAAAGTGGGGGTGTTGAAGTGTCCAAATATTATTGTTGAACTGCATATTTCTCTCATTTAATTCTTCCAGTGTTTATATATTTTGGAGGTTCTGTTTTTATTTTTATTGTACTTTAGGTTCTGGGGTACATGTGCAGATTATGCAGGATTGTTGCATAGGTACATACATGGCAAGGTGGTTTGCTGCCTTCCTCCCCACATCACCTATATCTGGTATTTCTCCCCAAGTTATCCCTCCCCACCCTCCCCATACCTCCATCCCTCCCCTTGTCCCCCCTAACTGACCGCAGTGTGTGATGCCTCCCTCCCTGTGTCCACATGTTCTAATTGTTCAACACCCACCTACGGGTGATACCATGTGCTGTTTGATTTTCTGTTCTTGTGTCGGTTTGCTGAGAATGATGGTTTCCAGATTCATCCATGTCTTTATGAAGGACACAAACTCATCATTTTTTATGGCTGCATAGTATTCCATGGTGTATATGTGTCACATTTTCTTTATCCAGTCTGTTGTTGATGGACATTTAGGCTGGTTCCAGGTCTTTGCTATTGTAAACAGTGCCTCAATGAACATATGTGTGCATGTGTCTTTATAACAGAACAGTTTATAATTCTTTGGATATATACCCGGTAATGGGATTGCTGGATCAAATGGTATTTCTATTTCTAGGTCCTTGAGAAATCACCACACTGTCTTCCACAATGGTTGCACTAATTTGCACTCCCACTAACAGTGTGGAAGTGTTTCTATTTCTCCACGTCCTCTCCAGCATCTGTTGTCTTCAGATTTTTTAATGATTGCCATTCTAACTGGTGTGAGATGATATCTCAATGTGGTTTTGATTTGCATTTCTTTAATGACCAGTGATGATGAGCATTTTTTCACTTTTCTTGGCCTCATAGATGTCTTCTTTTGGAAAGTGTCTGTTCATATCCTTCACCCACTTTTGAATAGGCTTGTTTGTTATTTTCTTGTAAATCTGTTTTGGTTCTTTGTAGATTCTGGATATTAGCCCTTTGTCAGATGGGTAGGTTGCAGAAATTTTTTCACATTCTGTTGGTTGCCAGTTCACTCTAATGATTGTTTCCTTTGTTGTACAGAAGTTCCGGAGTTTAATTAGATCCCATTTGTCTATTTTGGTTTTTGTTGCCAATGCTTTTGGTGTTTTAGTCATGAAGTCCTTGCCTGTGCCTATGTACTGAATGGTTTTGCCTAGGTTTTCTTCTAGGGTTTTTATGGTGTTAGGGCTTATGTTTAGATCTTTGATTTATCTGGAGTTAATTTTACTGTAAGGTGTCAGGAAGGGGTGCAGTTTCTGCTTTCTGCACATGGCTAGCCAGTTTTCCCAACACCATTTATTAAACAGGGAATCCTTTCCCATTGCTTGTTTTTCTCAGGATTGTCAAAGATCAGATGTTTGTAGATGTGTGGTGTTGCTTCTGAGGCCTCTGTTCTGTTCCATTGGTCTATGTCTCTGTTTTGGTACCAGTACCATGCTTCTTTGATTACTGTGGTCTTGTAGTATAGTTTAAAGTCAGGCAGCATGATGCCTCTAGCTTTGTTCTTTTTGCTTAGAATTGTCTTGGCTATGCGGGCTCTCTTTTGGTTCCATATGAAGTTTGAAGTGGTTTTTTCCACTTCTGTGAAGAAGGTGATTGGTAGCTTGATGGAGATAGCATTGAATCTATAAATTACTTTGGGCAATATGGCCAATTTCATGATGTTGATTCTTCCCAACCATGAGCATGGAATATTTTTCCATCTGTTTGTTGTTCTCCTATTTCACTGAGCAGTGGTTTGTAGTTCTCCTTGAAGATGTCCTTTACATCCTTTGTTAGTTGTATTCCTAGGTATTTTATTCTCTTTGTAGCAATTGTAAATGGGAGTTCACTTTTGATTTGGCTCTCTGTCTGTTATTGGTGTATAGAAATGCTTGTGATTTCTGCACATTGATTTTGTATCCTGAGATTTTGCTGAACTTGCTTATCAGTTTCAGGAGATTTTGGGCTGAGGTGATGGCGTCTTCTAAATATGCAATCATGTCATCTGCAAATAGAGACAATCTGGCTTCCTCTTTTTCTAATTGAATACCCTTTATTTCTTTTTCTTGCCTGATTGCTCTGGCTAGAACTTCCAATACTATATTGAATAGGAGTGGTGAGAGAGGGCATCCTTGTCTAGTGCCAGATTTCAAAGGGAATGCTTCCAGTTTTTGGCTGTTTAATATGATATTGGCTATGGGTTTGTCATAAATAACTTTTATTTTTTTGTGATATGTTCCATCAATACCTAGTTTATTGAGAGCTTTTAGCATAAAGGGCTGTTGAATTTTGTTGAAGGCCTTCCCTGCATCTACTGAAATAATCATGTGGTTTTTGTCTTTGGTTCTGTTTATGTGATGGATTATGTTTATATACTTGTGTAAGTTGAAACAGCCTCATATCCCTGGGATGAAGCCTACTTGATCACGATGAATAAGCTTTTTGATGTGTTGTTGCATTCTGTTTGCCAGTATTTTATTGAAGATTTTTGCATCAATGCTTATCATGGATATTGGCCTGAAGTTTTCTTTTTTAGTTGTGTCTCTGCTCAGTTTTGGTATTAGAATGATGTTTGTCTCATAAAATGAGCTGGGGAGGATTCCCTCTTTTTGTATTGTTTGGAATAGTTTCAGAAGAAATGGTATCATCTCCTCTTTGTAAGTCTGGTGGAATTAGGCTGTAAACCCGTCTGGACCTGGGCTTTTTTTGGATGGTAAGCTCTTAATTGCTGCCTCCACTTCAGCCCTTATTATTGGCCTATTCAGGGTTTCAACTTCTTCCTGGTTTAGTCTTGGGAGAGTGCAAGTGTCCAGGAATTTATCTATCTCTTCCAGATTTACTGGTTCATGTGCATAGAGTTGTTTGTAGTAATCTCTGATGGTAGTTTGTATTCCTGTGGAATCGGTGGTGATGTCCCCTTTATCATTTTTTATTGCGTCTATTTGATTCTTCTCCTTTTTCTTTTTTATTAAGCTGACTAGCAGTCTATCTATTTTGGTGATCTTTTCAAAAAAACCAGGTCTTGGATTTGTTGATTTTTTGAAGGGTTTTTTCGTGTCTCTATCTCCTTCAGTTCTGCTCTGATCTTAGTTATTTCTTGTCTTCTGCTAGCTTTTGAGTTTTTTTGATCTTGCTCCTCTAGCTCTATCAATTTTGATGATCAGGTGTCTATTTTAGACTTTTCCTTACTCCTTATGTGGGCATTTATTGCCATGAATTTCCCACTAGACACTGTTTTAAATGTGTCCCAGAGATTCTGATATGTTGTGTCTTCATTCTCATTGGTTTTGAAGAACATCTTTATTTCTGCCTTTATTTCATTGTTTATCCAGTTGACGCTCAGGAGCCAGTTGTTCATTTTCCATGAAGTTGTGCAGTTTTGAGTTTGTTTTTTAATCCTGAGTTCTAATTTGATTGCACTGTGGTCTGAGAGACTGTTTGTTATGATTTCCATTCTCTTGCGTTTGCTGAGGCATGATTTACTTCCAATTATGTGGTTGATTTTAGAGTAAGTGTGATGTGGTGCTGAGAAGAATGTATATTCTGTAGATTTGGGGTTGAGAGTTCTGTAAATGTCTGTTAAGTTTGCTTGGTCCAGATCTGCATTCAAGTCCTGGATTTCCTTATTGATTTTGTCTCATTGATCTGTCCAATATTGACAGTGGAGTGTTAAAGTCTCCCACTATTATTGTGCGGGTGTCTACGTCTCTTTGTACATCATTGAGGACTTGCTTTATGTATTTGGGAGGTCCTATATTGGGTGAATATATATTTAGGATAGTTAGTTCTTCTCGTTGTATTGATACTTTTACCATTATGTAATGCCCTCTTTGTCTCTTTTGATCTTTGTTGATTTAAAGTCCATTTTATCAGAGACTAGGATTGCCATGCCTGCTTTTTTTTTGCTCTCCACTTGCTTGGTAAATCTTCTTCCATCCATTTATTTTGAGTCTATGTGTGTCTTTGCATGTGAGATGGGTCTCCTGAATACAGCACGCTGATGATTCTTGGCTTTTTATCCAATTTGCCAGCCTGTGTCTTTTGATTGGGGCATTTAGTCCATTTACATTTAATGTTAATATTGTTATGTGTGAATTTGATCCTGCCATTTTATTGCTGGTTGGTTGTTTTGTCCTTTGGTTGACGTAATATCTTCATTGTGTCATTGGTCTTTACCATTTGCTTCTTTTTTGCAGTGGCTGGTACTGGTTTTTCCTTTCTGTGTTTAGTGCTTCCTTCTGGAGCTCTTGTAGGAAAGTCTGGTAGTGACAAAATCTCTCAGCAATTGCTTGTCTGTAAAGGATTTTATTTCTCCATCACTTATGAAGCTTAGTTTGGCTGCATGTGAAATTCTAGCTTGAAAGTTCTTTTCTTTAAGGATGTTGAATATTGACCCCCACTCTCTTCTGGCGTGTACAGTTTCTGCTGACAGATCTGCTGTGAGTCTGATGTGCTTCACTTTGTGAGTGACCCAACCTTTCTCTCTGGCTGCCCTTAGTATTTTTTCCTTCATTTCAACCTTGGTGAATCTGATGATTATGTGCATTGGGGTTGCTCTTCTAGAGGAGTATGGTTGTGGTGTTCTCTGTATTTCCTATATTTGAATGTTGGCCTGCCTTACGAGGTTGAAGAATTTCTCCTGGATAATATCCTGAAGAGTGTTTTCCAGCTTGGATTCATTCTCCCTATCATCTTCTGGTACACTGATCAGTTGTAGATTAGGTCTTTTCACATAATCCCATATTTCTTGAAGGCTTTGTTCATTTCTTTTCACTCTTTGTTCTCTTTTCGTGCCTTCTCTTTTTATTTCATTGAGTTGATCTTCAGTCTCTGATATTCTTTCTTCTGCTTGATCTATTTGGCTATTGAAACTCGTGTATGCTTCACGAAGCTCTTGTGCTGTGTTTTTCAGCTCCATCAAGTTGTTTATGTTCTTCTCTAAGCTGGTTATTCTAGTTAGCATTTCATCTAACCTTTTTTCAACATTTTTAGTTTCTTTGCATTGGGTTAGAACATGTTTCTTTAACTCAGAGAATTTTGTTATTATCCACCTTCTGAAGGCTGCTTCTGTCAATTCGTCAAATTTGTTCTCCGTCCAGCTTTGCTCCCTTGCTGGTGAGGAGTTGTGATCTTGTGGTGGGGGAAAGGCACTCTGGTTTTTGATGGTTTCATTCTTCTCGTGCTGGTTTTTTCCCATCTCATTGGATTTATGTAGTTTTAATCTCAGGTAGCTGCTTGTGGAGGCGGCCTTTCCTTTGCCTGCCTGCAGAGGCACTGCTGGGCTGCCATGGGTTCACTGGAGCTGCTGTGTCTTTTATTTACTCAGGAAAGTTAGATCAGTTCTGCAATGGTGGCTGCCCTGCTCCCCACTGAGCTGAATCATTTCTGTTTGCTCTCTAGGTGTGAAACTCTGGTGTGAGAGTTTTTTTCAGTCTGCTGGGCTTTGTCGAGGGGAGGGGGGGGGCCTGTCCTCCTGTATGGGCTGTTTCCCTGTTTTCAGCTCCCCTTCCCTCTTGTGGGAGGGTAGATCCAACCAGTCGGCTTTCTGGCTTTGGCGTCAGCCAGTGCTTCCGCCCAGGCTTTCCGGAAGTTGCTGTTCTGCCCTATTCAGGCAGCTTGCTGAGGCTTTTCAGCGCAGTGAAGAACTGTTCTGTGGGTTGTAGAGGGCTTGGGTGGAGTACTGTATCCAAACCGATGTCCCAGAGTGGGAGATCCCCCAGTCTCCGGTTGGTTGCACGAAGCTCCTGTGTGGGGCAGTGCCCCGCCTTGCCTCAATTTGCCCTATTTAGTTTATACACACTGTCCAACCAGACCAACAAAATGAAACTGGTACCTCGTTTGGAATTGTGGAGACCACTCAGTTTCTGCATCTCTCTTGCTGGGAGCTGCTTTCTGGAGCTGCCTCTCATTCAGCCATCTTGGGACCCTCCTGGAGGTTCTGTTTTTAAGTGTGTATATGTTTATAATTTTAAATATACTTGATAGATTGCCCTTTTAATTATTATAACATCCCTTTGTCTCACCACATTCTTTTTGTCTCTGTCTGATATTAATTTGGCATTCTAGATCTCTTGTGCTTGTTTTCATGGAACATATTTTTCCATCCTTTAGCTTTCAACCTATTAATATCATTAGTATTAAAGAGAGTGTATTATAGAAAGAAATAGTTAAATCATATTTTTTAAGTCAATTCTTGCTAATCTATGCAATCTATGCACTCTCTAAGCTGGATTGCAAAATTTAATCTGTTTATGTTTAGAGTAATTACTAATAGGAAGGGAGTTACTTTTTTCATTTTGCTATTTGCTTTCTACATGTCATATACTTTTTGTTTCTCAGTTACTCCATTGCTACCTTCTTTCATGTTAGATGGATATGTTTTAGTTTGTGATTTTGATTTCCTTCTTGTTTAGTTCACAATATATACTTTTAGTTATCTTAGTGGTTACTCTGGAGATTACAGTTAACAGCTTAATTTACTGGTATATAATAATTTGCTTAATTTACTGTTATATAATAATTTACTTAATTTACTATATCAATATAGTTTGAATTGATATCAAATTATTATCAGTAATATGCAAAACTTTGCTCCTATATAGTTCTGCAACCCCCTAATGTTGTTATTGTCACTAATTGCATGTATATACATTATGGTCTCCTCAACATAGATTTATAATGAATGTTTTATGTAGTTTTCTTTTAAATATTATAGAAAAAAGAGTTATAAGTCAAAAATACATTAATATTAAATTCCATATTTATCTTCATAGTTACCTTTACCAACTTTATTTATATGTTCGTGCCCTTTCATGTCAATCTGAAGGACTCTTTTTATCAGTTTTTGTTTATATGGAATTATCTTCAATTCTTCTTTATTTTTATTTTTTTTCTTTTGCTTTCCTTTTATTTATTTATTTATTTTTTTGAGACAGAAACTCACTCTGTCACCCAGCTGGAGTACAGTGGTGCAATCTCAGCTCACTGTAACCTCTGTTTCCTGGGTTCAAGCAGTTCTTATGCCTCAGCCTCCCAAGTATTTGGGATTACAGGCATGTGCCACCACACCTAGCTAATTTTGTTGTATTTTAGTACAGACAGGGTTTCACCATATTGGACAGGATGGTCTTGAACTCCTGACCATAAGTGATCCACCTGCCTTGGTCTCCCAAAGTGGTGGGACTACAGGCATGAGCTATTGTGCCTGGTCTTCATTTTTGAAGAATAATTTTGCCAGTTATAAAATTTTTGTTTGATAAGACTTTTATTGGTGTGTGTGTCGGGGGTTAGTTTGTTTTTTCTTGAAGCACTTTAAATATGTCATTCCTCTGTGTTCTGGCTTTCACGGTTTCTAATTAAAAAATTAGCTGCTAATCAAGACTTCCTGTACTTTATGATGAATCACTTCTCCCTTGCTGCATTCAGAATTTTCTGTTTGCTTTTGGCTTCAATAGCTTGGTTAGAAAATGTCTCAGTGATATCTTTGAGTTTATACTTCTTAGGATCCTTTGAGCTTCCTGGATGTGTAGATTCATGTCTTTCATCAATTTTGGTGAAGTTTTGGCCATTATTTCTTTAAATATTCTTCCTTTCCCTTTATCTTTTTTCTTTTGTTCTGGGATTCCTGTAGTACATGCATTGCTATGCTTTTCCCACAGGTATCCAAAACACTGTTCGTATTTCTTCAGTACTGTTTTCTCTTTGCTCCTCCAACTGGGTAATCTCAATTAACCTATTGTCAAGTTTGCTGATTCTTTCTTCTGCCTACTCAAATCTGCTGTTTAATTCCTCAAAGTGAATTTATCATTTGAGTATGTGTCCTTTTCAACTCAAGAATTTCTATTTAGTTCCTTTTTATAATTTGTATATCATTATTAATATGATCTGTCTGATGAGACATCATTATCATGGTTTCCTGTAGTTCTTTGTACTTAATTTGAGCATATTTAAAAGAATTGCCTTAAAGTCCTCGTCTAGTTAATAAGTCCACTCTCTGCACTTCCTAGGGGGCAGTTTCTATTAGATTTTTTTTTTTCCTGGGCTGTACTTTCTTGTTTCTTTGTATCCTTTGTAATTTTTGGTTGAAAACTTGACATTTTGAATACTTTAATGTGGCAATTCTGGAAATCAGCAACAAGAATCCCTTTTCCTTAGGGCTTCTTCTTGCTGCTTAATGGAGTTGTTTGTTTAGTGAATTTTCTGATTTAATTTTGTAAAGTTTGTAGTCTTTGTTGTGTGTGGCCCATAAGGTCTCTGTTTCATTAACGTAGTGTCAGTAGTCAGCTAATGATTCAATAGAGATTTCTTTAAATGTCCAAAACTTAAAAATCTAGTAATTATTTATAGGGCGCACACACACGCGTGTGTGTGTGTGTGTGTGTGTGTGTGTGTGTGTGTGTTGATGCATCCTTTTCCAACACTCAACAAGGCAGTTTGAGCCACCTAAGTTCGCCTTTACAATGTTGTAGTTGCTTTGCCACTCGCTAAAGGTTAGGTAACTATAGATAAGGAATATCTATAGTTATTGCTTATGGACTAGAGATGGAGACAGACACATTAAAAAATAACTACAAGGCTACAGGGTGATAAATTCCTTAGTTCTTAGATAAACAATGTTCTTTGGAAGCCCAGAGGACAGAAGACAGAGTTTTACGGGGGTAAGGGAGGTAGACAAAGGCCAAGGAGTAATAGCATTTTCCAAGTGGACAATGATTTCCAAAATAAAAAAGACCGTGTTTACCAAGGCAGTTTGAAGTGATGACTGAAGGCCAGTGCTGGGGTACTCTTAGGAGTACCTCATTTAAAAATCTTCATTCCACATTATATTAATGTGTAATCTTGGGCAACTTACTGAACAATGTTAAGCCTCAATTTTTTCTGTATGTATAAAATGAAGATGATGGTTGTAATGCATCCCAGGATTAGATGAGGATTAAACATACATGAGAGGCCTAGCACATAGTATGCACTTCATAAATGTTATTTGTGATTATTATTTTAGTTTATCGTTGCCCGACTAT
>NW_016107406.1:1745952-1747813 GCF_001604975.1 Cebus imitator
CACATCAACTTTGGGGGAAGTTTTAAGCCATAGCAGGCATTTATGAGGGTTTTGCCCTTGTTAGGGTCCCATTTCCTAAGGCTATCACATTGGGGGTTGGGATTTCAACACGTGAATTTGCAGCAGGGATGCAAACATGCCGTGCAAAGCAGCTTCCCTTCATCAGGAGCCTTCAGGAACTATCAAGATTTCCCTGCTTGAAATTTCTGCAAGGTTCAGTGTTTAAGTATCATATTGTTCTGCCATAACCATCCCACACCGGAGTTTTTGCTTGGTCATACAATTCTAGTTTCTCTTTGTGAGTTGCACAAGTGCTTCTGGGCATCATAGGATGGCCCCAAAGAAACACCTGTGATGGAGTGCCTCCTAGTGAGGATATCATGTGGAGGTGAGTTGAGAGCTTTGTGTTAAGTGTTGTTAGGAAGCCTTTCCAGCATCTACACACAGTGGGTGTTTACTGGACCTCTCTGGATTTGCACTACTTAACTGCTACATAATTTCATCCATAACTCTCCACGACTTGTAATTATGGCTGCCCTCAAAAAAGGTCAAGGGCAAAACCAAGGCAGCACCAACACTCTGGTGCCATGAAAACAGAAACTGGATTTCTAGTGTCCATGGTCTTCTTGGCTCACAGTCATTTCTGTCTGAGTGCATTGGCTAAGAACAGGGCTTGGGAAACTACTCTCGTGGGCCTAATTAGACCTACCACCAGCTTCTTTGTGGTCCATGAGCCAAGAACGGGGCTTACATTTTTAAACTGTTGGAAAAAAAAATCAAAAATAAAATTTTTCCTAATACCAAAAATTGATATAAAATTGTAACTTTAGTTTCCATATAAAGTTTTACTGATATCCAGCTGGGCTCCCTCATTTTCACAATACCGATAGCCACTTTTGTGCTACGACAGCAGAGTTGGAGCAGTTGAGGTAGAGGCCGGCAGGCAAAGCCTAAAATATTTACTACTAGGCTTTTTGCAGAAAAAGTTTATTAAGCTCTGATTTAGAGCATGGGCCCTGGAGCCAGACTGACCTAGGTTTGAGTGCTGTCTAGCTGTACATTGGCTGAGTGACTTACCTCACTGAGCCTCACCATCCTTGTCTCTACAGGAGGAATGAGAATGGTACGAGTCTCCAAGGGCTGTCAGGAGGATTAAGGAAGAGAGTTAGTACAGTGCCTGGAACAGAATCAGGACCTGGTAAGGCATCAGTACTAGTGTAATGGCAATGGCAATTATTTTTATTTATTTATTTTTGAGATGGAGTCTCGCTCTGTCGCCCAGTCTGGAGTGCAGTGGCACAATTTCATCTTACTGCAACCTCTGCCTCCCATGTTCAAGTGATTCTCCCGCCTCTCAAGTAGCTGGGACTACAGGCACGCACTACCACGCCCAGCCAATTTTTATATTTCTAGTAGAGACAATGTTTCACCATATTGGCCAGGTTGGTTGTGAACTCCTGACCTCGTGATCTGCCTGCTTTTGCCTCCCAAAGTTCTGGGATTGCAGGTGTGAACTACTGTGCCTGGCCTACAATTATTATTTTTAACTGTGTCATTGGTACCATGGACACATACAAGAATGAAACCTCACCTGTACCCTTGAGTTGCCCACAGTCTTGGCGGGAAGGCAATAACAAAAAATGACAGTTATAACACAGTGGGATAAATGTTAAGAGAGGAGAAAACCTGGAGGGCGCAGTGGTTCACACCTGTAATCCCAGCACTTTGGGAGGCCAAGGCAGGTGGATCACTTGAGGTCAGGAATTCAAGACCAGCCTGGCCAACATGGTGAAACCTCATCTCTACCAAAAATACAAAGAGTAGCCAACCGTGGTGATGGGGACCTGTGATCCCACTACTC
>NW_016107406.1:1747873-1766355 GCF_001604975.1 Cebus imitator
ATCTCAAAAAAAAAAAAAAAAAAAAAGGAAACCTAACTGCATGGATGAAGTAAAGAGGACAAATGGGCAGGAAGGGAAGCCTGGAGTGATGGGTTGGGGTAAATATTGAAGAGCAATTTCTATATTCTAGACACTGAGTTAAATGCTTTCCATGAATCTTTTTTATTTAGTCTTTATAATAACTCAGTGATTCTCAACCGGCGGGAAGGAGGAAGGAGGTTTGACCCTCAGGGAATATTTGGCAATGTCTGGAAACATTTTTGGTTGTCATGCTGGGGGTGGGGCTGCTATATTGGCATCTAGTGGGTGGAGGCCAGGCATGGTGCTAACACCCGCAATGCACAAAACAGCCCCCACAACAAACAACTGTCCTGTCCAAAATGTCAGTAGTTCCTGGGTTGAGAAGCCTGGTGATAACCCTGAGGAACTGTTCCTGTCTACGGTGTACTGAGATTTACAGTCTAACTTGCTTCCCCCAAGGCCCCAGGGCTTCGCAGCCATGCCACGGACATCATTCTCACAGCTTCCTTTGGCCAGCCAAGGAGGAGCTGCTGAATGGCTTCAGTGGGGAAGTAACAGGGACAGATTTCTGCTTTACAAAAGATTATTTTGGCATCTCAAGTGGAGGAGGACTGAGGCCTGAGCTGGAGAGTGGGACCTGGAAGCAGGTTACAGAGTAAGGTGGGGTGGGGTGGCCTGGGGACAGGGCTCTATTGCCAAAGGGCAGGGTTTTCCAGGCTCTCAGATTGAGAGGAGCAGGGATGCTTGTTAAAGCAGACACCTCACCCTCTCCAGCCCTACAGAATCAGCATTGCCCAGGTTGACCTGAGCACTTGTGTTTTAGTGATTGTCTCACATTGATTTTTTTTAAAAAAACTTTTATTTAAGGTTCAGGGGTACGCGTGCAGGTTTGTGACACAGGTAAGTTGCATGTCGTGAGGATTTGGTGTACAGACTATTTTGTCATGCAGGTCATTAGAGGAGTACCCGATAGCCGCCATCAGTAAAAACTGCAGATATTGTGGTGTCCACTGGGTAGACTGACAGATCTCTACGTTTAAAAAATTTATTTATTTATTTAACTTTTATTTCAAGTGCAGGGGTACATGTGCCGGTTTGTTATGTAGGCCAGCATGTGTCACGGGCTTTGTTGTACAGATTAGACACCAGGTGTTCAGCCTAGTGCCCATCAGTTATTTTTCTTGATCCTCTCCCCTCTCCTACCCTCCACACTCTGTCAGGCCCCAGTGTTTGTTGCCTCCCTGCATGGATCCATGTGTTCTCATCATTTAGCTTTCACTTATACATGAGGACATGTGGTATTTGGTTTTCTGTTCCTGCCTTAGTTTGCTAAGGATAATGACCTCCAGCTCCATTCATGTTCCTGCAAAGGACATGACTTTGTTCTTTTTTATGGCTGCACAGTAGTCCATGGTGTATATGTACCACATTTTCTTTATCCAGTCTACTATTGTGTGGCATTTAGATTGATTCCGTATCTTTGCTCTTGTGACTAGTGCTGCAGTGAACATACATGTGCATGTGTCTTTATAGTAGAATGATTTATATTCCTTTGGGTATATACCCAGTAACAGGATTGCTGGGTTGAATGATATTTCTGTTTTTAGATCTTTGAGGAATCACCACACTGTCTTCCCCAATGGTTGAACTAATTTATACTCCCACCAACAGTACATAAGCGTTCCTTTTTCTCCACAACCTCGCCAGCAGAGAGATCCATATACTTAAGCTGAGCTCAGGGAGCTGAGACTGAGAGCAATTTACAGAGTTGTTGCAGGGGCTGGAGACAAAGACACGAACTAACAGAACGAACATATAGTGCGTAAGGTAATGACAAATGCCTTGGAGTAAAATAAAGCAAGGAAGACAGATAGAAGTGAGGGGGTTTTCATTTTAAATAGGGAAGTAGAAAAGGTCTGTGATATATTCATGTTCAGAAAAAAGTATCTTCATGAGAGCTGCTTTAGAACTGCATCAGAACCCTGTGTAGTCAAGGATAAACTCTTCATGTACTAATCATCAGCCATTCAGCTGACAAACCATTTAAGGAATCGCCACTCTGTGAACTGCCTTGCAGTGGAGGATTAGGGAGGAGAAGTAGGTCAACAGCAGAGAGAGGTTAGTTCAGCCTTGCACCTGCTGAGTGGGTGGCTCCTTAGCAATGAGGTGAGACCAGGGGAGCTTTTAGGGGCCTTTGTTGGATGAAGGGAGTTAGAAGTTCATGCCTGTTGTTCTGACCTAGTTATCAAAGGGTCCCTCTCTCACTCTCCAGAGTGTCTGAGTTGGGACGTCAGAGTGGTGGTCACTCTTGATATGTCACCTGGAGTATTACGGCCTGTAAGCAGGGGCTTACAAAGGGGAAAGAACTCTCTGGAAGGAAATGGACAGGCCTGCAGAACAAATCTCTTTTCCAAACGAAGATCAGCCCTTGGCCACTGTCCCGGTGCCCAGGGATAGCAAAGGGACACATGCCTGTGAACAGCCCAGTGTCTGGCCTGGAGAACACGTATTTCCACGCCGTTTAAACGCGCAGTTGCTGAATTCATCACTGTGTTTCAGCAGTAGGGACTTCGCTAATTAAGTGTTTATAGTCATTCGCTGATGGAATCATGTTTGTCTTTGCAATGCAGAAAACATGCGATAATGTGTTGAAGTAGGGCGGCGGCTCCTCTTCACAGAAACCTTCCCCAAACCCCTGCCCCAGGAAGGTTTCCATTCTCGCCCCTTCCCGCCGGCCCGGGCTGGTTTGGGGCTGCAGCCTGAGCGCCTCCACCGCGAAGCGCACATGGCTGGCACCAGCGCGTCCCCGTGCGGCCGCCTGCGAGAAGCTCACTCTCCGCGGAGGTGAAATCTGGTTTTGATTCAATTAGATTAAGTTCAGGGGCTGAGAGGGAAGCTTGGTCCTGGGCCCTGCAGGGACTATAAACAAGAACTTTTAGACTCGTGGGGTGGGGGACGGGGGCACGTGGAGACAGATAAATACAAACATGGGGTTAAGAGTTAACGATTGGAGCCAGACTGTCTAAGTTACTCCCGTGGCCACTCCTAGGGACCTGGGTGTCTTTGGGCGAGTCGTTAAACTTCTAAACGATGGCAGTGTGGACCTCCCCGGGATGCTGCCAGCCTCAGTGAGGCAACGGTCAGAGTCGTCGGTGCCGCACACAGGGTCGGGAGCACAGAACATGCTCAAAAAGTGTTCCTTATTAATTTGTATTATTATTGTCATCACCAGTGGTCTTTGTAGAACGTTTAAAAGATTCCAGAACACACTCTCCTTTTCGTTTCTCCATCCTTTATGACTAATACTAAACTTCATGTCTTTGTACAAGGACGAGGGAGAGAAGAAAAAGGATATTAACACATATGTCCACAAATAAATTATCTTCAGCTGCTTCCGCACTTGTTTCCCCTTTCACCTAACCCAGACCTAGGAGGAATTGAGGGTGCATAACGCCATATAACTCACATTTAAGCTCATCATACAGAAAACAAATCAATATTTACCACGCTGTTTCTGTAGTTTTCCAGTGGTATGGATGTAAAATAGGCTGGCCTCACGTCAATACCAGCGACTTCACTAAAGCATCTGGGGAAAATATAACTTGTTACTACAAAGCGGGGCATGGAAGAGTAAATAAGTAAACAAATGGTAATTTAATCTGGGCATAAAGTTTATCCACATAGAGCAGGGTTTCTCCACGTTGTCATTATCCACATTTTGGACTAGATAATTCTCTGTTGTGGTGGGGGTTGGTGTGTTCACAGTAGGATACTAGCGTTTCTGGCCTCTACCCACGGTCTGTCGGTCTGTCAGTAGCGCTGCCACCCCTACGTGCCCACCCCCCCACTGCCCCCCCCCCCCGCAAGCCGCCCGCCCCGCTGACCCTGCAGTTGTGATAACACCAAATGTCTCCAGACCTCGACAGATGTCTCCTGGGGGCAGCATTGCCCCGAGTGAGAACCTCTAATATAGCGTGTGGTTTTTTTTGTGTGAGCCCGTCTAGTTACAGCCAACAAAACGAAGCGTCCAGCTAGTATAATTCGAAGACAGCGGTTCTGGAATGGTATGCAGGCCCCTCCTCCCACAAAAACAGGCCGGGCTATGATGTGGGAAAGGTCCCAAGGACCCCTACTGAGCTGGAATTTGGAGCAAAGGAAGGGGGAATTGAAAGCTGTTCCCAGCATCCACAGTTCTGCTGCTGTAGGAATCCCAGGACAGTCCTTGGAATCTTATTTGAACATGGTTAGTTTAGTAAAAGAGGCCCATTTTACTCACCATAAAGGGATCATTATAATATTAAATGAAAATTAATTTTGTTTAAATACCACAAAATCTCACCATCCTTGCAAACTGTAGCCTTTATTTTTTGTAGATTTCTTGTGGGTCTTATAGATCAGGGGTCTATCTATAGTTGCCAAACTACAGTTCATGGGCCCAATCTGATTGACCACCTATTTGTATAAATAAAGCTTTATTAGCACAAAATCTCATCCATCCATTTACATTCTCACTGTGGCTGCTTTCATTCCTCTGTTGCAGATTTGTGACAGAGCCTAGAACATTTACCGTCTAGCCCTTTACTGAAAAAGTTTGCCCACTGCTAGTATATGCAAACATTGTCCACAAAACTTCAATTGCCTTATGCTCTTTTGATATGACACACAATGAATTTTATATCATCTGGGCAGTAGCTTGCAGGCTTTCCTGCTGACGAAATTCCTTCACAGTGATACCCTCACCTGATTATAGAAATGACAGCAGAAGGGAAGTAGTAGTGTTTTTCTCAAGGATCAGGAGAGCTCACGAAGGCAAAGAAGGGTGGCATGGCTGGCCCAAAGTCACGGTCAGCAAAAATCTGAGCTGAGACTCATAACCTTGTCTCTTGTTCCATCATCACACCTCGTGGATTTCTACCGGTCCTGAGCTGTGAGTTTGTCATATGGATGCTGTGGTATGCAGATTCTCTTACAGTTACTTTTATTCTAAACATTCAGCTCCTTAGTAACCAGTACAGATAAAAGACACACTTTTGGTTTGATTGTTTGTTTATATTCCCAGGATGGTGGCCTCATTTAGAAATTTCCCCAAACCAAGGTATCTTGCTTATTCTCTCCTAGTAAATCAAAACAGATACAGAATTTGCCCACTGTTTTGTACATATGAACACCAAGTAAGTCACACCAACCCAGAAGGAGTAAACCACGCTGGTAACATCTAACAGTTGGATGGGATATATAGGATTTTCATGGCAGATTTGCTGGTGAAGTTATTTGTTTTTGCCCTGGGGAAAAATTCACTCAAGTTGGGATATTAGTTATTTAGGGCAGCATTAAAGTGTTGTGTGGGGGGAAAAAGAAAACAAACTTGATTCTGTGGCTAAATTTGAGAAACGCTGTTTTAATAAAAAATAAAAAGGTTTCTGCTGTGGAACTTTTCACAGCCTTTAATACATTAATATGCTTGTAAATTTCCAAGGGGGCCAAGATGTGCAGTACTTTGCATCTTCTCTTGATTCAGGTGGACATCCTCGTTTCCAGAAATACTCATTAGGGTCATTCCATGGATATCTCTGAGGGTCTGCACAATGCTCCCCGCCCTATCTACATGGGGCATCCTGGTACTCCTTATGGTAAGTGTCAAACAGGGGCCATTATTATCCCGACTTCATAGATGGAGAGTCAGGCTCAGGCTCCCCAGCAACCTGGGATGGTTCCAGAATTCAGCTGCAGGCTGTCTGCCCCAAGCCTGCATTCCCAGCTACTGTGGCACCTCACTGCTTGGCTGGATCTCCCTTGATAATCAAATTGATTAGTCCATCCAGCTTCATAAAGGAGTCTGGAGGTAAAAATGGGTTAATTTTCTCATTACATTTCTCAGCGTCTTGACAGAGAGACTGACCTTTTTTGGGGGCTTTGGTTTTGGAACACAGCTTGAATTGACTAGCATCTAGCAATTGTCTTTCTGACCACAGCAGTGACTGGTAATGAAATTAGCTCAGGCTGGTGGCCCTGGCTCTTTGTTCTAAACCTTGAGTTGACCCTGCATGGACTCACAGGAGTGGAGGTGCCACTGAAGCCTCTCTTATCTTATGCTGCACCCAATCTTTCAGTGGACTGGATCTGGCCCCCAGGGGAATGCCTTCATATATTTATTAGTTAGGACTCTTGGTTGCAAGTATTAGAAACTCACCTCAAACTCAGATGAAGCTGGAAACCATCATTCTCAGCAAACTAACACAGGAACAGAAAACCAAACACCGCATGCTCTCAGAAGTGGGAGTTGAACAGTGAGAACACATGGACACAGGGAGGGGAAGATCACACACTGGGGCTGTCATCACACACTGTCAGGGGGTGGGAGGCAAGGGGAGAGAAAGCATTACAACAAATACATAACGCATGCGGGGCTTAAAACCTAGATGGCGAGGCCGGGTGAGGTGGGTCACACCTGTAATCCTAGCACTTTGGGAGGCTGAGGCGGGAGGATTACCTGAGGCTGAGAGTTCTAGGCCAGCCTGACCAACATGGAGAAACTCCCATCTCTACTAAAAATACAAAATTAGCAGGGCATGGTGGCACATGCCTGTAATCCCTGCTACCCTGGAGGCTAAGGCAGGAGAATCACTTGAACCAGGGAGGCAGAAGTTGCGGTGAGCTGAGATCACACCATTGCACTCCAGCCTGGGCAATAAGAGTGAAATTCTGTCTCAAAACAAAACAAAAAAAAACCACTTAGGTTTTTTTTTAGGTGGAACAAACCACCACGGGGCACATGTATACCTGTGTAACAAACCTGCACGTTCTGCACATGTATCCCAGAACTTAAAGAAAGAAAGAAAAAAGAAACTCAAACTCTTAAGTAAAAAGAGAACTTTACTGGTACATAAATCCAAGGAAGGGGTGAGGAGCTAGGCCTCAGGAAGGATAGCTGCTCAGCTGGGCTCGGGAACAACCAGAACTGGGACATAGGATGTTCTGAAACTGTTTCTGCCTTAGTTCTTGGCTTTCCTCTCTAAGCAGCTTTATTTTCTCTTACTATAGACTGCCTCTTCTGAGGTAGGATACATGGTGACATGGTCTGAGATTTTTAATGCCATCTTTTCAGCGACCAGAGTGTAACTGGCTTGCATGTTGTTTGATCTCAAAACCAAGCCACAGGGAAGGGACCCACTGGCACAGCTGGGTCAGATGACCACATGGGATCCACCAGCTATGACTAGACTGGGGGAAAGTAGCCATGGGAGAGAGGAAGTTTCCAGAACGGCAGACAGTCCCACCTATTCACTGAAGCAAATAACAGCCAGATGGGTCAGTCAATTAAATCCTTTTTTTTTTTTTTTTTTTCCTATGGAGTCACGCTCTATCTCCCAGGCTGTAGTACAGTGGGGGGATCTCGGCTCATTGAAATCTCTGCCTCCCGGGTTCAAGCGATTCTCCTGCCTCAGCCTCCCGAGTAGCTGGGACTACAGGTGCACACCTCCACACCTGGCTAATTTTTGTATTTTTAGTAGAGACGGGGTTTCACCATTTTGGCCAGGCTGGTCTCGAACTCCTGACCTCAGGTGATCCTCCCACCTCGGCCACCCAAAGTGCTGGGATAACAGGCGTGAGCCGCAGCGCTCGGCCCAGTCGATTAAATTCTAACCCTGGTTTTTACTTTACCTATGAAAGGTTACCATTTAGGATAAAAAAATTCCTGTTTCACTGAAGTTGAAAATTGTCTTTCTCATTAAAAGGTACAGTAAAGGGAAGTGGTTAAGTGGGGTATTTAAGTATATAATAGTATCACCTCCGAGAACTCTTGTGAGGATTAAATGCCATAATACAGGAAAAGTGCCCAGCACACAGTAAGCACTCAATCCATGCTGGCTGTTGTTACTATAAACAAAGAGAATCCTTCAGAAGGCATTCTTGAAAAGCCATTCACAAGCATATCCTTTCTCCTGAGTTTCCTGGGGGTGGAAGTTTGCAGTGAGGCCAGCCTCAATGATAGCCGGTGAGAGCTGGGCGTCTAGTTGGGGTACAGGTCTTATCATGTGTGCTTCTCTGGGGAACAGACCACAAAAGTGAAGCCTCAGTGGTGTCCACCGCCGGATCAGATTCTCTGCCCATCCTCTAAAGCCTCCACCCCACACTGACATTAAAGTGAATTTGTTTCCTGAGACAACCTAATTTCCTCTGAAGAGGTCTAATTTTCCCAGGAAGTGGTTCATTTCATCCAAACCCAAAATGATTTCAGCTGTCTGACGGAATAGGTGTTCCTTGTTCTTCGCCCCGACGTTTACATCTCTGTCACTTCCTGGAAATGCAGACAGACAACTGCACAGGGCATTGCGATCCTGTCCCAGGATTTTCCAGACCATAAAGGAAATGTGAATATTAGACTGGCTGTGCCCTTGAGCAACACCCAGCGCCTAAAATCACTGGGTTTCCAAGAGGGACTATGTCAAGGAGGCATATGGTTTTTATAACTGACAAGACATTCTGATTCATTAGAACCACTGAAATTGTGCGCGAGGGAAAGCTACACAAAACCAAGACCCCTCAGCTTAGGGCTGTGACCAGGCTAGTGGGCTGGGGGTCTCCAGCAAATCACCTCCCCTGTCGGGCTTCGTTCTCTCATCTCTAAAATGGAAATGAAATGGGTTTTGAGGTGTAAATGAGATGAAGACTGGGAAATGGCGTCACACGTTGCCTGACACACCAGGCGCACTCCGCCTGCTCTGGGAGCACAGGAGAACCAGAGAGGGAATCACCCACCCTCTGCCAATCGATAGCAGTCGGCAGTCAAATTGTTCTTTAAGCAGCACTTTTCTTTAATCAGGCTATTCTTCACTGGGGCTGTTTTAATTAAGGGTCTGCTGTCAACACAAAACATATGTTCTGAAGTCTTGCTTCGGTTACTAATGATGCCCGGGATGATTAAGTCTGGAAGGAATTTCCAGCTCCGGCTTGCTTGGCCTTTTCTCCCTACCCCCAGTCCCTCAAGCCCCCGTTTCACTCACATCTCAGCTTTCACCCACTTACACTCAGCCCCTGGCGCTGTTACCCTTTTGGAAACTGACCTAGAAAAGCAATCTGTTCCAATCAATATGCATAGTATGATATCCTAAAACATGCTTCTGACCATCTCTTGTTCCTGCTGATAATCATTCTATTGAGATCCAGGCTAATAATTTATTATTTTGTCAAACTACATGATTCAAAAAAAGTTACATACACACACACCACATATACCATATATATGTATATACACACACTGACATATACTCATATGTGTACACACACACCACATATACTTTATATGTGTATACACAGACACTACATATACTACATATATGTATACACACCACATACACTATCTATGCATACACATACCACACACTATATACTATATGTGCGTATATACACACACTGTATATGCTATATATGCATACAGCATACCCCATACACTATATATGTGTATGCACACACCATATATACTATATATGTATACACACATATCACATATATACATGTATACACACACACCACATATGTATGTATACACACATGCACACTACATTTACTATATACGTGTATACACACACAATATATATGCTATATATGTATAAACACACCACATATATATTTGTATACACACACTACGTATACTATATATACGTACACACAAATGGTGAACTGAAGAAGGGGCAGAGTGATTGCCTATTGGCTGAGCTCAGTTTCTTCTCAATTGTCCCAGGTGTGGCAGGCAGTCTCCTATACTGGTCCCCACTTATGGGTATTTATACTCTGTAATCCCCTTCCCTTGAGTGTGGGCTGAACCAAGTGACTTGTTTCTAACCAGTAGAATGCAGCAAAAATGATGATGTCATTTCCAAGATTAAGTTATAAAAGACCCTGCCTTCTGTGTCACTGGGACTGTCTCCTGCCCTCTTGACTGTGTGCTCTGATAAAACCAGCTGTCTTGTGGCGGGGCCTGCCTGGCCATACACTAATAGGTCCTGCAGCCTAATAGCTGCTTAGAAGCCTGAAAGTGAGTCCACGCCAGTTAAGCCCAGCTGTGGCTGACACGTTGATTGCAGCTGGGTAAGACACCCTGAGTTGGAGGACTGGGGAGCTGTGCCGATTCCTGCCCACAGAAACTGGGAGATAGTAAACGTGTGCTGTGTTAGGCTGCTAAGTGTGTGGTCATTTGTTGTGCAGCTCACATAACTAATACCCCTAAGCATTTTAGTCTGGTCCCAAATTTACAAACTCCTAAGATTATGTGCCTGGTAAGTGGAATAAGACAGACTCTTGTGAAGATGCAGATGGCGCCTAGCTCAGAGCACTGCTGTATGAGATGAAATAGCATTTGCTCAGTGACAGCCCGGGCTTGGCTTATAGCAGGTTTCACATAAGCATTAGCTATTATTACCGATTCCTCAAGGCCTAGATTTTCAATTCTCCTCTCTGGAGACGTTACTCAGTCCCTCTGCCTCTCTCATGAGGGAGAACTCATCGCTCACTGTACCAGGAGCTCACACTGCACCTGTTGGAACCTTGCCACTCTATGCCACAGTCTTTTTATTTATGCAGAGCCCCTTCTGTCCACTATACTGTGGAATTCATCTTTGTGTCTATAGCACCTAGCAAAAGTCCTCACAGGAAGTCAACTTTTAGAAATCGCCTCTTCTATCTTTCCATTCCAGGCAAATATGGTACCATGTTGTGATGCCTGGGGGTGCAAACGAAAGAGCCTTTCTGAAGGCTTTGTTGCCTTTAAAGGTAGGGAGAACCATCTCAACCATCACTTGGATGATTTAAGTGCAAATAAAACTCACTATTGAGGGAAATAGCAAGAGTTCAGAAAATCATGTAGAAGAAGTGGGGCTTTGATTGCGAAATTCTTTGGTCCTCAAAGGCCAGGAATGTTACGTTTCCTTTTCATTTCACTCATGAAGGGACGGGAGTAGGAGTCAGGAGCTCTTGGAGATAGTCTAGCGCTGGTAGGTACTGGTAGGTTCGTTGTACAGATGAGGAAATGGAGGCAATTAAAGAAAAAACAGGTCAGCCACATAGCTTAGTGTAGGGCTAAGAGTGACTTTATTTTAAATGTTCATTTGCCTGACAAACCCTGACTCTGGGAATGCCTCCGAAATGTCTAGTTGTTGTATTACTTTTTATGTGGGACACCTACTCATTGTAGGTTTCCTCCAAAACAACCTTGGTGCTCTGGCAGAAATCATAGGCTGTGATGCCTGCAGCATTCCCTCAGCCACCTACACATTCCTTGCAGAGCACATATACTTTTGCCCCAAAATATAGGCCATGGGTCTGCGGGGTGACAGTTCAGAGATCTACCTGTCCTTCAGCTGCCCAAGACCATACCTCTGCTTGTAAGCTCCCCTTAATAAATCACCCCAAGCCAACAAACTGGATTTGTCTGCCTTTCTTTGGTTTCTTGGCCCCTTTGGAGTTTGGGGGTCATTTTGGATACACCACCATTTCATGAAACAGTTAGTGTGGGAAAGAGAGGGTAGAGATGGGACTCAACCTTAAGGCTGCTTGTTGCAGGAGGTCATGGTCCTAGAGTCGCTGTATCCTTAAAGGTACCTGCAGTTCTGGCTGGATAAATCTGCAAACTAGAAGGCCACTCATTTAAGAGAAATACCAGGCTTCCCTTCTCCTCCCCTGAGTTAAGGAGGAGGAAGAGCAACAGGTATGTCTCCTTTAGGCTCCTTCCTTGTTCCTCCCATCCAAAATTGTATTTGTTTATTTTCTGCCTTTTTAAAAATTGTAAGTCATGAATGTTCATAGAAACAACCCAGGCATTTTTTAAATTTTTATTTATTTATTTTTTTATTGAGGCAGGGTGTCCCTCTGTCACTCAGGCAGGAGTGCAGTGGCACAGTCACAGCTTATTGTAGCTTTGACCTCGCAGGTTCAAGTGATCCTCCTACCTCATTTTCCATTTTTTTTTTTTTTGTAGAGACAAGGTCTCTGTTGCCCAGGCTTGTCTCGAATTCCTGGGCTTAAGTGATACTCCCACCTTGGCCTCCCAAACTGCTGAGCTTACAGGCGTGAGCCACCACACCCAGCCAACCCATGCACTTTTAAGAACACAAAACCACAAGAGTTTTACATGTGCACAGAAGAAAAAGTCTGTTTTGTTGACCAATGTGTCCACAATGCTTAGTTTGAAAGAAATTAGGTAATTAATAAATATTTATTTAAGACACAAACAAGTTATTGCCACGGGGCTAGATTATGGGAGGCATTAATTTTTATTTTATACGCTTCTGTATTGTGACGGTTAATTGTATGTGTCAATTTGAGTGGGCTAAGAAACTTCCAACGAGCTGGTAAAACATGACTTTTGGGTGTGTTTGTGAAGATGTTTCTGGAAGAAATTAGCAGCTGAATCAGTAGACCAGGTAAAGAAGGTCTGCCCTTGCCAGTATAGAAGGGCATTGCCCAATTCACTGATGGCCCAAACAGAACAAAAAGGCAGAGGAAGAGCAAATTCGCTCTCTGTCCTTGAGCTGGGATATCCATCTTCTCCTGCCCTTGGACACTGGAGATGTTGGTTCTCGAGCCTTTGGACTCCCAGACTTACACCAGGCCCCCTACTCCCTCTCTGTGTTCTCAGGCCTTTGGCATTGGACTGGGAGTTACACTACTGGCTTTCCTGGTGCCCAGGCCTTTGGAAATAGACTAAATTACGCCACCAGTTTTCACGGTTCTCCAGTGTACAAATGGCATTTCGTGGGATGATACGGTTTGGCTCTATGCCCCCAGCCAAATGTCACCTTGAATTGTAGTTCCCATAATCCCCACATATCATGGGAGGGACCCAGTGGGAGGTAATTTAATCATGGGAATGGTTCCCTCATGCTGTTCTTGTGATAGCCAGTGAATTCTCATGAGAGCTGATGTATTTTTTTTGTTTGTTTGTTTTTGTTTCTTGTTTTTTGTTTTTTTTTGAGATTCAACTCTGGCTCTGTCGCCAGGCTGGAGTGCAGTGGCATGATCTTTGTTTACTGCAACCTCCACCTCACAGGCTCAAGTGATTCTCATGCTTCAGCCTCCCAAGTGTGTAGGTATGCAGGTGCACATCACCACACCCAGCAAATTCTTGTACTTTTTAGTAAAAATGGGGTGTCACCATGTTGGCCAGCATGGTCTCGGTCTCTTGACTTTGTGATCTGCCCACCTTAGCCTCTCAAAGTGCTGGGATTACAGATGTGAGCCATCATGCTCAGCCGATCTGATGGTTTTTTTTTTTCTTTGAGACGGAGTTTCACTCATGTTACCCAGGTTGGAGTGCAATGGTGTGATTTCGGCTCACCGCAGCCTCCGCCTCCTGGGTTCAGGCAATTCTCCTGCCTCAGCCTCCTGAGTAGCTGGGATTACAGGCACGCACCACCATGCCCAGCTAACTTTTTTTTGTATTTTTATTTTATTTTATTTTATTTATTTTTATTTTTTATATTTATTTATTTTTTTTGAGACGGAGTTTCGCTCTTGTTACCCAGGCTGGAGTGCAATGGCGCGATCTCGGCTCACCGCAACCTCCGCCTCCTGGGTTCAGGCAATTCTCCTGCCTCAGCCTCCTGAGTAGCTGGGATTACAGGCACGCACCACCATGCCCAGCTAATGTTTTGTGTTTTTAGTAGAGACGGGGTTTCACCATGTTGACCAGGATGGTCTCGATCTCTTGACCTCGTGATCCACCCGCCTCGGCCTCCCAAAGTGCTGGGATTACAGGCGTGAGCCACCGCGCCCGGCCTCTGATGGTTTTATAAAGAGCTTTTTACTCCTTTGGCTCAGCACTTCCTTCTCCTGCCGCTGTGAGAAAAAGGACATGTTTGCTTCCCCTTCCTCCATGACTGTAAGTTTCCTGAAGCCTCCTAGTCATGTAGAACTATGAGTCAATTAAACCTCTTTCCTTTATAAATTACCCAGTCTTGGGCAGTTCTTTATAGCGGCGTGAGAACGGACTAATACGTGTGATTTCTTGGCTTCTGTAATCACATGAGCCAATTCCCATAATAAATCACCTCATATCTATCATCTGTTTATCCATCCACCCTTCCTATTGATTTTGCTGTTCTAGAAAGCCCTGATTAACATATTTATTATTCAGATTTTCAAATAATCATCTGTGTACGGTTTTAAACACAATAACTCATTGTTATACTTTAGCTGTAAAAATACAGAAGGTATGGAGTGATTAAAAAAAATTAGAAAACAAAGCTGGCCAGTGTCTTAGTTTCCCAGGGCACTGTAACAAAGTACCATAAACTGGGCAGCTTGAACAACAGAAACTAATTGTCTCAGAGTTCTGGAGGCCAGAAGTCTGAAACCAAGATGTTGCTATGGCCACACACCCTCTGGAATCTGTAGGGTAACCTTTACTTGCCTCTTCTAGCTTCTGATGGTTTGTTGGCAATTTTTGGTGTTCTTTGGCCTGAAGTTACTAACTTCAGTTTCTGCCCTCATGACATCATCCCTCCTGTGTCGGTGTCTTCCTGTGGCTGTGCTGTTTTCCTATAAAGAGCACCAATCATATTGGATTAGGGCCCATCCTAATGACCTCATCTTAACTTGATTACCTGGTGTAAAAACCCAGGCTCTGAAGCCCAGAGACAAAAGGACCATACTCAAGTCCATGGTGAGCTTGGATTTAAGCCAGGAATTCCTTTAAACTTTCAGCATGTGTCTAGTTGGGAAGAAATAACTGGAGATGCAGTAGTTCCCCCTTATCCACAGCGGACACATTCCAAAAACCCTAATGGATGCTTGAAACTTTGGATGGTGCCAGTCTTGGTTCATTTGCTGTTACTTGAATACCATAGGCTGGGAAATTCATGAAGAACAGAAGTTTATTTGGCTCATGCTTCCGGTTGCTGTAAAGTCCAAAAGCATGGTGCAGGCATCTGGCAAGGATCACCTCATAGCAGGAAGCATCATATGGCACGTGAGTGCACGAGACTGAGACAAGGGGCTGAACTCATTTGGTAACTAACCTACTCCTGAGATAATGGCAATCTGTTTATGAGGGATCCTTTGTCTTGATATAATCACTTCTCATTCTTTCCCTTTTTGTGGAGAACAGGACCTTGCTACGTTGCCCAGGCAAGCCTCCAACTTCCGGGCTCAAGCTGGCCTCTCACCTCTGCCTCCCTAAGTGTTGGGATTGTAGGCATAAGCCACCACACCTGGCTTCTTTCCAACTGTTTTTTTTTTTTTTTTTTTTTTTTTTTCTAATCACTTCTTTAAGGCCCCTCCCCTTAATACTGCAATGATGGCAAATACATTTTTTTTATTTTATTTATTATTTTCTAATTTAATTTTAATTTTAATCTTTTTTAGAGATGAGGCTTTGCCCTTCACCCCAGGCTGGAATGCAGGGGTGTGATCATAGTTCACTGCAGCCTCAAATTCCTGGGGCTCAAGTGAACCTCCTGACTCAGTCTCCTGAGTGACTAGGGCTACAGGCATGTGCCACCATGCCTGCCTAATTTTTACATTTTTATTTTTTGTAGAGGGGGGTCTTACTATATTGCCCAGGCTGGCCATGAACTCCTGGCCTCAAGCAATCCTCCTGCCTCAGCCTCCTAAAGCACTGATATTGGAGGTGTGAGCCACCATGCCCAGCCATGGTAATTATATTTTGACATAAATTTAGTGGGAATATTCAAATCACAGCAGTAACAAACCTTACATATACAGTACTACATATATAGTACTGTATATGTAAGGTTTGTTACTGCTGTGATTTGAATATTTGATTTCTCTATATACTTCTGTATATAATATATATTTCTTATACGTATGTACCTATAATAAAGTTTAATTTATAAATCAGGTAAGAGATTAACAATAATAATAATTATAGCAATGTACTGTCATAAAAGTATGTGAATGTGATCACTTTCCTCTTACACTATCTCATCAAACTGTACTCATCTACTTTCACTGGTAAATACCTGAAACCGTAGGGCACAAAACTACTGAAAGCAAAACCATGGTTAAGCAGGGATACCGCCCATTGCCCTAGCGGGATGAATGGGTTTTCAGGGTGTGGGTCTAAATCCCATGCACACTGCCTCTTAGCTGTCTGACACTGGGCTAGCCAGGCCTCCCCTACGAGCCTGTTTTCTTGTGTGTAACATGGGGGGTAATAGCACCCATATTGTCAGGTTATTTTGCAGCTCAAGGCAGTCTATGTAGCTAGCAATTATAAGCACTGAATAAATGGTAATGATGATTATTGTCATTATTGTGATTATTATATTTATGGTCTTAACAAAAGACAAATTTAAATCAATGAATAAAATTTACTCTAACATTCTTTTTTGGGAGTGGCTGAACTCATAATCAGGGACTATATGAAACTAACTTTTCTTGACATTGTTGGAAAAATCAAGCATTCCTATGAAAACCAGGAGAGCCAGTTTGGTTAACCCCTATCAGGCAGAGATGTCTGGCTGGTGACAGCCATTCTTGAGTAATAGGCAATAAATATCACTTCCTTCTAGAGAGTTCTCAGATAGCTCCTAGGCCTCATGTATTTTGAAGAGCAGTGTCCTTTATGTAATCGGCTGCGAAAAAACATATTCCAAAGAGAAATATACACCCCAGTAGTTATAGGGAAATTTTGCAATGCTGTCTTCTGAGAACAAATAAAGAGACAGATCTGAACCTGTGGGCTAGGCCACTTTGTTTGATGTGTTCAGATTTCATGTGACAAGAGGGAATAACTTCTAACAAAGTTACTTCTAACAAAGCATAAGTAACATGATCAGGAAACCTCAAATCCCTCTCCTGAGGTGTCCCAGAGGACTCAGAAAAAGTTAAAAGCAAGCTGTGTTCTTCGTATGAAAACACTCATTTAATTGCCTCTGCAATTAATTAGTTCTGTTCTTGCCAAATTGCAGTCAGACAAATGCCCACATCAGAATCTCCCCTCCCTGGTCTTGTTAGGTGCTTGGAGGAGGGAGGTTGCCCTGACAGCAAATGTGCCCCTCATTGTTAGTTTCAGTGGCCATGTTGAGTGTTTTTTATTGGTTTGTTTTTCTGCTTTTAGGAATATGGATGAGGTTGACAGTTTAGAAAGAAAAAGTCAGGCTCTAGCGCTCTGATTGGCTGTTGCTGCCCAAGCTGGCTATTCAGTTTCAGAGCTGACTCTCTCTACTTTCTTAGATGATTCATTCACAGGAAGCTTAGTTACATAATAGTAAGTTTCTTAAACAGACGTCATCCCATTTACCAAGTGATGGGGAGGCTCAGGTTGGCCTTAGATGCAGTCTCAATAGGCAGTTGCTACTTGGGATGATTTAAGAGGACCAGGGCCTTTATCCACTCTTCTCTCACCCCACTCATACAACCCCAGCAAGAAATATTTTTTTTTCTTTTTTTTTAAATTAACTTGACCAACATGGGAACAAGGACACATTTTTGGGTTTTCACTCTGTTCCTGCTTTTCCTCCTCAAGGCCTCCCCACTTGGGGAATTTGGTTTTCTACACTGCTGGCTTTCAGTCTAGTGCACAGTAAGGAATGGTCTGAGGAAGCCCAAGTGGTCTTCTGTCTTCCTCAGGCTGGTCATCCAAGTGTCTAGCGATAACTCCTGCTTCTGTGGTTCCCAGGACTGGGTTTCAGCTCCATGTCTCTCTACCCAGTTGGAGTTTTCAAACTAGTCTCTTTGTTTGCAGAAGTATGGGCTACAGGATGGCTACCAAAGGGTTTTCCTCAAACATCACCATCCCTGTCTTCATCATTTCCATCACAATGAACATTCATCACTTATTTTGTACCAGGTACTACAGCACTCGCATTACGTAGACAATTATATTCAATACTCATAGCAATCATGTGCAAGAGATGCTTTCTCTTTCCTCATTTTGAAGATGAGAAAACAGAGGCTCAGAGAGGTTGCATTACATGTCCAAAATCACACAGCAAGTAGGTAGTGAAGCTGATGTGTAAAGCCATGCTCTCTGACTCTAGAACTTTTACCACTCCAATATGATTTTTGTATATTTTTCCACCTTGATCTCCTATTCAAAGATCCCTGGATAGGCCTGTCACCTCCAGGATAAAGGGGCAGCTCCCCCGTGTGGCTGTGAATGCCAGTCTGAGCTGATGCAAGCTGCATGCTCCATCCAGGACAGGGCTAGTCCTCATGACCCCCCTGGCTTTTCATGTTCTGCCCGCCTAGCGTACTGGTCATTTCCTCTGAAACAGTATTTTCTGAATCTCCCACAAGTCATGTGAAACATCCTCTCTCACACGTGGACTCAGGGAGAGGAGCATCACACACTGGGGGCAGTTGAGTGTGGCTAGGGGAGGGACAGCGGGGTGTGGGAAGGATGGGGACAGATAACATGGGGAGAAATGCCAGATACAGTATGCACCTATGCAACACTCCTGCGTGACCTGCACATGTACCCCAGAACTTAAAGTAAAATA
>NW_016107406.1:1766371-1775512 GCF_001604975.1 Cebus imitator
GGGGTGGGAAGGGTGGGGAGGGATAACATGGGGAGAAATGCCAGATACAGTATGCACCTATGCAACAACCCTGCATGACCTGCACATGTACCCCAGAACTTAAAAAAAAAAAAAAAGAAAGAAAGAAACATCCTCTCTCTTCCTGTAACTCTTCCAACCTCAGATCCCACCCTAGATTTGATAAAAGCCAAGTTTATTAAACAGGACACATAATATTCTAATGGGAGGCAACTCTAGATTTTTTTTTAAAGTTAAATTTTAATGTTTTTTCAAATAAATATATGCAACTATTATTGTCTTTTAAAAGAGAAACATTGCTAAAAGACAATATTAATCAGCAGCCTTGCTGCACATGAATCTTTTTCTCAGAGGCAATTGCTTTCATCTTTACAAGCCGTTTCTTCTCATTTTGAAAACATTTTATAAAACAGGCTTATCCAGCTCCCTCTTGATTCTCCAATTTTAACCATTTTTTCTTGATTTTCTATTGATATGTGTTAAGATTTTAGCTCTTATATATTGCCACTTCCTTCAGCATCCTAAAATAGATCTATCACAATGTTTGGTTAAATTCAGCTTCAATGTTTATATGATCGTGACTACAGTATATATCATATACTGCTAAGACTAATTGGGAATATAACTATATTCTTATTTTTATACAACTTTTTAAAGAGTTATTACTTGCTTTATTATTGCCATTTGTATTTGCTTACTTTTTTTAGAGTCTCTGCATCTCTCTGTATCTTTTAATAGCTCACATTTCCACATGGGCAAACATGTCTGTTGAACTACCAGTTCTCCGAGACACTCCCTGGAGAAAACCCCGTGGACTCAGTTCTGCTCTTCAGGATGCGGCAGACCTGTCATTGTCATTATCCACATAATTCCTTTCACGCCTCTCCTTTGCTGTACTAGCCGTTTGCTGGGTCTTATATCTTGGTCTCTTTTTAGTTCATTCCCTTGTGTGTTAGTTGCTCAGGTTGTCAAACAATCAAACACAAACTATTTCACTTAAACGACATACGTTTATTTTATTTCACAATTCCAGAGGCTGGAAGTCCAGGATCAAGGTGCCAGCAGAACTGGCTTATGGTGAGACCACTCTCCTTAGCTTGGAGATCACGCCTTCTTTCAGTGTCCTCACATGGACTCTTCTTTAGGTGAGTGAGAAAAATACCGAGCTCTGGTGTCTCTTCCTATTTTTGTAAGGACACCAGTCCTATTAGATTAGGAATCTACCTGTATGTCCTCATTTAGTCTTAATTACCTTCTTTAAGGCCCTGTCTCCAAATACAGTCACATTGGGGGTTAAGCTTCAACACGAATTTTGGGAGGACATAAGTCAGTCTATAATATATTTTTTTATGGTGTTTACCTGCTAAAGGGTACAAGGAAGGATCGCTTTTTGAGATGTTTCTTTATCTTCATCCTATCTTTATACTCAATAGACAATCTGGCTGCATACGCAATCTCAAGTGAAAAATTACTTTCCTTAAAAAAAATAGTTTGGCATTGTGTAGCAAGATTAAAAAGAGCATTTTCTTTTATCCAGCACTTACACTCCCAAGCATACACCCTAGAGAAAAATTTTCACATGTACGTGAGAACCCTTGTATAAAAGTATGCATAACTTACCGTGTAAGCAAGGCAGTCAATGACTCATGGATATAAGTATAAAGTACTTTTTATTTTCTCTAACATTGTCTCTTTAAGATTTATTGGCTCTGGGTAAAAGCTTGGGCAAGCTCATGACTTTTCTGATTATTCTTAGAGGTTAGAGAATATTACTGTTACTCTAAATCAGCAAAGAGAATCATAGTGCAGAAATTACAATGTTTAGTCCAGTACATGAGCAATTTTTCAACCTTCACCCAAACATAATACTTCTCCATCCTCCAGGCCAGCCCTGCATTTGGTGATGGTCTGGGAGAGGGAAGGGATTAGGGGTAGGAGAGGGTGCATTTGGTTTCTCCAGCTGTCATGTCTTCCAAGGGTCTTCTTGGGCAAAATTCAAAATGACTGCAGACCACCTCTTTTTCTCAAGAGCCACCTTTGATTCATGGGAAGATGAGAAACATTCATACATCCTCTGCCCCTATGCAGAAGAGGTCAGGATGATCCAGTGCAGTCGTCACTCTCCTTACTCATCCATGTATCCATCCATCCATCCATCCACCCACCCACCCACTCACCTATATACCCATCCACTCACCTGCCCATCTATTCACCTACCCATTCATCCACCACCCACCCATTCAGCCAGCCACCTAACAGCCATCCATTCTTCCACCCATCTGTCTTGTCTGCTCCAGCATTTCTTGAGCCAGAGGCAGACAGTAGTTCTAAACTGCAGAGATCACAAAGGACTCTTCTGAGTTGAGCTCTCTCATAAGGCTTGAGGTGAAAGACTAACATCCCTTTTTTCCCTTTAAGGGGATGATGACACTGACATCATCACAATACTGCTCTTCAAACAAAATATCCTCCAAAAAGCCTCCTTTTTCCTTCAGCTTCCACAAGAAAATGTTTATGTTTTCACATTTGACACAAAGAGACTGCATTTAAATAAACACATTAAGTCTTCAGACCACTTCCATTGCAGTTTTGAACCTCAGATTTGACAAATTCTTATGTCAATGTATCCCTAATTTCTTTTATAATTGATTTTAGAAATTATGCCCTAATAAACTTGATAAATGATTGCTCATGTAAAATATTTCCTTTAACACTTTATAATTCAATCAAGCGGATGATATGATAGATTTTAGTTGTTGCTTAAATAGGGAGTGCTCATGATGTTATTATTACACAGGTTTAGCTGAGACTACACCCAGAAATAAGTTTAGAAAATAGCACTATAAAAGATGAGGAGTGACCAGTAAAATGTCCCATACAGGATGCAGTTCTGTAGGAAATTAGGTGCTTTCACTGCTTCTGTGGTCTCAAAGTGGGTAAAGGGCTCAAGAGTCAGGAAGCTGGTTCCTTCCATCGTAAAGCCTGCATATGGCTCTTGCTTTGTTATCTGGAGATTATCATTCCCTGGTGCCTCAACAGAAATATCCAAGTTGACATCTTATTTACATTTTTTGACATCAAAAGATTATAAACAACTTTATATCCATAAGTAAGAGACTAGATAAATAAGTGATGCTATATCCATGCAAACCAACCATCCAATTATGCTAAATTCATGAAGCACCATACAACTGTGATAATGAACCAGGGCAATACTTACTAACATGGAATTTTGCCTTACAAGCAAAATTCTAAGAGGACAATTCCATATATGTATTATAACAATTTTATATACATTATGTATGTATCATTTTTTTCTATATTTTAAAGTGAAAAAATAATATTGCTTAGAAATACATGGATATGTAGCAAAGTATAAGGAAATTTGTGGCATCAGATACAATTAATAATGACAGTGAGGACAATATTTGCTTCAGGGAGGTGGGGAGATGAATAGGAAATGGAAATATGTTCAGAGGGTTTTAACTATCTTGGTAGCGTTTTATTTTTTGAGTTGCAATATACTCAGTTTTCCATTGCATTCTTCTTTATGCCTTGCGACATATCTTAAGTAGTTTAGATTATGTTTGAAAGAAAATACTTTTTTCCTTCAAAATTTGAAGACTCCCATTCATTCACCAGTTTCCAATGTTGGTGGTAAGTAAGCTAATGCCGTTTTCAGATCTGATTATTTTAGTGAAATCTATTTCCTTCCCCCAACTTCCCAACTCTGGGTGCCATTAGAAGCAGTGCTTTTTGAAACGTTCTTTTTCTAGACTCTGGTGGGACCTTTAATATGGAACATAGACTCTTGTATAGATATTGTTAAAGAGATCACTCAGATTTCCTTTAATCATGGGAAATTTGAGTGATCCCTTTAATAATATCCTCCCTCCATTTTCTCTGCTCCTCTTTTCTCTAATTACAGTTATTTGGATGTTGGACTTCCTAGATGAATTATCTAATTTTCATTTACTTTATTTCCAATTTTTGACCTGCTTGTCTTTTCATTCTATCTTCCAAGGGATTTCTTCAAATTTATCCTTCAATCCTCTAGTAAATTTTTAAAATTTCTTCTATTGCATTTTTAATTTTAAAGGTTATTTTTTTCTTAATTTTCTATTCCTACGTTGTCATCCCTTCTTATTTCATGGATACAGCATCTTTCATATCTCCTAGAACATTAAATATATCATTCATATTTTTAATGTCTTTTCTATTTCTTGCATGGTATGTGTTTGTTATGAGTTTCGTCTCCTCCTTTTTTCTTTTTTTTGGCTCTTTATTCTCTTTCTTTTTTCCTCCTCCTTCTTCTTTTCCTTCTAGTTTTTGTTTTAATTTCCTTCACAGGATAGATTTCCATCAAATGTCTGGACATGCTTGGCAGACCATTTCTATGGAGGAGAGTGTACTAAGAAGCTGAATGAAGATTTGTGTTTATGAGTTGAGGGGCAGGTTTCACTACAGGGCAGCTGTTCTCAAAGTGTGGTCTGTGAACCTCTGAGAGTCACTGGGATCCTTTCAGGGGTCCAGAGTATCAAAACTATTTTCAAAATAATATTGAGATGTTATTTTCCCTTTGCAGTGGGTTGAAAGTTGTACTGATTACTCAAAAGCAATGGTGGATATGATGGATAATTTTATGTGTCATATTCACACAGGGTGCTCAGGTATTTGGTAAAAAATTATTGTGAATGTTTCTGTGATGGTGCTTTAGATTAGATTAAGATCTAAATCTGTGAACTTAAAAAATTGAGGTAAAATACACGTAATATGAAATCTATTTTCAACAAATTTTTAAGTGTACAATATAATATTGCTAACCATATGTACATTCTTGTATTGCAGATCTCTAGGAATTTTTCATCTTGAGTGACTGAAATGATATCTATTGAATAGCAATTCCTATTTCCCCCTTTCCCAACCCCTAGCAACCACCATTCTACTCTCTGCTTCTATGAGTTCGACTACATTAAATTATATCATAAAGGTGGAATCAGGCAGCATTTATCCTACTGTGATGAATGTATTTCATTAAGCACGATGGCCTTAAGTTTCATTCATCTTGTAGCACATGACAGAATTTCTTTCCTAACGGTGAATCTTATTGTGTGCATGCACACACACACACACATCCATTAACGAACATTTAGGTTATTTACACCACTTGGGTATTATAAATAATGCTACAAAGAACATGGGAATACAAACATCTCTTTGAAGCCCTGTTTTCAGTTATGTTGTATATATGCCCAGAAGTGGGACTGATGGATTATATGGTAGTTCTATTTTTAATTTCCATGCTGTTTTCCACAGTGGCTGCACCATTTTACATTCCCAACAACAGTGCACAAGAATTCAAATTTCTCCATATTCTAACCAACATTTGTTATTTTCTGTTCTGTTTTTGTCTTTGATAATTGGCCATTCTAGCATGTTGCCGTCTAGTATCCTTGAATTTCAACTTGATGGATTTTCTTTACTGTTTCTTGTAAGGCAAGTGTAATGGTGAGAAACTCTTTCAGCTTTTGTTTACCCAGAAAATTATTTCTCTTTCATTTTTGAATAAAAGTTTTGCTGGAAATAATATTCATGGTGGACAGGATTTTTTTTCCTTTTGGCCCTTTTACTGTATCATGCCATGCACTTCTGAATTACAAGGTTTCTGCTGAGAAATTTGCTGATAGTCTTATGCAGACTCTCTTTTATGTGGCATGTCACTTTTCTTTTGCTGCTTTCATAATTTTCTCTTTGTCTCTGACTTTTGAACATTTACTTATAATGTGTTTGGGCAATAGACGTTTTTGGAGTCATCATTTGGAATCCATTGGATTTCTTAAATCTGATGTTCATTTACTTCCTCAGATTTAGGAAGTGTTCAGTCATTATTGCTTAGGATAAGCTTTCTGCCTCTTTCTTTCTCTCTTTATTATTCTTGTTCTGGAAATTTCATAATGTATATATTTTTAGTGGTGTTCCATAATTTTCTTAGGCATTCTTCATTTTGTTTTCTTTTTGTTCCTCTGACTGGATAATTTCAAATGGCCTGTCTTTGAGTTTGCTTATTCTTTCTTTTGCATGATCAATTCTGACATTGAATCCTCTAGTGAATTTTTCAGTTCAGTTATTTTGTTATTCAATTTCAAAATGTGTAATTCTTTTTTATATTTTCTCTTTCTTGATTTTCTATTTTGTTCATGCATCATTTTCCTGAGCTTACTGAGCATCTTTATGATGGTTATTTTGAATTATTTTTTAGGTAACATGCATCTCTCTCTCTCTCTCTCTCTTTTTCAGATGGAATCTCACTCTGTCACCCAGGTTGGAACTAACTGGGATGATCTCAGCTCACTGCAACCTCCACCTCCTGGGTTCAAGCAATTCTCCCATCTCAGCCTCCTAAGTAGCTGGGATTATAGGTATGTGCCATCATGCCCAGGTAATTTTTGTATTTTTAGTAAAGATGGGGTTTCTCCATGTTGGCCAGGCTGGTCTCAAACTCCTGGCTTCAGGTGATCTGCCTGCCTAGGCCTCCCAAAGTGCTGGGATTACAGGCATGAGCTACCTTGCAGAGCCACATATCTCTTTTTCCTTAGAGTCAGTTTCTAAAGATTTACCTTTTGTTTTCTTTGGGCCATGTTTCTGTTTCTTTGTAACTTTGTATTGGGATTTATGCATTTGAAAAAACAGACACTTCTACCAGTCTTTAGTAACTGGCTTTGTAAAGAGAAAAGTCTTTACCAAGCAGCCTGATGTGACATTCTGAAGTGTCTCTAACATCTATGGAGACATCTTCTCTGGACTTGTGCTTGTAAATTCCCAATTAGAGGGATTGGCTGTTTTCTTTTTTTAGCACTCATAATATTTTGCTTTCCCTGACGTCTATTTGTTGTATTGCAGGTTCTCCGGGTCTCTTTTTAGCCTCCCGGCTTCTTTTTCTCAGCAATTCCCAGGGTTCTAGAGAATGTCAGATACTGTCATTGCTTTTGTGCAAGACAAAAACCAGTCCTTGCAGAAGCTCCCCAACCACCACTCTCACCAAAACTGTAATAGTGGATGCATGCTAAATTATTCTCCCCTCCCTTCAACCTCCAAGGAAGAGGTCACCAAGGCTATGTCTGTTATACTGCTGGTCCTCTGGCTATGTCTGTTATATTACTAGCTCATCCTATGTCTCTCTCCCTATGGCTGGTTCTGATTTGTATGCTTTATGGTAAAACCTTAATCACAAAGTTAGCTTCCTGAGTTCTGTCAATTATCTTAGTGAATTTTAATCCCAGCACTTTGGGAGGCCGAGGTGGGTGGATCACCTGAGGCCAGGAGTTTGACACCAGTCTGACCAACATGGTGAAGTCTCGTCTCTACTACAAAAAATACAATAGCCTAGTCAGGCATGGTGGCACAAGCCTGTAATCCCAGCAACCCGGGAAATTGAGGCAGGTGAATCATTTGAGCCCAGGAGGTGCAGGTTGCAGTGAGCCAAGATCACACCACTGCACTCCAGCCTGGGCACCAACAGGTAAACTCCATCTCAAAAAAAAAAAAAATAAATAAAATAAAAATAAAAAATAAAAATATTAAGAGGCCTAGAGGCCAGACGTTTCCTGCAGGGTGATGTGACTAGGGTTTCACTGGAGGGGCTCAATTGCCTGTGTCCGTATGTCTTTTCCTTGGCTATGTGGTGCATTGCATTATTTGTCCAATTTTATTTTCTCCCTACCTTCACCATGAATCTGGGAGAGATGCACTTCCCTGCTGTTTGGAGCTGTGCTTAGCCACGTGACTTGCTTTGACTTTTGAAATGTGGAGCAGAGCCTTTAAATGTTTTTATGGGTGTCCTTTGATTTGTTCTTTTGCCCTCTGTTATCCAGCATAAGAACATGAGACAAGTAGCCACTGGCCCCAAATGAGGAGATTCATGATGACCTTAACCCAGCCTTCGGTCTGGAATCTCCATAAGCCCAGATGAGCTGAGCTGAACCCCAGCCAACCTGCAGGCTCACAAGAACAAAAAATAAATGCTTGTGATTGTGAGCCAGTGAGAGTTGGGGTTATTACCCATACTTATTGCAATGGAAGCCTTATTCATACAGAGTTCCAGACAGGAGTTCTATAATCTCCTGCCTCACGTAGGTGTGAGTGGGTGTGTAGGGATGAAGCTGGCTGTGGGGCCTTTCTCACAGCTGAGTGGGGGAAGTGGGTTTAAGGGGGTGGGGGTGGCATCATGATGGAGCTTGTGGACTTTTCACCTAATCCTCTTGTGTTGAGTATGATCCTTCTACTCACACCTGTGCCTGGCAGCCCAGCTCTTAAGTCCCTTTGATTGGACATCTAGAGAAAGTGAACCTCAAGGGCTGCTAGAAGTGCAGTTGATGAGTATTTCAGATACTGACAAGCTCTGCTTAGTTTATTAAATGTGCTATTAGAAATCTGATGAAGGTGCAGGATTTGCAATACCTTTTGATCCTGTGGGCTCTGACTTCATTCCTTGTTATGGCTGGATGATAGTTTATTTTATGGACATACCACATATTGTTTATCTACTCAAGAATTGATGGACAAACTGACCTCTTCAAATGGTAAGTCAGATCATGTCACTCTTTCACAAGATCCTCCAGTATGCCAGGAACAAAATTCTCATGGCCAGCCAGGCCTTGCAAAACTGGCCTCTGTCCACCGTTCTTACCTCCTTTATCATGTCTCCCCGTTGGCTCATTATATTACCAATCACACTGGTCTTTTGTTTGCTTCCTTGAAAATCCTAAGTTTAGTCCTACCTTAGGGCTTTTGCACTTGCTTTTCCTTCTGACCAGGGTGTTCTTCCCTCAAATAGCTGCTCCTTTCCCATCCTTCCTGTCATTGCCTCTGAGAGGCCTTTCTAAATTCTCTATCGAAGTAGTCCACGCACCCTTCAACATTTCCTTTCTAACCCTCATTCCTGCCCACTATTGCTTAGTATTTCTATTTGTTCTCCTGTTCATGGTCTTTCTCCTCCTCTGCAATGTAAGCTTCAAGAGGGCAGATGCTAGCTGACACATTTACTGCTGTATCCTTGGACATGAGGTAGGCCTGGCACAAAGTGAATGCTAAGTTTGCGATCAATGAAGGGATGGATTTTAAGTT
>NW_016107406.1:1776453-1789808 GCF_001604975.1 Cebus imitator
AGAGAGAGAGAGAAATAAAGGTCAAAGAGATGTGATATTGCTGGCTTTGAAGATGAAGGAAGTGACCATGCGCCAAGAAATACAGGTGGCCTCTAGAAGCAGAAAAATTGAGGGAAAAGTTTCTCCCCTAGATCCTCCAGATGAAATGCAGCTACCTGCCCCTGGATTTTAGCTCAGTGAGACCTGTGTTGTACTTCTGATGTCCAGAGCTGTAAATGAATAAACCGGTGCTGTGTTAAGGAACAAGGGTGTGGAAATTCGTCATGGCAGCAACAAGAAACTAACATGTGACCTTTTCTCTTTTCTTTCCTTCTTAGTCAGTTATTTGACTGCTTTTTAGTCAGAATTTACTTGAATTTTCCCTGTGGTGACTTGCTTAAGCTTTCAATCAGAATTTTAAGAGTGAGCTCTACTTCAATTCTAGAAAAATAAAGAAAATTCTATTTTGCCCACCTGATTTGTGGCCTGGCAAATACATATGCACCATGTATGGTTCTAGAATTCTTAGTATGTCACTGAAACTCTGCTGAGTTTATCAAATGTGCTATTAAGAATCTGCTGAAGGTGTAGGGCCTGCAATACCTTTTGAGCCTGTGAACTCTCAGAACTGATACGGTCATTGATCCTGATTTAAAAATCCATGCATGGGTTTGAGAGGTGTGTAAACCACATAAGCTTTTTCTGCCATCGTAGGCTTTTGCAGCTCATTGCTACTCCCCTTGTGGCAGCCGCCTTCCCTCAGATGAGTGCTCTCCCTGGCTTCTGATGCATCTGTAGTGCCATCAGCTGCTTTAGACATCTGGCTTCCAACTTTGACGGCTCCTCTCTGATGAGTCCCAAAGTAGCAGGCACTTGGCCACTTCCTCCGCCCCACTCTATGTCCCAGCAGAACAGAAAGATGACATTTATATCTGTCCCTGTGCTATTCGCCCAAACACACATTCAGCAGCTATTTAACAAGAGCTGGAGAGGTTCCGGGCACTGTTACATTGTTACAGGTGTAGGAGGGTCAGAAATGAAGAAGTCTGACCCGGAACAAATACAGAAGTCAACATGTAGCAGGTCAGCTGAGCAAAGATGTGATGGAGAAAAGAAGAAAGCAGAGTAAGGAGAACATGGTCGGGGCTCCCGGTTCAGATCGGTGGTTGGGGGAGGCCTCACTAAGGAGGTAATATTTGAGCAGAAGCCTCCAGGAGGTGAGCGAGTGAGTCAGGAGGCTATCTGGAGAAGGGGAATTCTAGGAAAAAGGAACAAGTGCAAAGGCTTTGATGCAGGATTCCACCTGGTGCTTTTGGGAACAGCAAAGGGAGCCAGTATAACCCTGAAAGGATGAGTGAAGGGAATTAAGAGAAGGTAAGTACAGAGAGGTAAGAGGTGATCTGATGGGCACAGGCCTTGTGGACCACAGCAGGGACTTGAGTGGCTTTTCCTCTAAGACTGGAGCCCCTGGAGGATTAGATCAAAGGAGAGGCCTGAGCTAACTTTTATTTTGGAAGTGTTGCTCCAGCACTGTGCTGAGCATAGGTACAGCGGGAAGAGTGGACGCAGGGAGACCTGTTAGGGAAGAGTTGTAGAGAGGATGAGGATCTGGATTAGGATCGTAGTGGTAGGACATGCTGGGACACTGAAAACCTTTTTTAAAACTATTATGGAAAATTTAAAATGTAAAAGCAAAGAGAATAGTAAAATGAAACTGTGGATAACTATCACTCAGCTTCCACATTCATCAACTCAGCATCATCTTGTTTCCTTGCTATCTACCCTGCTTCTGTATTATTTTAAAGCAAATTCAAGACATCTAATGATTTCATCTCTAAGTATGTTAATAAGTGCCTCTAAAAGAGATCACCTCATTACCCCCATACCGTTATTTTACTAACAAGAAGCAACAATAATTCCTCAAGATCTCCAAATATCTAGCCAGTGTTTGAAAGTTGAGCCAATGGGACTTTCTAATACATTGGATCTGGGATTGAGAGAAAGAGAGGGGTCCAGGATGTCTAAAATTTGGGGCTTGACAACTAAATAATTGTTTTAACATTTACTGAGATGAGAGATGCTGTAGGAAGAGCAGGATTTGGGGTTGGGGGTGGATAGGAATTTGTGTTTAGGCATTTTGTGACTTACAATGCAGTCTGATTGTGTAAGAAGAACCACTAATGGAATAAATCAGAGTTTTCTCCTCTCATCTAACAATTCTAGAGTAAAGCTATGCAAGCATGGTTCAGTGGCTACTGTGCTAGGGACTTGATCTCCTATTTTGTTGCTCTTCTATCCTCAAGAGAGCTTCCATTATGGCCTCCAATGGAAGGCTGAGCTCCACTCTCACTTCTGCAGGAAAGGGAGAAGAAGAAATGGAGAAGAAATGAATGGGGACATGTCTTTTCTTTAAAGGTAAGATCTGAATGTGACAGATGCCACTTCTTCTCATGTCCCATTGCCCAAAACTCACATGGCTATGTATAGCAAGGGAGTAAATACAATTTTTAGCTAAGTAGCCATATTCTTAGCTAAAGCTCAGAAGGTCTATACTAATGAAAGAAGGGGAGATTGGCTGCTTGGAAACAGCTACTAAAAGTTAAGTTTGAGAGGTGATGAGACATTCACATAGAGCTGTCGAGTCCATCATGGGTCTGGAAGTGCGCTCCAGCTGGAGATATTTATCAGAGAGTGATCGGTATAAAGATGACATTTTAATCCAAGGGACTGATAATCCCCCAAGAAGCATAGCCAGCTAAGAGATGAGAACCAAGGCTGAGCACTGGGCCCCTCAGGTATCTCAGGGTTGAGGACATGAGGACACGTCGGTGCAAGAGGCTATGGAAGAGTGGCCCCCGAGGTCAAAGGAGAACCAAGAGGGAGTGGCAATTTTGTGCAACCAAGTTTAATAAAGTCCTCAGGTTTTAGAAGCCCAGGCAGATGACCTATTTTGATCTCAAATTGAATTTTGAGCATTGCTATGTAGCCAATATATTAAATATACTCTTCAAATTTGAAGAATATCCACTTAACCATTTTCATTTTCATATGATACTACAATCAACAAAATTCACCTTATTATTATAGATTATAAAACTTCACAATGTCTTGTAGTTCTTTATGTATGTTTCCTCCATTTAATCATGAATATATCTCTAATGCAGAGACTGTGTTTTATATAATTGTGTATTTAATTCTTTTTTTTCTTTTTCCAACTTTTATTTGGGGTTTAGGGGTACATGTGCAGGTTTGTTACATGGCTATATTGCCTGATGCTGAAGTTTAGGGCACAAATAATCTCATCACCCAGGTACTCAGCATAGTACCCAACAGTTTTTCAGCTCTTCTCCCTCTCTTCTCTTACAGTCCCCAGTATCTATTGTTGCCACCTTCATGTCCATGAGTACCCAGTGTTTAGCTTGTACTTATAAGTGAGAACATGCGGTATTTGGTTTTCTGTTCCTTCATTAATTTAGTTAGGATAATGGCCTCCAGCTGCATCCATGTTGCTGCAAAGGACATGATTTTGTTTTTTTACGGCTGCAGAGTATTCCATGGTATGTTTGTATCACATTTTCTTTATCCAATCCACCATAGATGGGCACGTGGGTTGATTCCATGTCTTTGCTATCGTGAATAGTGCTGGAATCAACATGAGTGCATATGTCTTTTTGTAAGAACAACTTGTTTTCTTTTGAATACATACTTAGCAGTGGGATTTCTGGGTCCAATGGTAGTTCTGTTTTGAGTTCTTTGATCTCCAAACTGCTTCCATGGTGGTTAAACTAAATTACATTCCTGTCAACAGTGTGTAAGTGTTCCCTTTTCTCCATAGCCTCACCAACAAATATTGATTTTGACTTTTCAGTAATAGCCATTCTGATGGGTGTGAGATGATCTCATTGTGGTTTTGAATTATCTTTCTTTGATGATTAGCAATGTGGAACATTTCTTTCATATGTTTGTCGACACCTTGTATGTCTTCTTTTGAGAAATGTCCATATCTTATGCCCATTTTTTAAATGGGGTTGTTTTTAGCTTGTTCAATTGATTAAATTCCTTATAGATTCTGGATATCAGTGCCTTGTTGGATGCATAATTTGCAAATATTTTTACCATTCTGTAGGTTGTCAGTTTACCCTGTTGATAGTTTCTTTTGCTGTGCAGAAGCTCTTTAGTGTAATTAGGTCCTGCTTGTCAATTTTTGTTTTTGTTGCAATTGCTATTGAGGACTTACTCATAAATTATTTCCTAAGGCCAATGTCTAGAAAGGTGTTTCCTAGTTTGTCTTCTAGGACTGTTACGGTTTGTGGTCTTACACTTAACTATTTAATCCAACTTGAGTTAATTTTTGCACATGGTGAAATTTTGCATATGGTGTAAAGTTGAGTTTCATTCTTCTCCAAATGGCTAGCCAGCTATCACAATACAATCTATTGAATAAGGGTTTTTTCCCCCCATTGCTTATTTTTGTCAACTTTATTGAAGATCAGATTTCTGTAGGTGTGCAGCTTTGTGTCTGGGTTCTCTATTCTGTTCCATGGTTTATATATCTGTTTTTGTGTCAGTACCATGCTGTTTTTGTCACTGTAGCCTTATAGCATAGTTTGAAGTTGGGTAGTGTGATGCCTCCAGCTTTGTTCTTTTTGCTCTGGATTGCTTTGGCTATTTGGGCTCTTTTCTTTTCTTTTTTTTTTTTTTTTTTTGGTTCCGTATAAATTTTAGACAAGTTTTTTTCTAAAATGATGTGAAAGATTACCTTGGTAGTTTGATAGAAATAGCATTGAATCTGTAGATTGCTTTGGGCAATATGGCCATTTAAAAAATATTGATTCTTCCCATCCTTGAACATAAAATATTTTTCCATTTGTTTGTGTCATCTATGATTTCCTGTAGCAGAGTTTTGTAGTCCTCCTTGTAAAGATCTTTCACTTCCTTTGTTAGATGTATTCCTAGATATCTTATCTTTTTGTGGCTATTGTAAATGTGATTGTGTTCTAGATTTGGTTCTCAGTTTGAACATTATTGGTGTACAGAAATGCTACTGATATTTGTACATTTACTTTATATCCAGAAGCTTTACTGAAGTCATTTATGAGTTCCAGGAACCTTTTGGTGAAGTCTTTAGGGGCTTTTACTTATAGAATCATATCATCCATGAAGACAGATAGTTTGACTTCTTTTTTTTTTTTCCTATTTCTTCCTTTCTTTCCTGAATATTCTGGCTAAAACTTTCAGTACCATGCTGAATAGGACTGATTGTATTTAATTCTTGATCCCCCGTGCTGTGATGCCTGACATGTTACAGGTGCCCAATAAATATTTTTGAATAAAAAACCATCTTTTTTGGGATTCCAGTTTTGACCATAATTGTGTGTGGTGAATATTGTCTCATGATGCAGAAACTTCCCTGCCTTTTAAAAATATCCTGTGTTCAGAGGGTATTTTAGTCAATCCAGGCTACTATAATACAAATACCAGAGACTGGGTGGATTACACAACATGCATTTATTTCTTGCAGTTCTAGAGGCTGAGAAGTCAAAAATCAAGATAATGTGTGATTTGGTTTTTGGTGAGGGCATTCTTTCTGGTTTGCAGATGGAGGAACCTTTGCTTTATCCTCATGTGGTAAAGAGAGAGATTATCTCTCTCTTGTCTTTTTTAAATAAGGGCACTAATTCCATGCATCAGGGCTTCATCCTCCTGATGTAATCACCTCCCAAAGGCCTAACCTCCAAATACTATCCATTGGGGATTAGGACTTCAACATAGAAATTTTAGAAGGACACGACATTTAGTTTGCAGCCAGGGGATCACAACTGGAGTCAGAGATAAAAAAGGTGACTGTCCCCAGGCTGAGCCTGGGAACATGGGGGGCAGAGTGGCTTTGGGGCAAAGTCAGAAAAATCAGTTTAGACCTGTGAGAGGGCCTAAAAGGGTAAAGGTAATTAGCTAAATGCAGCTTTGGACTAGAGGATTCAGAGAGAATTAGCTCCAAATAGCCAGAAGCAGATCTCAAAAGAGGAACCAGAACTAAGAGCTCTCTTGGTTCCTGACAAATTTTCTGAATCATGGCCTTTCAGTAAAACTACCTTATTTTGAAAGTAGCCTATGTCTTTGTTCTTTATGACTAGTCATTTCTTGGGGATGTTTGTAAATTAAAGACAAACTATTTTTACTATTTATATTTTTAAATATTCTGCAATTATCATAGCATTACCTTTATTTTTATTTATATATGTATTTACAGAGACAGGGTCTTGCTCTGTTGCCCAGGCTGGAAGCTCACTATAGCCTCAAACTTCTGAGCTCAAGCGATCCTTCCGCTTCAGCCTCCAAGTAGCTAGAACTACTGGTATGCACCACCATGCCTGGCTAAAGTTTTATTTCTTTGTAGAGACAAGATCTCACCATGCTGCCCAAGCTAGTCTTTTATTTGTATACATTTACCAGGTACAAGTATAATTTTGTTGCATGCATAGTAATTTTTAATCAGAAAAAAATGACATACTTGGGCCTAAACACCAGTTAGGAAGGTGAGTGGCCGGTGGTCCTTTAAGGGCTGGGGTCTGGAGCCCACAGGGGACGGCAGTTGGAGGTGGCAGAGTCACGGGGGCCTACCAAAGGCCATGGAGTAGAGAACAGAAGCAGAGATGGCCTGCTGGGCCTGAGTCAGGCCAGAGCCCCTCAGAGCTTGTGGGTGGAGGGGAGCGCTATTTTGCCTCTCCCTCTCCTGGAGCCTTGGCAGCTTAGGTTAGGAGATGAGAGGTGCCATCAGGCTTGCCAAGTAACATTAGGGGGCTGCTGTGGCCTCCAGTGCTGATGGATAGGTCGGATCCATCAACCCTGCTGGGCCCAAATCCCACCTTTTTCTGTATGTGTGCACCTTAGTGCAGACAGCCCTTCTTGGTTTCTAAGTGGAGAGCACTCTCCCTCTCCCCACAGCCCCCAGAAGCTGCAGGAGCTAAGAGATCACTGCTGGGCAGCCCTACCTGGAGTGTCTTATCTTTCATCGCTTTGGGGTGGTTGTGTTGGCTACCCTCTTTTCTTGATCTGATTGAAATGAATGGGCCAAGTAGCAAAATATCCATGATTGCCCTCCCAGCTGGAGTCTCAGAACCTGCACTTTGGAAGGCCTCTTCTCATCCTAAGAGCAATGACTCTGACACTGACTCTACCCACGCTCACTGCAGCATCGTGGTCCTGGGAGTTTTGCTGACTCTCTTGCCCTGAGATGCATGGTATTCTGCAGGGTTTGCCTCATCTGTTCTCTGCTTTCTTCCCGACTCTCACATCATAGCCCCAGCTAACACCTAACACCTCCAGTTCTCTCTGTTTCCTGCCCACACTGACCTGTCTCATTGCCTGGAAACACCCCACCTGCATGCTGCATGGGTGTCTTGAACACTGTATGCTCAAAACTAACTTTTCAGTCTTCACCCCAAAGCCAGTGTGCCCATGCTAAGACACTTAGCCATGTTCCCAATCTGAGACACTTAGTGTCCTAAACTGAAAACTGTCCCCATTTGAAACTCTTTCCTGTCCTTCACCCCTCCCTCTTATATCTAATCAATCACAAAGTCTTGCCATTTTGACTCCAGATTTAAATAGTCACATCTGCTTTATCTTACCCATGGCTACCATTCCTGCCTCGGTTAAGGTATTACCGCATTTGCCTCTAACGACCTCCTTGCTGATCTCCCTGACTCCCTTAGACTCCCCCAAGGATCCTCCCATAGACCCTTCCAGAGTGATTTTTCCAAGCACCAGGGTTGTCATGCCCCTTCCTAACACCCTTGTCCCTTTTTCCCCACCAGCCTGACTGCCCCTCACTGTGCCCTGGGTTGCAACCACACAGGGCTGCCACGGTTCCCTGGGCAGCCACAACCTTCATGCTTTTTCCTCCATTTGGTTTTCCATTCTCTGGACTCAGCCCAGACACCGCCTTTCTTGAGAAGTCTTTTGAGCTCCCAACCGCGTTCTCTTCTTCCTCTTACTTCCCACACCCCCCTTTTTTCTTTTACCTTGGCACTCATGATGCCATGCTGAGATTGTTAACAAGCCTGACTTCCCCTGGACTGCAGGACACCTCAGTCACATTTAGTTTTGCACCCTACCAAGTACCTGGTCCTTAGTAAATTCTCCTACCATATGAAGAGAAAGACAAAAAGAAGGACTCAGTGGAGATTCTCTACTCAACCTGGTTGTGTTGGATATTTAAGGTCTGCAACCTCAGAAGGCATTCTCACGTCATATAACTATGGCTCCTGGTGTCTAGAGGGGTGCCCCCTCCTTCTGTCTGGGAACACAATGCTCTGGTGGCAGGTCTTGCTCAGGCCTAAGCACAGACATTGCATTCCTGTGGCTTTTGTGAATCACTCCCTCCCCCATGCTTTGCTTTTCATCTTTTAAGAAGGTTCTCTTTCTTGCTGGACTTGAACTAGGGGAGATATACGTCTGGGGCTGCTCTCACCTTCTTGCCATTGTGTGGAGCCTGCGAGTGACAGTGATTCCCGGAGGGAAGCAGAGCTGAGCACACAGGTATTAAGAAGGCGAGGCCTGGTTCCTGCGTGGTTTACCCCTGGACTTTTCAGAAAACAGAAATGTAGTGGGTTGAAGAGTGACCTCCTCCAAAAAATTCATGTTTACCTGGAGCCTCAGAATCTGATCTTATTTGGAAATAGATTTTTTTTGTTGTTTTTTGTTTTTGTTTTTTATTGTAGACATAATTAAGGTAAGGATCAAGATGAGATCACACCGGAAGAGGTGGGCTCTAAATCCAGTGAGAGGATAGGCAGGCCAGCACTCTTGCTCTGTCCTAATAGGAGACAGAGAAGGGCATACAGAGACAGAGAAGACCATGTGTGGATGGAGGCAGAGGCTAGAGTGACGCCCTCCCAAGCCAAGGAGCACCTGGGTCCACAGGCGCTGGAAGAGGCACTGAATGGACACTTTTTCAGAGCCTTTGGAGGAAGTATGACTCTGCTGATACCTGGATTTTGGACTTCTGGCCTTTGGAAAAATGAGAGGATAAATTTTTATGGCAGCCCTAGAAGACTAATCTCGGAGCCAATAAAGATCCTTCCTCCTCCAATCTATGTAAAAAATTTAATGCCTGTAATTCCAGCACTTTGGGAGGCTGAGGTGGGCAGATCACGAGGTCAAGAGATCGAGACCATCCTGGCCAACATGGTGAAACCCTGTCTCTACTAAAAAAATACAAAAATTAGCTGGGTGTGGTGGTGCATGCCTGTAGTCCCAGCTACTCGGGAGGCTGAGGCAGGAGAATTGCTTGAACCTGGGAGGCTGAGGTTGCAGTGAGCCGAGATCGCGCCACTGCACTCCAGCCTGGTGGTGGCAACAAAGCAAGACTGTCTCAAAAACAAACAAACAAACAAACAAACAAACAAACAAACAACAAAATTTAAGCCATTTTGAGGTTTTTTTTTTCCTCCTTTGCAGGAATCCTCATTGGTAAACTTGTGGAGTCTAAAGCAATTGTGTTTGACAAATAAAACCCAATGATCTGGGTGATTAAAGTGTAACAGCAAGACCAATCATGAGGAATCATCAGGGCCCCAGGTGAGGTGGGAGGTGAAGCTCCAGCTCTTCCGTACTTGAAGTCAGACAAATAAATGTCCTGGGAATGCAGGAGGTCTGGATGTAAACATCTTGTCTCCAGGTCTAATATTAACCATTTTTTGATGAACCTGGGAACAGCTGACATCTCAACTCTCCATGAGGTGTGACAGGTGGAGTGAGGTCCTGGGTTGTCATCCTTATTAATACTTGAGTTTCCACATTAAAAAAATGTATGAGCTTGACTCCTCTGAATGCCACCCTGAGCACACATGGTATCTCTTATTGAAGTGCTGGGATGGGGAGCTTAGTTGTCCCTGTCTCCTAGACCACTACCCTGCAACAGAAGCATAACATAAACCACATAGATAATTTCAGATTTTTTGGCAGCCACATTAAAAAGATAAAAGGAGGCTGGGTGCGGTGGCTCATCCCTATAATCTCTGCACTTTGGGAAGCCGAGGTGGGTGGATTATTTGAGGTCAGGAGTTCAAGACCAGCCTGGCCAACATGGCGAAACCCCATCTCTACTAAAAATACAAAAAATTAGCTGGGCGTGGTGGCGGGTGCTTGTAATCCCAGCCTCTCAGGAGACTGAGGCAGGAGAATCACTTGAACCCGGGAGGCGGAAGTTGCAGTGAGCTGAGATCGTGGCACTGCATTCCATCCTGGGCAACAAGAGTGAATCTTCGTCTCAAAAAAAAAGGTAAAATGAAACATGTAAAATTAATTAATTTTAGTCATATATTTTATTTAACCTAATACATCCAGCAGGTTACCATTTCAACGTGTAATCAATATAAAAGTTATTAATGGAATATTCTCCATTGTTTTGTGGACAGGGGTCTCTTCCAGCCATGCACGCCCTTGTTCTGTGTACCTCAGCACCAGCTTGTGGTTATCAGAGGAGGGATTTACAAGTTTTACTCAAGGCTCCCACACCCTCCAGTTCCTGCATCCAGTTTCCATGAGGCCTCTTTCATTTTGGATCTGCCTGTCAACCACATTTCTCCATCAAGCCTCAGCACTCCACCCTTTAAAAATAACATTTCAAATCATTCTTTCATGCAGCATGAGATTTTTGAGCTATGATTCATTTCAAATTTCAGCAGGGCTTAAGTGCTTTAATTTCTTTTAAAATAGTGTGGGGAGAAAAGTCAAATAACCTAGTGGAAAAATGTGCAAAGGATATTAACAAGCAATTTACATACAAGGGGACACATTTGAGCATCATAAAAAATGCTCAGACTCCCTAAGCAGCTGGGAAAATATAAATCAAGGCGACACTTTTTCTTACAAATGGGAGTTTTATACTGTTCAGTGTGGATGAGGGTGTGGGGAAATGGATTAAACCGTGGGTGGGAGTGTCATATCCAACAATTTTCTAGACAACAATTTGACAGCATCTAGAAAGCTAAAAATGTGCACATCCTATGACCAGCATTTCTCCTTCGTGTCTTCCTCAGAGAAGCTGTCTCACATGCTCACCAGGAAGCAAATGGGAAAATTTTTAAAACAGTATTGTTGGTAATAGAAGAAATTTGGAGTTACCTAAATGTTCTTCAACAGAGGAACATATAAATATGTCAGTCCTGATAGACTCATATAATATACCAATTAAAAAGAATAAGATAGATCTACATGTACTTATACAGGAAGAACTCTGAAGTCATAGAGCTGAGGGCGAAAACACAACTTACGAAATAATACAAAGAATATGGTACTATTTATATAATTAGGTTACACTAAACCATACTAACATATTGTTATGAGTACTCACCCATATGTTTGTAATGATACAGGGAAACTTTGGGAAGGAGACACACTGAATTGATAACAGTGAATACTCATGGGGAGATACAAAGAAGAGTGGGTTTAAGTGTGATGGTCAGAGAAGACATCAGCATTATCTGTAGTGTAAAAATATTTAGGGGAATATTCACGTATTACTTGTTGACGTTAAAATTAATGGAAAACACGGATGTGGGAGCACCTCATTCCTGTTCCTGTCAATGAGAAGCAGAGGCAAATCTTTTAGTAATACTTTCTGGGCCATCTGATTTCATTTTATTTTCCCTTGAGTTTCTGAGCCTGTGAAGGGTTCTGGTGCTTCCTGAACTTGTGGTATCATGTTGAAAATTTGCTTCCCCTTTCTAGACCTCAGTTTCATCTGTAAAACAAGACATTTCTGCCGGATGTTACCTTGTATTTGAAATTACAAAGTATTGAGTCCATTGAGTCCAAATGACTAAATCTGACTGCTGTTTCTAGAGGAAAGCTAATCTAACAAAGACTCCAAATCAGATGTAAATCACTGATTCCAGTGGCCTTTTTTTTTTTTTCAAAATGAGCTTGGCTGAATTTTCTACAGCTGTTGTTTCACCATTATAGTGTGTCATGGATAATGACACTCAAAATAAGATGTAAGAGGCTCGATGCTTCATGGAAATGCTATCTGGTATCAAATGTCACATTGTTGATTCATGACTGAGAGCAATCGTCCTGACTCTCCCAAGAGGACTGAGGTGGCTGCCAGAACAGTAGGCCATGAATCAAAACAGGGACAGTTGGAGAAAATTGAAAGTCTGTTTGTGTGCACTGCAAATTTATTGTGTTATAACGAATTTGGCTGGCTTCTGTCACCAGTTCCTCGGAGGTGGCCTCTGAAACTTTGGACTTCCCCAAGTGATAGAAGTGTCTTTGTCATTTGCGGTGGATTTCTCAGAACACACCTGAGCTTATGCTAATGAGATGACTTAGAATGGAGACTGCGCATGCCAGAAAGACCAGCAATGTGATTAGAGAATGAGGGCCTTGAGCCACATATCAGCCCAACCTCTAGACGAGCCTATAAGAAGGCATCTAGAGTTTGAGTTTCATGGCCAATGACTCGATCAATCATGCTTACATAATGAAGCTCCAATAAAAACTGTGAACATTGAAGCTTGGGTGAGTTTCCTTGGCTGGTAATACTCTGTGTATTGTCACACACTGATGTGCTAAAGAGTCCTGACTTCACAGGGAGAAGACGTGGAAGCTTCATGTTTGGGACCCTCTCAGAGGGTCTGTGTCTCTCTCCCTATGGCTGGTTCAGATTTGTATGCTTTACGATAAAACTGTAATCACAAAGATAGTCCTTCCCTGAGTTCTGTCAATTATTCCAATGAATTGTCAAACCTGAGGGAATAATAAAAACCTCCTTCAATGTTTTGGAACTGGTTTGAGTCGGCCCAATTTTGTGCAACAACTTATTCATCCAGCAACTATTGAGTGCTTACGAGTCAGATAAGATCTCTGCTCTCATGGAGTTTAAAGTCCACTAGTGGAGACTTTGCAAAGAGCAACAAAATGGCTTACACTTATTGAGTGATTACATGTGATTCTAGGGGCTGTCCTGAGTGCTTCAGTGATTTATTTCACTGAGTCTTCATAACAATAACATGAGGTATAATTATTAACACAATCTGCAGATGAGGAAATTAAAAGCCAGAGGGGTACACTGACTTCCCTAAGATGACATATCTGGTTGGGACTGAACAAGGAGTTTTCTCCACATGGTTTGATACCAAAGTCTACACTCTTAAGTAAATAAACAAATGAATATAGAATGGAAAATTGTGTAAGTGACATCTTTTGGATGTCTGAGAGTCATCTCAAGCTCAACCATCTAAGCCAAACATTATACCTTTTCTCCTCCACTTCTAGCCCCCAAATGCTTCTCACAGAAGCCAGCCTATCTTAGCTGACAGCAACTTCATCCTCCCAGTTTCTTTTCTTCTTCTTTTTTTTTTTTTTTT
>NW_016107406.1:1790774-1801233 GCF_001604975.1 Cebus imitator
ATACTTAGCACTTTCCTCACAGCTTTACATCGAGGATAACTTGAGAAACTGCATGTGAGGTGCTTACCCCAAAGGAAGGAGTCATCACTATTAGTGCCTATCCTTGGAACCCAACAGCTTTTGAGAACTTCTGGCACCAGATACCCAGAGTTGAGCCAAACCTCACAAGTTAAGGCTCAGTTTTCCACAAAACTGTTCTCACTTTGGACATCAATCACAACTTCAGGGATCCCAAGGCCACCAGAACTTCTAACCAACCAGTTACAAATTTGGGGGTTCTTACTACTCCCTCAATCTAGAATGATTGACAGAATGCAGGAGTATGATTACAGTTTTATTATAAAGCATACAAATCAGAATTGGCCATAGGGAGAGAGACATAGGGTGAGCTTTGGGAGGGCTCCAAACATGAAGCTTCTGCTTTTTCTCCCTGTGGAGCCAGGACTCTTTAGCATATCAGTGTGTTACAATACAGAGTACTGTCAGCCAAGGAACTCACCCAACCTGCAATGTCCAGAGATTTTATTAGAGCTTCATTATGTAAGCATGACTGATGGAGTCATTGCCCATGAGACTCAAACTCTAAGCACCCTCTATTAGGATGGGCTAGAGGTTGGGCTGATATCATGTGGCTCAAGGCTCCCATTCTCTAATCACATGGCTGGTTCTTCTGACATGCTCAGTCTCCGTTCTAAGTCACCTCATTAGCATATCAGGTGTGGTGTGAGAGATTCACCACAAATAACAAAGACACTCCTATCACTTGGGAAATTCCAAAGATTTAGAGGCCACCTCCCAGGAAATGGTGACAGAAGCCAGTGAAATTCTTTGTTACACAATAAAGACGAAGGAGCATGTTGAGGGTCAGTGCCATTTTCATCTCAAATCTCATCTCTGCTTTTATGAAGCTGACTGTTCCCTTCTCAGCACCGCTGTATGCTCGTTCCCACTGGAGAAAGCATAGGTTGAATATTCAGTGCCCAGGCCCCATACATGAGTTCATGAGTTTGTTTTTCCTCTGCAGTCTTGTCTTTTTTCCTATGACCCCTTAACTGCTGGTGTTTCCCAGGGCTCTTCATCAGGGACCCATCTTCTCACATTGTCTTGTTCATACCCAGAGCTCCAGTGTCCATCTTTCAGCCAATAACTCCCTTGCCTCTCTCTCCACCCTGAAGCTTTCACCTGTGCTGTAAATTTCCATAAGCAGCCTCCCACAGGGCACATGTTCCTGGCTCTTCACAAGCTCCTGTTGGTCAACAAGTCCCTGAAGAAGCTCATCCCCCTACCTGTCAAACCAATTTCTTCTCCATGATTCCTCCGTTAGTATTATCTTATTCTGGTTTTCTGTTGCTGTAATAGAATATCACAGACTGGACATTTCATAAAAGAAGAGGTTGTTTGGCTCATGTTTCTGGCGGCTGAGAAGTCCAAGGTCCAGAGGCTGCATCTTGTGAGGACCTTCTTGATATGTAATAACATGGCAGAAGGCATCACGTGGAGAGAGGGCAAGAGGCTGTGTGTGTGATCAGGTTTCCTTTCCTGCTTTTTAAAAGACACCAGTATCGTCATGGAGCTCTGATCCTGATGACCTTTTCTGATCCTAATTATCTCCCAAAGGCCCCATCTCTAATCAACATATAAATTTGGAGACTGAGTTTCCAACACATAAAATATAGGGTACACGTTTAAACCAGAACACTAATGGAACCACCTTCCACCTGACTGCCTAAGCTTGAAACCTGAGCATGACACTCATCCCCATAGCCCGCCAGGACTTTAAGTCCTATAGCTTCTGTTGTCTCAGTACGTCTCTGTATTAGTCCTGTTCCTTCAATACTTAGTCCAGGGGTTCAAGCTCTCTAAGCTTTCTATATCCCAAAGCCCTTCATCTTCACCCACCAAAGCCTCTTATACTGTATTATGACCTCCTACCTTCTTGACTGTCTTTCCTCCCTGGCAGACCTCTCTAGCACCTGTTAGAATGTCCAGAACATACAACTTGCTCATCCTGTGTGTGTTAAGTGAATGAATGAATGAATGAATGCACAAATAAATGACTGAGGGGAGAAAAGATAAGATTGGACAAGAAGTTGGGGGTTCAACTCTAGAGACAGCAGCCTTTGGACCAGACTTGATGGACACAGATAGTTAGTGAGGGTGTTAGATTGTTGGGGGGGTGTGGTGACATGATTTAAGGGATACTTCCCAAAGATCAGACAACAAGGGGACACAAAGTAAGACTACAGACACTTCCTGTAAGCTTTAAAGGCTCAGCAGGGACATTGCTGTTTGTTTGATAACAGTTGCCTTCAGTTGGTTCAAGGGCCCCATGCTCTGATTCCAGGGCAAGACTAGAACATGTGAGATGAACACTGTAAAGACTTGTCAGGTATGGAGAGAGGGGATCAAGCAGGATTATCATGGCAAATAAACCTCTCCCTGGAGCCTGGGGAGATGATGAGCTCAACAATGGCATGAGTGCCTTTTGAAAACCCCTCCAAAATAGCTGGGATCTTTGGGGTTTAGCTTTCTCAACAACAATGAAAAAAATATGTCATAATTGCCCATTTTAAAAAGCTTCATTCTTCTTTCAAAAGGATAAAATGATCCTGGTAATTTGGAGCTCAGAGAAGAAGGCTCATTATGTCTTGTTATCCCCAGCTCCCCAGCTCTCTGCATGAAAGACTGACAACATACTTCCCCACCTCCTGTTTTCAGGCCCTTCTCTCCCTGTTAAATCTTGTAGCAATTAGCAGGCATTTCACGGCCCATTTCTGTCAAATAATGTGACTTGGCAAAAACCGATGCCCTTGTAACCATCTGAGGACTGCAAATCATTTTCTGTGCTCCAGATGGAGACAGATTCTGAAATTCGTGGTGGGTGAGTTGCTGGAAACCAATTACAACTTTCCCGAATCCTGATCTCCTCTCAATCGTAGGTTTGGGGTTAGGGAATAGCATGGACAGATCTGTCCCTAAGTGTCTTGACCCTCTGAGTCATGTGCTCCACCTTTCCTCCTTGTGGAAACTCTATTTTCTTGGTTCTACAGTATCTTACATCTTGGCTGGCTGTTTCTTGGTGTCCTGTGCAAGTGCCTGCTCCCTTTTCGACCTGCTCTGTCCTGCCCAGCTCTCATCTTGGTTTCCTTGGAGTCATCTTACCCACAATCTTAGCTTGTGTTTATGTTCTGACAACTCTCACGCCTGTGACCAACCTCACCTCTTTTCTGCATGGACCACACATCCAGTGGCTTGCCTGATCTACCCACTTAAGCATCTCATTAGTTTTTCCAACTCAGCACGTGCTGGTATGACCTCTTTTGCTGTTCTTTTGACTGTTAGTTGGACTGGAAGCAACATGAGTCCTTCATTCACATAACCTCTCCAATGAATCTTCATAAAATCAAGTATAGCATTCCCTTACTCCAAACACTTCAATAAGTCTGCAAAGATATTCACATCTAGGCTAAATTTCTTACAAAACTCAAGGCTCCCCTGACCACCTCCCTTTACCACCCTTCTTGGCTCTGTCCATAGCTCAGAGGTTAAAACACTGGCTCTGCAGCCTGTGACAATTTAATTCAAATTTTGGCTTCACCACAGAAAACAAAACAAAACAAAAAGCCATATGCTCCTGGGAATTGTTATTTAACCTAGGCAATCGTGAAACTTCTAGCTTATGAAATGGGAGATCATAATTGTATCCTCTTACAGTAGGGGAGGTTATAGCCATAATTGTACCCACAATAGGAGGGTTGTGAGGATTGAATAGCCCAATGCACATGGTATCCTGCTTGGCAAATATACTCAAGAAGTACTACTTCTAAGTATTGCCAGCTTACCGACTGCCTTAGGGTATTAATTACCTTGCTCCCTTCTCCCTGCCTCACCAGTTCTGATTTCGAAGCTCTACTTCTACTGTACAGGTATCAGGGCCTCATCCCAAGACAGCACCTCATATCTATGCCAGTGTACAGTTTGTCTGTCTCTTGCCTGGTACTATAAGAGCCTTAAGACCAGAAACTAGGATTTTACCAAAGTGTACTTCTCATAACATATGATATGGTTTGGGTCTGTATCCCCACCCAAATCTTACCTTGAATTATAATAGTCTCCATGTATCAAGGGCCGGCCCAGATGGATGTAATTTAATCATGGGGTGATTTTCACCATGTTGTTCTTATGATAGTGAGTTAGTTCACACGAGATCTGATGGTTTTATAAGGGGCCTCCCCCTTCACTCAGCACTCATTCTGTCTCCTTCTGCCATTCAAAGAGATGCCTTCCACCTTGTTTGTAAGTTTCCTGAGGCCTCCCTAGCCATGCAGAATGGTGAGTCAATTAAACCTCTTTTATTTGAGATGGAGTTTTGCTCTTGTTGTCCAGGCTAGAGTGCAATGGCATGTTCTTGGCTCAATGCAACCTCTGCCTCCTGGATTCAAACAATTCTGCCTCAGCCTCTCAAGTAGCTGGGATTGTGGGTGGCTGTCATTACACCCAGCTAATTTTTTTTTTGGTATTTTTAGTAGAGACAGAGTTTTGCCATGTTGGCCAGGCTGCTTTCAAACTCCTGATCTCAAGTGATCCTCCCATCTTGGCCTCCCAATGTGCTGGAATTACAGGCATGAGCCACCATGCCCAACCTAAACCTCTTTTCTTTATAAATTATCCAGTCTTGGGTATTTCTTCAAAGCAATGTGAGAACAAACTAATACAGTAAATTGGTACTGCCGAGAGTAAGGTGCTGCTATAAAGATACCCAAAAATGTGGAAGCAACTTTGGAACTGAATAACAGGCAGAGACTGGAACAGATTGGAGGGTTCAGAAGAAGATAGGAAGATGTGAGAAAGTTTGGAACTTCCTAGAGACTTGTTGAATGGCTTTGACCAAAATGCTGATAGAGATGCAGAGAATGAAGTCAAGGCTATGGTGGTCTCAGATGGAGGTGAGAAACTTGTTGGGAACTGGAATGAAGGTAATTCTTGCTATGCTTTAGCAAAGGCACTGGAGGCATTTTGCCCCTGTTCTAGAGATCTGTGGAAATTTGAACTTGAAAAAGATGATTTAGGGTATGTGGCAGAAGAAATTTCTAAACAGCAAAGTGTTCAAGAGGTGACTTAGGTGCACTTAAAAGCATTCAGTTTTATGTATTTATAAAGAAATGGCTTGGAATTGGAACTTATGTTTAAAAAGAAAGCAGAGCACAAAGGTTCAGAGAATTTACAGTCTGATGATACAACAGAAAACAAAAATCTATTTTCTGAGGAGAAATTCAAGCCAGCTACAGAAATTTGCATAAGTAAAGAGGAGCCAAATGTTAATTGCCAAGACAATGGGGGAAAATGTCTCCAGAGCATGTCAGAGGTCTTCATGGCAGTCCCTCCCATCACAAGCCTGGAGGCTTAGGAGAAAAAAACCAGTTTTGTGGGCAGGGCCCAGGGCCTTGCTACTTTGTGATCTCAGAACTTGGTGCCATGCATCCTAGCCATGGCTAAAAGAGGCCAACATAGAGCTCAGGCTGTTATTTCAGAGGGGACAAGCCCCAAGCCTTGGCAGCTTACACAAGTTGTTGGGCCTTTGGGTGCACAGAAGTCAAAAATTAAGGTTTGAGAACCTCCACCTAGATTTCAGAGGATGTATAGAAACACTTGGATGTCCAGGCAGAAGTTTGCTGCAGGGCTGGAGCCCTCATGGAGAATATGGGCTAGTGCAATGCAAAAAGGAAATGTGAGTTTGGAGCCCTCGCACAGAGTTCCTAGTGTTATACTACCTAGTGGAGCTGTGAGAAGAGGGTCACAGTTCTCCAGACTCCAGAATGGCAGATCCACTGAAAGCTTGCACCATGTGTCTGGAAAAATCACAGACACTTAATGCCAGCCCATGAAAGCAGCTGAGAAGGGGGCTGTACCTGGCAAAACCACAGAAGTGGAGCTGCTGAAGTCCATGGGAACCTACTTCTTGTGTCAGTGTGACCTGGATGTGAGACATGGAGTCAAAGGAGGTCATTTTGGAACTTTAAGGTTTAATGATGGTCCTGCTGGAATTCAGGCTTGCATGGGGCTTGTAGCTCCTTTGTTTTGGCCAATTTCTCCCATTTGGAATGGGTGTATTTACCCAATGCCTGTACCCCCATTGTATCTAGGAAGTAGCTAACTTGTTTTGATTTTACAGGCTAATAGGCAGAAGGTACTTGCCTTGTCTCAGTTGAGACTTTACAGTTGGACTTTTGGGTTAATACTGGAATGAGTTAAGACTTTGGGGGACTGTTTGAAGGAAATGATTGTGTTTTGAAATGTGAGGACATGAGATTTGGGAGGGGCCGGGGTAGAATCATATGGTTTGGCTCTTTGTCTCCACCCAAATCTCACCTTGAATTGTAATAATCCCCATGTGTTAAGGGCAGGACCAGATGGAGGTAACTGAATTATGGAAGTGGTTTCCACCATGCTGTTCTCATGATAGTGAATTAGCCTTTGGTTGGCACTCATTGTCTCTCTTCCGCCTTGTGAAGAAGTGCCTTCCACTATGATTATGTTTCTTGAGACCTCCCCAGCCATATGGAACTGTGAGTTAATTAGGCTTCTCTTCTTTATAAATTACCCAGTCTCAAGTTTTTCTTCAAAGCAACGTGAGAAGGAACTGATACAGCATACCTAGTGCCTAACACAATCCTTGTAATTTTGCAAATGTAAAACAGATATGTGTTGAAAAAGTGAATGGATGGATGGATGAATGGGAGGATTGATGATACCTATGTAGGTGGCGGGTTATGAGGAATTAATGGAACAAGTAATGTATGTGGAAGTGTCTATACCAGTGCTGTGCCCAGCCAAGCTCAGTATTTGTTGTTTCCCTTCCCTTTACCTTAACAAATCATCCTGGAATGCTTGGAAAGAACAATCTAGGAAGGCAGCTGGGGTTGAACAATTTTGCCATCATTTTTCTCATTGTGCAAACTTGAGAGGGTTGTTTAACCTCTTTGACTCTCTGTTACCTTGGGCATGATAATATCCTGATACTGTGATGAGTCAAGCATGTGTATAAAGAGCTAACAAATCGCTGGCATATGGCGGCCCTTAGATAAGGTTAATAGAGGGGCCTTGTGCCACTGGAGATTGTTGTTGGGGGTGGGGGAGGTTCTTTAGCACTGTGACCATCTGACAGAAGTGTGGAGCAACATTTGGGGAATGACAGTTTGGTGAAAATCACTGGCACCATCCAAAAAGGACCATGGGGGTCTTGTTGAGAAATCATTAACTGTAAAGACAGTGAAACAGTGTCATCCTTTTATGAGACGTGCCAGGAGCCAGCTGCAAAATAGGAAGGAAGGGAAGACTTCTGAACTCCAGCCAATTGTGAGTAATTAGGGACTGTTGTGGCCGATTGGCCACTAGAGGCCACCACTAGCACCAAAATGTTGCAGAAAGAGTGGCATAGGAGCGGTGAAGATCCCTTAGAGGAAAGAGGAATGTTTGCTGGCAAATTTTTCTGCAGGAATTTAGCATTCTACGAAGCCATCTGTAAGATTTCATAGAGCTGAAATAGCATCCAAATCTGCTTGTGGAAATGAATTGAAGAGCATCAGAACAAAATTCACGTGCATCTTTCTGATGGCTTCCTTGCTCCGTGTTCCTATATGGTCCAAAGTGTTCCTATGCATTCTAAATGTGGAACATTACACAAAAGTTCTAGTGTATTTTTATAGTTTACATTTAACAAATTGAAGTTTTTAATACACATACATACTAAGCCTCTATGTGTGAACTCCTCAGGTGGTAATTGCAAAAGTCTAAATTTGATATCTCAACTTGGGACAAATAACATGCCTGCCTTTCCCACTGGTGGGCTGTGAATATTGGGGATGCATGTATGCTTTCACTCAACTAGATTATTCCATTGCCAAAAAAAAAAGGAGAGGAGATAAAAGACATAAAGGAAGAAAGAAAGAGAAGAAAGATAGAAGAGAAGAGGAAGAAACCAAGGAATAAAGGAAGACAAGCTTAAAAACATCCATGGTTTCTGGATTGCTCTTTGATGAGCTAAAATTCTCAAACTCACGGTTTCTTTGGAAAGGAAATTGGCAGGGATTTGATTTGATTTTGCCAGTATCACTCTCAACAAGAGGCAGGTATTTGAAAAATCCAACGTTAATTTCTTGAATCCTGCTCTAAAACTCTATTTCTCAAACATCAGTCATTCAATCATTTTAGTTCCTTTGCAGAGGAACCCTGAAATCTCAGTGTCTTGGCACAATTGAAGTTCATTATTCAATCATATAAAGCTTAATTGCTATTGGGGTAGAAGTGGGGAGTCTCTGGTGCCATGGTCGCGCAGACTCAGGCAAACTAACGTGCTACTATTTTCCAAAAGGTCCCCAGGGGTACTCTGGGTGTATCCATTTGATGAGATCCTGGGGGTCAAATGGGAATTCATGAATCCCATGAACTAATGTTCGTGTCCCCCAAAATTTGTATGTTGGAACCCAGTGCCCAATGAAACAGTATTCAGAGTTGGTGTCTTTGGGAAGCAATTAAGCCATGGGGGCTCCACTCTCATAAATGGGATTAGTGCCCATATAAGCCAAGCCCCCTTGCCACTTCTGCCATGTGAGGATTCAGCAATAAGGTGCCAGTTATGAGGCCCTCACCAGACACTAAATCTGCCAGTTCCTTGATATTGGACTGCCCAGCCTCCAGAACTGTGAGAATACATTCCTGTGTTTATAAATTACCTAGTCTGTGGTATTTTGTTATGGCAGCAAGACAATGGGCCAGGTTTGGAAGCGATGTTTGTCACCTGTGTCCTTATTCTATGCCTCTAGCTCCTTATATCTGTAAAGAGTGGGGAAATGTAGTCCCTCCCTGGGAAGTTGCCTCCCAGCAACAATTCTATATTAGAAGAAGTGAGAACAAATTATTGGTCAGCTAGTCATCTCCATCATATCACTTCTCAGTTCTTATCATGTCTGGGAACCATCTGAACTATTATGCACTTAAAATATTTCTTTAAAAGCTCATTTTTTCTTCTTCAAAAATATTTTAAGAGCTGGATGCAGTAGCTCATGCCTGTAATCCCAGCACTATGGGAGGCTGAGGCGGGTGGATCACCTGAGGTCAGAAGTTCAAGAGCAGCCTGGCCAACATGGTGAAAGCCCATCTCTACTAAAAATACAAAAAACAGCCAGGCATAGTGGTGGATGCCTGTAATCCCAGTTACTCAGGAGGCTGAGGCAGGAGAATTGCTTGAACCTGGGAGATGGAGGTTGCAGTAAGGCAAGATCACGCCATTACATTCCAGCCTGAGTGACAAGAGTGAAACTCCATCTCAAAAAAAATGCATTTTAAAACATATATTTACTTATCTAAACAGAAGGCTGTATCACCCACTACAAATTAAAGGTAGCAGAGAGAGAGAGAAAAAAAAACTGTATAAAAACAAAGCAAGATGATTAAATTCAAGCCAGACATTGTTATCCCAAAACAGTGCTGAGCGATTGTTGGGAGGAATCGACCCAATATGGCCATTTAGGAACAGCTCAGGATTGCAGCTCCCAGTGAAAGCGCAGAGGGTGAGTGGATGCCGCATTTTTATTGCCCACAGACTAGGAGATTCCTAGGCGGAGGAGCCCCACGGGTCGCCAGTGCAGCTGTTTTGGCCAGCGCGGCTGTGTCAGCCAGTGTGGCTGCTTTGCCCCGCCCGGCTGCTATGTCAGCGTGCCGGCCCAGCAGTTCTCGGTACAAAATACACTGTTCCGGGTGCCCTTTTGGCTGGCAATTGGAGCCACGGGAAGTCACCCATTCATCTGTTTAAAAAGGGGACTGAACAGGGAATCAGGACAGTAGATTCCAGGGCAAAAAAAAGGCGCCACGAATCTCAGTGCCGCTGTCTAAGCCAGCGCAGTGAGTCGCTGCACAGGAAAACACACAGACCCCCTGGCGCCTCTTCAACAGGCACCTGGAACACCAACTCAAAAAAAAAAAAAAAAAGGCTCTGATGCAGGGAGCCAGGCGATCAGGCTAGGCTGGTCCCATCCCCACAAAAGAACAGCAATCAGAAACTCTCTGGATTGGAGTTTCACAGCATGTGCAGCTGAACCCAGGATGGTCCAGCTCTTGGACCATGGGGGAGGGGCGTCCACCATTACTAAGGCACTTCAATGCTAAGGAGGTAGTCAGCCAATGCTGAGGCAGCCCGCCATTGCCAAGTCAACCCGCCATTGCTGAGGCAGCCTGCTGTTGCTGAGACAACACGCATTACAGAGAGAGTCTGACAATACAGAGGTGGGCCACCATTGCCAAGGCAGTTCTAACGACACCCATATAAACAGGACTGCAGGGAAGTTCACTCAGCAGCTGGGCGGAGCCCACAGCAGCTCAGCAAAGCCTCTACAGGCAGTGACTAGGCTGCCTCCTTGCTGGGCAGGGCAGCTCTGAAAGAAAAAAAAAAAGAAGAAGGCAG
>NW_016107406.1:1803813-1825716 GCF_001604975.1 Cebus imitator
CCAGAATCTCTGGGACACATTTAAAGCAGTCTCTAGAGGAAAATATATAGCAATAAGTGCCCACATGAGAAGCAAGGAGAGATCAAAAATTGACACCCTATCGTCAAAATTGAAAGAGCTGGAGGAGCAAGATAAAAAAAAACTCAAAACCTAGCAGAAGACAAGAAATAGCTAAGATCAGAGCAAAACTGAAGGAGATAGAGGCACAAAAAACTCTTCAAAAAATCAATAAACCCAGGAGCTGGTTTTTGGAAAAGATCAACAAAATAGACAGACCACTAGCCAGATTAATAAAAAATAAAAGAGAGAATAACCAAATTGATGCAATAAAAAAAGACAAAGGGGGTATCACCACAGATTACACAGAAATTCAAACCATCATCAGAGATTATTACGAACAACTCTATGCACATAAACTAGTAAACCTGGAAGAAATGGATAAATTCCTGGACACTTGCCTCCTCCCAAGCCTAAACCAGGAAGAAGCTGAAACCCTGAACAGACCCATAACAAGGTCTGAAGTTGAGGCAGCAATTAAGAGCTTACCACCCAAAAAAAGCCCAGGTCCAGACGGGTTCACAGCTGAATTCTACCAGACATACAAAGAGTAGCTGGTACCATTCCTTCTGAAACTATTCCAAACAATACAAAAAGAAGGAATCCTTCCCAAATCATTTTATGAGACCAACATCATCCTGATACCAAAACCCAGAAGAGACTCAACAAGAAAAGAAAACTTCATGCCAAAATCCATGATGAACATAGATGCAAAAATCTTCAATAAAATACTGGCAAGCCAATTGCAACAGCACATCGAAAAGCTTATCCACCACGATCGAGTAGGCTTCATCCGGGAATGCAAGGCTGGTTCAACATATGTAAGTCTATAAACGTAGTTCACCACATAAACAGAACCAAAGACAAAAACCACATGATTATCTCAATTGATGCAGAGAAGGCCTTTAACAAAATTCAACAGCCCTTTATGCTAAAAACCCTCAATAAGCTAGGTATTGATGGAACATATCTCAAAATATAAAAGCTATTTACGACAAACCAAGAACCAATATCATACTGAATGGGCAAAAACTGGAAGCACTTCCCTTGAAATCTGGTACTAGACAAGGATGCCCTCTCTCACCACTCCTATTCAATATAGTACTGGAAGTTCTAGCCAGAGCAATCAGGTAAGAAAAAGAAATAAAGGGTATCCAAATAGGAAAAGAGGAAGTCAAATTGTCTCTATTTGCAGACGACATGATTGTATATCTAGAAGACCCCATCGTCTCAGCTCAAAATCTTCTGAAACTGATAAGCAATTTCTGCAAAGTCTCAGGATACAAAATCAATGTGCAAAAATCACATGCATTCCTATACACCAATAACAGACTTAAAGAGAGCCAAATCAAGAATGAACTTCCATTCACAATTGCCACAAAGAGAATAAAATACCTAGGAATACAACTAACAAGGAACATAAAGGACCTCTTCAAGGAGAACTACAAGCCTCTGCTCAACAAAATCAGAGAGGACAGAAACAGATGGAGAAACATTCCATGTTCATGGTTAGGAAGAATCAATATCATGAAAATGGCCACACTGCCCAAAGTAATTTATAGATTCAATGCTATCCCCATCAAGCTACCAATGACCTTCTTAACAGAACTGGAAAAAAACACCTTAAACTTCATATGGAACCAAAAGAGAGCTTGCCTAGCCAAGTCAATTCTAAGCAAAAAGAACAAAGCGGGAAGCATCACACTACTGGACTTCAAACTATACTACAAGGCTACAGTAATCAAAACAGCATGGTACTGGTACCAAAACAGAGATACATACCAATGGAACAGAACAGAGGTCTCAGAGGCAACACAACATATCTACAACCATCTGATCTTTGACAAACCAGACAAAAACAGCAATGGGGAAAGGATTCCCTGTTTAATAAATGATGTTGGGAAAGCTGGCTAGCCATGTGCAGAAAGCAGAAACTGGACTCCTTCCTGACACCTTACACTAAAATTAACTCCAGATGGACTAAAGACTGAAACATAAGACCTAACACCATAAAAACCCTAGAAGAAAATCTAGGCAAAACCATTCAGGACATAGGCATAGGCAAGGACTTCATGAACAAATACCAAAAGCATTGGCAACAAAAGCCAAAATAGACAAATGGGACCTAATCAAACTCCACAGCTTCTGCACGGCAAAAGAAACAGACTTTAGAGTGAATCGGCAACCAACAGAATGGGAAAAAATTTTTGCAGTTTACCCATCTGACAAAGGGCTGATATCCAGAATTTACAAAGAACTAAAACAGAATCTAAGAAAAAAACAAGCCCATTCAAAAGTGGGCAAAGGATATGAACAGATACTTTACAAAAGAAGACATACATGAGGCCAACAAACATATGAAAAAATGCTCATCATCACTGGTCATCAGAGAAATGCAAATCAAAACTACATTGAGATACCGTCTCACGCCAGTTAGAATGGTGATCTTTAAAATATCTAGAGACAACAGATGCTGGAGAGGATGTGGAGAAATAGGAACACTTTTACACGGTTGGTGGGAGTGTAAATTAGTTAAACCATTGTGGAAGACAGTGTGGTGATTCCTCAAGGACCTAGAAATAGAAATTCCATTTGACCCAGCCATCCCATTACTGGGTATATCCAAAGGATTATAAATCGTTCTACTATAAGGACACATGCACACAAATGTTCATTGCAGCACTGTTTACAATAGCAAAGACCTGGAACCAACCCAAACGCCCATCAATGATAGACTGGACAGAGAAAATGTGGCACATATACACCATTGAATATTATGCAGCCATCAAAAACGATGAGTTTGGGTCCTTTGTAGGGACATGGATGAACCTGGAAACCATCATTCTCAGCAAACTGACAGAAAAGCAGATCAAACACCGCGTGTTCTCACTCATAGGCGGGTGTTGAAAAATGAGAACACATGGACACAGGGAGGGGAGCACTACACACTGGGGTCTATTGGGGGGAAATAGGGGAGGCACGGGGGGGGGTGGGGAGCTGGGGAGAGATAGCAAGGGGAGAGATGCCAGATGTAGGTGATGGGGAGGAAGGCAGCAAATCACACTGCCACGTGTGTACCTGTGCAACAATCTTGCATGTTCTTCACATGTACCCCAAAACCTAAAATGCAATAAAATAAATTAAAAAACAAAACAAAACAGTGCTGAGCTTGAGGCCTGCTGTGTGTTAAAAAAAAAAAAAAGCAGGCAAGGCATGGGGCCAAATAGGCTTCTAACTCTGATGGCATCAGTACGATCAGAAGCAGGGTGAAGGTAGAAATTTCCCTCTTGAACCAAGTCAGCGTCGCTAAAAAGACTACCTCTGTCCACTGTTATCATGTGCCACTTGCTCTCCCCACACTTTGGGAAACTTCGCTGCAGTAAAAAGAGGGGATATCCCTTGTAAGAGCAAAACAGCAGTGGCCTTGGGTTCTACTGTGTACCTTTGTTATACCACTGCTTGTAAATTACTTTCTTTCTTTCAGGCTCAGCAAGGAGGGAATAACTATGTTACTGAAGGAAGCAAACATTGGCATAGTGCTTTGCAAACCACTCGGTTGGGAGGGTATCGTTAACTAAACTGTTGACGTAAAATGCCCCAAGACTGTATCTCAAACCCAAGAATTCTCTAAAGAATTGTTCATTACAGGCTGGGCACAGTGGCTCAAGCCTGTAATTCCAGCACTTTGGGAGGTCGAGGTGGGTGGATCACGAGATCAAGAGATCGAGACCATCCTGGCCAACATGGTGAAACCCCGTCTCTACTAAAAGTACAAAAAAAATTAACGGGGTGTGGTGGCGTGTGCCTGTAGTCCCAGCTACTCAGAAGGCTGAGGCAGGGAAATTGCTTCAACCCCAGAGGCGGAGGTTGCAGTGAGCCAAGATTGTGCCACTGCACTCCAGCCTGGCGCCTGGCAACAGAGTGAGACTCTGTCTCAAAAAAAAAAAAAAAAAAAAGAATTGTTCATTACAAATGCTAGGGGATAAATGTCTGTGTCCCTCAAAATCTGTATGTTGAAAACTAATCCCCAATGTGGTGGTATAGGAGGTGGGGGTTTTGAGAGGCGATTAGGTCATGAGGGAGAAGCCCCCATGACTGGGATGACAGCCTTTATAAAAGAGGCCCCAGAGAGCTCCTGATTTCTTCCACCATGTGAGGAAACAGTGACAAGACACTCTCTACGAAGCTGAAAGCAGGCCCTTACCAGACATAGAGTCTGCCCGTACTTTGATTTTGGAATTCCTGGCCACTGGAACTGGAAGAAATAAATTTCTGTTGTTTACAAGTACCCAGTTTATGGTATTTTATTATCACAGTCCAAATGGACTAAAACAATGAGGGAGGCCAGAGCAAGAAAGTGGATGTTAACCAGGAAGCCTTCACAGCGAGATCCTCAAGCATAGCTAGGTATTCCCCAGGGTACGGAATCCCAGGTAAGGTGGCAGTCATGTAGAGACCCAGAGCTGGAAGAAATATGGAGAGACTGAAGCTTAGAGTTAGGGCAAGTTGGGAAGAGAGATGAAGTCAAACAAATGAACAGGACTCAGATTCTGCAGAGCCTTCAGTGCTGATCCAAGGATCTTGGACTCTGTGCACATCCAGTGGGAGATGCAGAGGCATGACAGGATGAGATCTACATTTTGGACAGATTTGGTCACTTAGACAAAAGCCTGGAAGACAGGATGCAAAGGTAACATGGCACTGGGGGAGGACCAGCTGAGGATGGATGGAGAGCCAGGCAGGGTGCCATATGGCAGACTGAGGAGCAGTCAGGCCTGGGAAGATCGGGGCCAGGAAGTGTAGCAGCCACCCGGGGGAGGACATGATGGTCTGAGACTGTCAATGGCAGTGGGGCTGAAGATTAGAGGACCCTCTGGGTGTATCAGACAGGATTTGGGGAACTTGGGTGAATTCTGCACCCTTGACCTTGACAACATCAGAGTTCATTTGTACCCAAAATGTTTACTGGCCCTGGGAATAGGGTTGGGAGGCAAGTGGGGCACCTAGGGCACAAAATTTGGGGAGGTACTCCCTCTCTGGGCTGTGTGATAGAGAATCTGCTGTGAGTGGGTGCCTCCTTAAATGTGCTCAAGGCACCTTGCTTGGCTCATTCTAACAAGAGCAACAGGCTACTCTCATGGAGTTTATGGTCTAATGGAATTTTCAGACAACGTTCAAATGACGAATGAAAGGGACTTTACATCATGGTAAGAAACACAAGGAAGACAGCAAAGTGCGGCATATGTCTATGGGGCAGTGGCCAATTGGGGCCTTGCTGGGAGCTGCCAGAGGGCAGGGACCTTGAAACTGTCCTCACAGGGCTCACAAGAATTATATGCCAGGCTCTGGGCAGAAATATAGTTATAATGAAGTGTTAATCAGGTTGCCCTTTGGCCCACTTCCTTGTAACTGAAAGTCACACAGCACCAGGTCCTGTTCATTCGCACTGCCATTGTTCCTGCCGATAGGATTTCTGATGTGAGGTCATAAGGCTTTTGCTTTAAGTATTGCTTAAGATGCTCTTCAGATTCTGAATTCCAGTGGAAGAGGTAATGGCCACCAGTTTAAAGACCCCCACAGAGGAACTGAATCATCATGAGAATGCAGTTTCTTCAGCTCCCCGTCCCATGACTTCACCTGGCACTCTTCAGCTAATCAGAGATCCCCACACCTCCGCCCACTCCAAACCCCTTAAAATTCCTACCCCCAAGCCCTTTGGAAGTCAGATTTGAGGTTTCTTCCTATCTCTTTGTTTGGCTGCCCTATAATTATTAAACTTTTTCTCTGCTGCAACCTCTGTGTCTCATTATATGGACTTGCTGTGCATTGGGCAACAAACCCATTACGGTTACAATGCAACACAGTTTGGTCCCCATATTTGTACAGCACTTGGCTAGATGAGAATGGACTGAAGGGAACATATTGGGAATCTGGGAGACCATGAGGAGGCCATGGCCATTGTCCATGCAAGAGAGAGTGGTGGCTTGGACTGGGCGGCGGGCATGGGAATGGGAGGAAGAGGATACATTTGGAGACCGTTTCTGAGACAGAGCAGCTGGATCCTATATTGGAGTGGAGACATGAAGAAAGAAAGGACAAGAGAGGGTGCTGAAAGAATAATCTTCAAGGCCGGGCGCGGTGTCTCTCACCTGTAATCCCAGCACTTTGGGAGGCCGAGGTGGGTGGATCACGAGGTCAAGAGATCGAGACCATCCTGGTCAATATGGTGAAACCCCGTCTCTACTAAAAATACAAAAAATTAGCTGGGCATGGTGGCGTGTGCCTGTAATCCCAGCTACTCAGGAGGCTGAGGCAGGAGAATTGCCTGAACCCAGGAGGCGGAGGTTGCGGTGAGCCAAGATTGCACCACTGCACTCCAGCCTGGATAATAAGAGTGAAACTCCATCTCGAAAAAAAAAAAAGAATAATCTTCAGTGTCTCCAGCTCAGAACTCACCTTTCACAACATACATTTCTAATGTTTCCCGGTTCTGTCATTTGCTATCTAACCTCTGGCTGATGAAGCTGGTGTGAGGCCTTCAATTGCTGTCCACAGTCGTTTCTCCTGTCAGAGCCCCGGAGCCCTCCTGAGTGGGGATGGCCAAGGGAGTCAAGGATGAAGAGATGAAGGGTAGTCCTGAAGCTTCACAGGCAGGAGAACATTTTTTTAAGCCCTTCATTAATGAGAAATGTCCTCCCATGGCAAGAAGAGAGCTTTGTGTTTGTGTGAAAGCCCATTAAACTTCATTAATGAAGTTGAGAATATCCCACTGGGAGTTGGGGAGGGGCAAAGAATCCATTTTCCCTGAGGGTTGGGCCCTCTGAAGGGTGAAAGAAAAAAGTCCAAGTAAAAGAAAGAAAACAGTCTCCTTCGAGCTTTATCTTCAAATAGCAGGTAGGCCTGGCAGGAAATATTAGCCCTGAGAGGAAGAGATAGAGATTCTAGTAAGAAGGTGGCATTGTGTAGCTTTAAGAGACCGAGCTTCAAACGGAGCTTCCACCCTTGCTTCCTCACTGGAGGGCAGCTCCTTGCATCTGTGGGCTTGGCTTTTCTGCGGCAGTATGATCAAGGAGTCCTGGGACTAGGGCTGGGTGGGGCTGGGGGCCTTGCCTCCCCCATCTCTGCTAGGATAAGTAAATACGCAGGCAAAGGACAGAGGCCAAGGGCATTAAATCCCAATTATTCACTAGCCCTAAATACTTCCTGTGAGAACAATTTGTCATTGACATACTTAATTAGACTCTTGACCAATATTTTCCAGATGTGGGGATTTTTGCTAAAAAAAAGGAAACCCAAGCACAGATGTTTTCCATATTTAATAAGACAGCTGAGGCAAACCCTTGGGGAAGAAAATGAATAGAAGAGCTGCAGGTTCTGCGATCATAGCTTAGTGGATCAGGAAAGAGGAGCTATTGGCCTTGAGGTCTTTCAAAACAAATAAATGGTGGCAAAGACAGAGGTCACCAGGGGCTGTCTGCTGTGGCCGCAGCCCCGAGTTTCCACATCCTCTGAACTTGGAGCACCCCTGAGGCTCGAAAACTCTGGGTTCATTTTACATATCTGGGGAACTGAGAAAAAAAAAAAACTCTGAGAGACCGTGAGTTTGAGAGTCAGGATTTGAACCCAAGTCCTTAAGAACTTGACTGAAAAAAGCAAGTCAGTCACTTTGAGAAGGACACCCCAGAAGGTCCTTACCTTTGGCAAATAGGGCTTCAGCAGTTACATTAGTTCTTCCACACCACTAATCCAGGGCCAGCCCTGGGATGAGGCAAGCAAGAAACCCCTAAAAGCAACATTTAAGGGGTGCTCAGCCTCAGGTGCCCACCCCTGCACTTGTGTGTCTCTGAGAGCCAGCACCTCCCTAAATTTTGCAACCTGTGTTCCTCATTCGTCTCATCCTAGTCCTGTCCCTGAATTTCCATCATTGTCACAATCTTGTCTTCCTTTACTTCTTGCCAGCATTTATCCAGTTGCCTCCTGGCTGGCCTTCCTGCCCTCCACTGTGACAGAGAGGTCTTCCTAAAGCCTGAACTGCATCCCGGCACTCCCATGTAGGAAACCCTTCAAGAACTCCCTATGGCCCTCGGGACTAGGTCATGCTTCTCACCTGGACATTCAAAGCCTCCCATTCTCAGCCCTGCTGGGCTGCCCGTCAACCTCCTGCATTCTCTGCCTCCATTCCATAGTCTCACTCACACCCTGCAACTAGCCACAGGACTGTTTGTGCTTTCCCTAGTACATCGGGCTGCTACCCTGGCCTCTGTCTCTGTAACCCAGTGATCCCTTGACTGAGAACTCCCTGCCTCCTCTCTTCCCACTCTGTCCCCGCTGCAGTTCCGTAACCAGGAGGGCCTCTCTCTTTAAGACACAGCCTCTTCTGGGCACCCCTGCTCTCTGTAAATCTTCTCCTCCTCATCTGTATCTACACTATACTCCACGCATGGGCCTCTTGTGGCAGCCAGAATGCCTGACTTGTTCACCAGACTGATGCCATGGGGCAGTTCATCCCACCAGGCGAGGGCTGCCAGGCCCCCTCTTATTCCTTCCCACCCCTCTGTGGAGCAGCACCGAGCCAGGCAGTGGACACTCGTTTGCTGACTGAATTAATGAGGTAGTTACAGTGGATACTCACCACACTCCACAGATGAGGAAACAGGCCAGTCGAGCAGAAATCGCAAACTCAAATGCCCCCTGGGAACAGGCGGGAGCTGTACACCAGGATTCCTCACCACGCATCAGGGCTGCTGGTACTCTGCTGGGGCCCACGGTCGTCCTGGGCAAAGTGTCACTTGTTGTTGCTGGATCCATCACCCAGGAGAGCTATAAAAAGAAAGACAGGAAGATTATATTTGACACCTAGTTGAAATGATTTAAAACACTCCGCAAGCAGCTCGAAGCAAATCCACCTGTGTGCGAGTCAGTTTCCACCTGGGGGCTACTGGTGCACAACATCTGAGAGCTTGGGTGACTGTATCGTGCACCTCAAAGCCAGGCCTTCTTCTGACTCTCTGCCCAGCACTCTCTGCACCTTCTTCTCCTCACAGGAACAAAGAGGTGGCATTTGAGCAAGGGGCAACAGTTAGGGACCTGCATCCCTCCAGCCCTCCCAATTGCTCATGCCTCTTCCCTTTGCTCGGTCACGGGGCTGCTGCCTCCTTCACATTGTGACTCCTGTGGCATTTGGAGATTGAGCTTGACAAAGCTCAGATGGGAACTGGGATATAAAGAGAAGAGGGTACTCATGGGGCCACATTTTCTTGTGCTTGTGAAATGACCTGCTTTGGCCTAGGATAGTTTCTATCTGTTTTATACCTACTATTCCTTTAAAATTCTTGACTTGTTAAAATCCTACCTTGGACACACGGCTAAAAGGGATAATCTTGCCCAACACTGTTCACCAACAAGCTGGTGAGCAATCCCTTATCCTCTTTCTTTGGCAAAACTCCACCAGAGAGAGAGAGAGAAAGAGAGAGAGAGTGTGTGCTGAAAAAACAATCTTCATTTGATTTGTTGAAAAGAGCAAAGAAGCACCAGGCCTGGAGTCAGGAAACCTGGGTTCTAATCACAACGGTGATCCCTTCCATGCTTTAAGATCTTGAACAAGTCCTCTCATTAGTAAAACGGGTGTGGGGTAGAGTTTTACAGGTGATTCTATAGGGTAGCATAGTCCTGTGTGAAGAAGCATAAAACACACAGGCTGCGATATGGAGCAGGTGTTCAGTTAAGGACTTGTTGAATATGAATTAAGGTAGAGCAAAACTGGAAGGAATATTAGATATCACCTGTAACAGTGGTGGCTGTTCTATAACCGATGGGCTAAATCCAGCTCCATGCATGTGTGTTATTTTGTAAATGACGCATGTTATTTTACAAACTCATTTACATATTATCTATGGCTACTTTTGTGCCACAACAGCAGAGTGGAGTAGTTGTGACAAAGACGACGTGGCTTGCAAAAGCCAAAATATTTCCTGTCTAGCCCTCTACAGAGAAAAGTTCACCAACCTCTGATCTAAATCCCATTCAGAGTGTGTCTGTGAGCAGCAGCGTCAGCCTCATCAAAGAGCTTGTTAGATATGCAGAATGTCAGGCCCCATCCAGACCCACAAAACTAGAATCTCTATTTTAATTAGATCACCCTCTGAGTCATATGCACAACCAAGGTTCAGAGGCACAGTGCTGGGTCTAGAGATGCATTTATCTTCTAGATGCTGTTGCCCAGCAAGATGAAGTGATTTGCCCAGGACAGAACCAAGACTAAGAATTGATCTCCCGATTTTCATCCTTTTCCTACATCTGTTGTGCCAAGTCTTGTCTCCTCTTTTCCTCTCCTGAGCCTCCTGTTCTCCATCTTCTCGCCCATCTGTGTGGCATGCAGTGTGTAAAGCATGCTTGGTCAGTGTCCATTGTACTTGCTGATGAGAGCAGTCTGGGTTCTTTGAGAGCAGACCTCGTGCATTCAGCTGCACCACAGTTTTCCCAGATGAGGAGATTGAGGCACAAAGAAGTTATGGCCCTTACTCAGGGCCATGGGGCCAGGATTTGAACACAGCTGTCTGACCCAGGCGCCTGGAGGCCCCGTCACTGCACTTCCACAAGCTTGTTCTCTTGCTCTCCCTCTAGCATGGCCGGCCCCAGTTTATCCTTCCTCTTGCACATAATGAAAACACGTTAACAACTAACTTGCTTAGTTCTTTCATCTCCCCCTAATCCAGGGGTTTTCAAGCCAGATTTTTACAAAAGGAGGGGACTTCTTTCTTGAAGAAATGGCCGAGCCCAGGTGAGCTGGAACGTCTTGTTGAGACGAGAAAAAGGTCTTATCAGATAGGTAGTGTCATGTCAGAAGTATATGGCAGCTAGCTTGAGGGAGCTCCCATGACCAAATTTGGGTTGATTTGATTACCAAGGTGAATAACGAAGGTAACATATTTTAACATATTAACTTAAAAATATCCACGACTCCATAGTCCCATCTATATAATCTCCAAAGAGACCATCTGAGCAACCTGTAGATCAAGTAGAGAGATGTTTATAGGTACCTTTACTGAATCCTGGAGAAAGGAAGAAGAAACAAAAAGAAGAAAGGGAAGACGGAAGGAAGAAGACAGTTTTAGAGAACATTTGGGGACAATCAAAACACATTGAATATTGCATGTTAGATGCTGCTATTGAATTAATTCTGCTTTTCTGATGTGAGATTTGTTTTTCTGCTAGCACCTTGATCTTGCACTTCCCAGTCCTGAGAATAGTAAGAAATTAACGTCTGTTTTTGAAGTCACCCAGTCTACAACATTTTGTTATAGCAACCTGAATGGGCTAAGATAACCCCCAAATTTGCAACCCATTCTCTAAAAACTGACAGCTGCTCTGGCAAATGGCTCTCTTGAGTTAGGATTTTTAATTTATTTGGGCAAAACGATATCAATATCATGCAGAAAAATACAATAGATGTCTGTTGTCCTGCGCCAGAATGAAATGCTGTTACAGTGAGCTGCAGAAAAGCCACACTGGTGAGAACAGGGAAGTCAATCAGTCAATCATGCCTGTAACCCTCTTTGTTTTTTGAACAAGAGCACCGAAGTTCAGACAGGTTGAAGGTTTTGACTCAGGTCACACAGTTAAGTGCAAACAGAACTGGGGCTGGAATCAAAAACTGCTTTCTTGTTCCTAGCTTATTAGCTTTCATGTACTGACCTTTGCTGTTTAACTCTGTTCCTCTGCTAGACTCACCAGAAAAGCAAAGTAGTATAAGATATTTATAAATAAGAGAGACAAGGCAGGTGTCCCCGAAGTTAAATAATCACAACAGGGAAGCAGACTGTAGGTAGCAGCTGCTGTGGTGTTCCCCCAGTTCCCCTCCGTCAAATCCTCAGTGTCCATGCTGCAGCTGTTAGGATTGTCTGCAGAGGCTCATAGCTCATCTGTCACCTGGAATGGCCCTTGAGTGAGGAGTATTGCCCTTTTTAGGGATGTGCATGGCCTATGACTGGCTGATGTGTGAATATAGAAGCAGGCCCCACTTGCCTCAGTTTGGCATGACTCTTCAGGGTTAGAGCAGGCCCTGATCTCCCCAAGAAGTGATCAGCATTGGGCTCAGTTGCAATTACATCATAGCTCAGCTTCTCCCTGGCACATAGCCACTTGCGAATCTTCCGACATTTCCTGACCCCAAGGGACTTCCCTGGGTTTTGGGGTGTCCTGTTAGAGATGTTCTCTCTCCCTTTCTCTCTCTCTCTATACACACACACACACACACACACACACAAAACAGCCTTTCTCTCTTTCTCTACACACACACACACACACACACACACACACACACAAAACAGCCTCTCTCTACACACACACACACACACACACACACACACACACAAAACAGCCTTTCTCTCTTTCTCTACACACACACACACACACACACACACACACACACAAAACAGCCTTTTTCTCTACACACACACACACACACACACACACACACACTACACATATACACACACACATACACAAAACAGCCTTTCTCTACACACACACACACACACACACACACACAACTGCAAATATTCACATTTTAAAAGTATAAATGATGGAACACAATACAGTGTTATTGTCTTTTAACAAACAATGTACTTTGGAGTTCATTCCATTTCATACATATAGATCTAACTCAGTTAAAAAAATATATAGTTATATAGTATTCCAAAGTGCGGATGAATTGATTTTATACAACCAGCTCCTACTGTTGAGCAATTAGCTTCAGACTTCTAAAATTTCAATCAGGGCTACAATAAATATTTGCATACCTGTGTGATTGTTCACATGTGTGAGTATAACATCTAAAATAAATTCCTAAAAGTGGAATAGCTGGATTCAAAATGTATGTGTATTTTAAATTTTGTTACAGTTTGGCAAATTTTGCTGTCAAATAAATGATACTAATTTGTCCTCTCATGAAACAAAGTGTCTGTTTCCCCAGATGAACATGTCCACTGTCTCCTCAGGGAGGACAAACAGTTTCTTGGTTTGCTGTCAAAATGCTACACAAAGGTTGAAGCCATGCACCTCCACATTCAACAGCACGCAGGGTGATGGAGAAAACCGTAACTGGGACCCTACAGTCTTCTCTTCTTTGAAAAGCCTACGTCTCCTTGTGTGTTACTGCTCATCCTGTCAAAGCCAAAAACGTTGTCCTCCTCTGATGGAGCTGAGTTTCCATACAGACAGAGCAATCAAGTCCCCATGGAAACCCCAGCCTTGCTGACCCTAGAGGAAAACGCTATTACTCACAGTGCTGGAGGGAGATTAATGTAGAATAACTGTAATGAAAGGCATTATCCTCATAATTGTAGGGCCTTGGGGTTTAAATTCATTTTTTTCCTGCTTCAACTTCCACGATTTGCGCATTTTTTGTCTTTCGAATGGATGGAGCCTTCAATGGAGGTGCCTATCACCACTGCATAAAAGAATCTTGTTGTTCTTTCTGGCATCAGATCAGGGTGCACTGCAGAGACGGTCACCACCCCTAAACCTAACGTTCTGGATGAATATTTATCTCATGTTCTCAAGAGAGCCAAGTGGTGCCTTCTCACTCAGCACCTGATCAATTATATGGGAATCAAACAAAGCCATCTTTAAAAGCACTGATTCCTTGCCTCAGTCTCGTTTGGTCCTATTCAGCACCAAAATGCCTAGTGACAAACATCATCATTACCTCATCAGAAACATTGAGATTCCTCCGAATTATCAACTCTTCATAAGTGTTAGGGAAACCTTTAGATAACAGAATGATTCTAGACATGTATATTCAATCACAGCAATCTTTACCATACAGATATTTTATTTATAAAGACAAAGATATTTTCATTCTCAACTCTTGCTTTTTCTCTAAATATAAAATCTCTCAGGAATTCATGGATGTTAAAAAATATTTAGGCTAGGCACGGTAGCTCACGTCTGTAATCCCAGCACTTTGGGAGGCTGAGGAGGTGGATCTCTTGAGGTCAGGAGTTCGAGACCAGTCTGGCCAAGATGGTGAAACCACATCTCTACTAAAAATACAAAAATTAGCCTGGGGTGGTGGCATGCACCTGTAATCCCAGCTACTCGGGAAGCTGAGACAGAGAATTGCTTGAACCCAAGAGGCGGCTATTGCAGTGAGCCGAGATCATGCCACAGCACTCCAGCCTGGGCAACAGAGTGAGATTCAGTCTCAGAAAAACAAAAAATCTAACTTGCTCTGACTAATCCTGTGTTCTAACAGATACCCTCAATAGCTTATCTTGGTATTTCCTATTGATATGTGCTTATTTTCTTTTTAAACTCAATTTTGCAGAGGAAAATATGTGCTTGCTTTCAAAATTTATATATGGTCATATCTTTCAGGAGAATGGTGGCTCTGGACAAGGCTCATGGTCAGATGGGCTAGAGAGGGAGTGTAATGTGTAATGTGGCCCAGCAAGCATGCTCAGATCCCATTAGCTTTATGACCTCACATGAGCTACCCAACCTTAGTTTACTAATCCCTCTGCATTCTCTAAATCAAAACAATCCTATAGCAGTAGACCCAGAAAGGATTATCTATACTTGCATTGCAGACTTAGTAGCTTAAAACCATCACCCTATAGAATATCTGTGTTTTGTAGATCAGGAATTTGGGAGCAGTTCAGTTGGGTGGACCTAGCTTGGAGCCTCACATGAGGTTGCTCTCACATGATGACTAGAGACATGGTCATCCCAGATGTGCCTTCTCTCACACGTCTGGAGCCTAGGATGGGAAGACTCAACAGCTGGGTGCTGGAGAGCTGGGTATCCTCCACCTCTCTGTCTCCCTGGGTTCTCTCCAAGCGATGTTACCAGCATGGTGGCTCTCGAGTAGCTAGACTCTTCATACAGTGGCTCCTGCTCCAAGGCAGCATATCTAGACAGACCAAGAGCTGAGTGGAAGCCATATCCTCTTCCATGACCCAGCCTTGGGTGGCACGCAGCGTCACATCTGCCTCTGCCACTCATTCAGAATTGAGTCCTTAAGAATGGCCTATATAAAAGGGGAAAATAATTAGTCTCTGTCTTTAATGGGTCGAATGTTAAAGAATTTGTAGGCTTACTTTAATACCACCATTATATAGAACACAGTATTGAATCCCTTGAAGTAAGGAAGGCTATTTGGGCTGTGACAAAGAGAAGAAGTTGGGATGGTCCTAAATGTGTTCTTGTGTACCCAAGAGTGTGATGAGTGTGAGAAGAAGAGATGGGGGGTATGGCAGAGTCTCTAGCATCCCAAAGGACAGTGGAGGGGATCGCAGTAGGGCCTGTGCAGGCTAAGTCATAATGGGGCCTCAGAGGACTCAGAGGGTCTCACTATGAGTAATGAGCAGGACTGGACATTGCAGTGGACACCAGCATGGACTAAGGGTGGCTGTGGATCAGCCCCTCCCTCACCCTCCCTCTGCCTACATGCCATGGAAGCCCCGCAGAATACGACCAGGGAAGCAGGACGAAAAGGGCCAGAGAGAGAAGTTCTGAATTGACAGAGTTTATGTCTGGCTGAAAAAAACTTTCGGTGGCTGAACGTGTCTGGATTATATTTTCTAATATTGGGACAGATCAAAGCTTGAGATAGAAGCTGTCTTAGTCTGCTTAGTGTTGCCACACAGAAATACATGAGGCTGGGTAATTTGTACAGGAAAATGTTATTTGGCTCATGATTCTGATGATTAGAAAGTCACAATTGGGCATCTGCCTCTGGTGAGGGCTTCTTCTCACAGTAGAAAGTGAAGGGGTGCTGGGTGCAGAGATCACATAGAGGAGAAGTGAGAGAGTGGGTAGGTGCTGGGCTCTGCAGGAACTAATAGAGTGAGAACTCACTCACCCCCAAGGGAGGGCATTCATCTATTCATGAAGCATTCACCCCCATGACCCAAACAACCCCCATTAGGCCCCAATGCCAACACTGAGGATCAAGTTTCACGAGATTTTGGGGAACAAACATCTAAACTATAGCAGAAGCTAAACTCACATATAAAAAAATAGCTGCATTTCTTGCATATTAGAGCTTTTTCTTAGAAGCATTATATATACTTGAAAATAGGGGTCCTGGATTTAGTATTTGAATAATCTTAAATAAGTTACTGAAGATGCCTACACATCAACTTTTTTAACCCAGGGAAACTCAATCTTAGTGGAGTTTTGTGGGTAATTCAAATAATATAATTGTTGAGAAAATTCAAAAGTGGAAAATGCTGCAGGCATGTGAGGGGCAGCACACAGTCACTCCCCAACACTCCTCTGAGATGCCACCTGTGATTCACCACCCAAAGGCTTCAGGCTCACCATTTTCATAAATTGTTTGCCTTTATGCTGAGAATTGCCCATGAAATCACACTTTTGTTAGAAGTAAATGGGGTTTTGAGGAAATAGGAATGCCAACTCTTGGCCCTGCCAATCATCCATATCACATGACAGGATTGCTAAGTGAACCCTAGGCATGGAATAAGAGTGGAATGGGCATTAGTTCCACTGCTTAATGTCTCAGTACAAAGTTTCTAGGACTGTCCTGAAATCAACCTTTTATCTTTTATCTGCAGAGCCAAGATTTCTGTAAACCAAACCTGAAGTTTATTCCTGCAGGTGGCAGAACTACAGTGAAAGCTAAATTCTCAATCCTATAGGGTTTCTTCCATTAAACTCTGGGGAAAGATGAACAGATTCCAGTGAAGTCAGGGACATTAGATCCCAAAGTTCCACCAAGCTTTGTTCTCCAGTACAAGCAGCTCTCCCAGCCCTGCCTGGGGAGCTCACCTATCCTTGGCCTGGGGAACCTGTGTAGTTTCCTCATAGGGCTCTGCTTGCCCTCCCCTGAATTGACCCCACCACCTCTCCCTGCTTCTTGATCTGTAAGTAAGGTCAAGTTCTGGCCAACCCTAAAGGGTGAGGTGTAAAGTATGACTTTGTGATGAAGTATGATACATACCGAAAGATTGGCAAGATTTTCCCAAGTTATATGGACAGAAATCAGAGGAACACGTGTGGATTTCAAGGGTGCGGGATCAAAGTGGAAAAACTGTAAAGGTAGATCAGACCGAATTGACTGTTATGCATCTGCCTTAGTTTGGGCTGCTGTAACAAAAATACCCATTCAAATGGGAGCTTAAACAACAAAAATTTATTTCTCATCATCCTGGAGGCTGGGAAATCCAAGACCAAGATGCCAGCCAACAGGTTCAGTATCTGGTGAGGGTCTGCTTCCTGGTTTGCAGTTGACCATCTTTTCATTGTATCCTCATGTGGCAAGAGAGCAGAGAGAAAGAATAAAATCTCCTTTGCGCCTTTTCATTAGGGCATTAAATTCATTTAAAGGGCTCCACCCTCGTGACCTAATTACCTCTCAATGCCACACCTCCTAATACATTACATTGGGGGTTAGGATTCAACATATGAATTTGAGGAAGGAGGTGGTGGTGACACATTTAGCCCACAGCAGAGTCCATTAAGTGCACTGCAAATTTAGTGTTTTAGCTCAAAGGGCCAGGAGTGACTCTGAAGTTTGCTTGGTGGGTCAAGTGAAATATGGACCCAGAGAGATGTCAGACTAAATAAATGTGAAAACGATGGAATTGCTTTGCAATACTGTGGAGGAAGGTACCCAAAACTTCGGGAGATTGGAGTGCTGCAGTGAGTTTATCATGTATGACTTGTTCATGCTCCCTGGGAAGGCCCAGAGGACATGCTCCACATCATGGTTGTGAGAAATAAGCTAGTGAGGAAAATTTGGCAACCTTGAAGCTTTCCGTGGTGGCTTTCATAAATTAGCATGGGAACTTCTACCACGGAACTGAGACTCTAACGCAGTAGGGATAATGGGATTTAAGGTGGGAAGGCCCAAGAGGTGGCATTTAATCCCAAGACAAGGTGGATATGGTTAGGGTAATAGACAGAGGAGCAAAGTCAGCCAGTCATCAGAGCAGCCTGAGTTACAGAGGTTTTCGGCATCAGCTAGTTGATCGTGGCATCCCTAAAACTGAAAGAGATGGTCAACATACTGAAGCCTTATTTGATCTGTATAAGCAGAAAAGCTCTAGATTTAATGATCAGAGCCTTGTCTTGAAGAATCAAAGCACAAAATTATGACCCCTCAATTCATTCTCAGACTCGAATTAATTTACAGACCCCTCATCCCTTGAATGAAGGAGAGGCTGGATCCCCTTGAAGAATGGCCCTGCTATATTGCTGAGAATGTGTACTGTTAATCTTCCTCCCTAGCCTTCCACAATGGAACCTATGGCTATTTACGTTGGGGAAGAGAAAATAACAAGACTCAACCAGGATCACTGGACAATGGCTATGAATTGACACTAATTCCTGATGACTCAAAATATTACTGTGGTCCAGTGGGTCAGGTAGGGGCTTATGGAGGTCAGGTGATCAATGGAGTTTTGGCTCACATCTATCCCGCAGTGTGCCCAGTGTAACCCAGAGGCCAGCCTCTGGTTATTTTCCAGCTCTTTGCATAGTTGCAATGTATACATTCGGCAACTGGCAGAACCCCTACTTAGGTTCCATGACTCATGGAGTGGGTTCTATTATGCTAGTAAAGATCAAGTGGAAAGCACCAGAACAGTGTCTACTAATGAAAATAGCAAACTGTATTCCCAGAGGAATTGCAGAGATTTGTGTCATCATCATCAAGGACTTGAAAGATGTAAGGGCAGTGATTCTTACCACATTTCCCATTCTACTCACCTAGCTCACCTGTATAGAACATAGATCTTAGAGAATAATAAAGATTTATTTCAAATTTAATCAGGTTGTGATTGTAATTGCAGCTGGTGTGGTTTTGTTGCTGAAGCAAATCATCGCATTATCGGGCATCTGCTATGCAGCTATCGATTGACATTTTTTTCTTTGTATCTACTGGCAAAGACCATCGAAGGCAACTTACTTTCAGCTAACAAAGCCAGAAACACATCTTCATTGTCCTACCTCAGGGGTATATCCACTCTTTATTCCTAACTTTTAACAGTCTTCAGAGATCTTAATTGTCTTTTTCTTCTAGAAGATACTGGTCCATTACATTGATACTGTTATGCTGATTGAAACTGGTGAGCATGAAGTAGCAATTGTTTTAGACATATTAGCAACATGCCTGCATATAATAGGGTGGAAAACTTCAGCGTCTAGCCACCTTGATGAAATGTCTAGAGTTTTAATGGTCCAGGACTTGTTGGTAAAGAACCAGTTGCCACATCTGATCCCTCCTAATAACAAGGAAAAGACACAATGCCTAGTGTACCATTTGGGAGTTGAGGGCAACATATGTTTCACTTGGGTGCATTTGCTGGGTGACCTGAAAAGCTGCCAGTTTTGAATGGGGCCCCGAACAAAAGAGCGTTCTCCAAAAGGTACAGGCTGCTGTCCCTCCTGCTCTGTCACTTGAATCATACAACCGGGCATATCCCACAGCTCTAAAGTGTTAGATAGGGAAGCTACTTGGAGCCTTTGGAAGGCCCCTGCAGGTAAATCAAAGTGCAAATTCTTAGAAAAAAAATTTTTTTTTTTTTTTTCCAGAGACTGGGTCTTGCTATGCTTCCCAAGCTGGCCTCAAACTCCTGGGATCAAGCAATTCTCCCATCTAGCCTCCAGAGTAGCTGGGACTACAGGCATGAGCATGATACCATGCTAGATCCTTAGTATTTTTCAGCGAAGACCTGCTACCTTCTGTGGATAACTACTCTCCTTTTGGGAAGCAGCTTTTGGATTGTTACTAGACCTTAGCAGAGGCTAAACACTGACCATGTTACCTTGTTACCATGTGATCTGAGCTGCCCATCACAGGGTATTGTCTGACCCACCGAGCCATGAAGTTGGAGGTGCAAAGCAGTATGTCAACCTCAGATGGAAGTGGCATATGTGACATCAAGCATAAGCAGGCCATGAAGTTACAAAGAAGTTGCATGAGGAAGTGGCCCAGATTCTCACAACCTCCACTCCTGTTACATTGTCTTCTCCCTCCAACCTGCACCTACAGCTCCATAGTGAGTTCTCTACGTCCATTTGACTGAGAAAGAAAAAGCTTATGCTTGGCTTACACGTGGCTTACATGATACACAGGAATCATTCAAAATTGGACAGATGCAATGCTGCAGCTGCATTCTGAGATGGATCTGAGGGGCACTGGTGAAGAGAAATCCTCCCAGTGGGTAGAACTTTGAACAATGCACCTGATTGTTCCTTTCATGTGGAAGAAGACATGGCAGGAGACATGGGTCTATGTTGATCATGGGCTGTGGCTAAAACTTTGGTTACATGATCAATGACTTACAAGAAAATGGAGAACTTGTCTGGTGACAGAGAAGTCTGTGAAAGAAATAGGTAAATAGACTCCTAATGGGCACAGAGTATAACAATATTGTGTTAGCCAGTTTTTATTACTATCAAGGAATATCTGACAGTGGGTAATTTATAAAGAAAAGAGGTTTAACTTCTGGGTTATGGCCTTGTAGGCTTTACAGGAAACATGGTGCCAGAGTCTGCTTGGCTTCTGGTGAAGCCCAGGGAGCTTTTGCTCATGGCAGCAGGCAAAGTAGGAATAGGCTGTTACATGACGAGAAAGGGAGCAGGGGGCAAGAAGGTGCCAGGCTCTTTAAATAACCAGCTCTCGCATGAACTCACAGAATGAGAATCACAGAGCAAGAACTAACTTATTGCCGTGAGAAGGGAACCAAACCATTCATGAGGGACCCACTTCCACGACCCAAACATCTCCCACCAGGACCCACCTCGAATGCTGGGGATCACATTTCAACATGAAATTTGGAGGGACAAACATTCAAACTATATCTATATAAATAGAAACTGTTGAGTCCCACTGAAGGATGAATCCAGGGGAGAGAATTTCAATAAGGACCTGTTGTGTGGACCAGCCTCCTTTCCAGCCACCTTTATCATTGCCCAATGGGCTCATGAACAAAGTGGTAATGGTAGAGGGGGTGGAGATTACATTTGGGGCTCAGCAATGTGGACTTCCATTTACAAAGGCTGACCTGGCTATCCTCCCTGCTGAGTGCACAATTTGCTAATAGCAGAGACCAACACTGAGCCTTTAATATGACACCATGCCTTGGGGGATCAGCCCATTACCTTGTGGAAGACTGGTTACACTGAACAACTTCCATCATGAAAAGAACAATGTTTTGTTATTCCTGGGATAGTCATGTATTTTGCATATAAGCTTGCCTTCCCTTACCATAAAGCTTCTTGTACACTTCAGGAATAATTCTTTTTTGCACATAAGTTTTGCAAATTTTTTGTTAAATATGTTCCTAAGTATTTAAAATTAGTTATGATTTAAAATGTGGTTTTCCTTGATATTATGCCCTCTGTTAATATTTGTGGATATGAAGACTATTTTTTTAAATCTAATTGTTTTAATGCATCATTGTCTTAAATTATGTAGGAAGAAATGTAGCATTGCAAATCAAAGTTTTAATAGTACTAGCTTTTTAGACTGATAATTAAAAAAAAATTTATTACTCTCTTAAATCATGTAGAAAACAAAAGTGGGGTTATGAACCATTATTATAATAATACTCACTTTTTTTTAACCTTTACTGAGATCTTTATTTCTTCATATGACTTCGAGTTACCGTCTAGTATCCTTTTATTTCAATCTGCAGGACCCCCTTTAGCATTTCTTGCAGGCATATGTAGTGGTACCAGGCTCCCTCAGCTTTTGGGACTGTATTAGTTTCTTTCTCACTTTTGAAGGAAAGTTTTCCTGGATATGTGAGTCTTGCTTAACAGGTTCTTTTTTTTTTTTGTTTTTCATTTTGAATATATCAGTGAATCTTCTAG